>NW_022103958.1:39428312-39437873 GCF_000313985.2 Echinops telfairi
CGCTCCCTGCCCCCCCCCCATTACAGTGCTCCCCAAGGAGTGGTATCGCCACCTTTGGGAAACATTGTTATCTAGGGTTTCAGAGACAGTACATCTTTGTGGGAGCAGATAATCTCATCTTTCTCCTGAGGAGCAACTCATAGGTTTGAACCATCGACCTTATAGTTAGCAGCCGATGCTAACCCTACAGTAACATGGCCAAATGACCTAGGTCTAAAATATTCCAATTTCTTCAACATAACTGAAGCCATCTCTGCTCCAGAACCCACAATCCTCGCTTTCATACATGCAAACGTTCAATTCCTCAGTCAAGCTTTGAAAATCTCCCTCTGCTCTCCCACCAAACCCGAGGCAAATGGAATAGTTAGAGGGCACTCGACTGGGATTCCAAAAAACTAGGTTCCAATCCCAGTGGTACCACTGGAAATACAGCCATGGACATGCCACTTCACCTCTGGAAGTCTCTGTCTTCACACCTGGAAAGTGACCGTCGCTTCACGCAAACCCACAAGGTTCGGCAGACTCAAGCACAAGTCTAGAGAGTGCTTTATAAACAACAGAGTGCCAGACAAATGAGACAAGGCAACCCTCATTGTATCGCTCTGCACAGCAACCTCCTGGCTGCTTCAAAAACTGTTCTATGAGTGATGTATAAGACCTGTTTTTAACTCAATACGACAAACTAATAGAGCACTTGCTAGCATGTTCTAGTAAGTTCTAACAAAATGAGAAGGAAACTCTGGTCAAACATGTTAGATCCAGTTACTTGAGGTAAAGCAAAATTAAACCAGTTGTGGTATTGCAAGGCATCACAGAACCTTGATGAGCTGTACTGCTAACGCATCGTGTAGGGATAGACTAGGTGGCATGTCCCACCGCTATTCCTCCACGTAACCCCTTTTCACAGGGCATCTCAAAGCTAAGGCTGGAAGCACGTCTTGAGAAACAAGCATTCCAGGCACACTCTGTCCCGGGTGCATTTAAGCAGATGAGGATGACCAATTGTCAAGGGAGGTATAGGTGTTCCAATGACTTAAGAGCCAGACACATGCTGTAAACTGGGGTTCGAGTACCACATCCACGGAAAAGCTTTCCCTGAACCCGGGTCAGCCAGAGAATGTTCATGAGTTGCTTTTTCTCTAGCTTTTGAGGATGAATCCTGACTTTTTTTAAATCATTTTTTGGGGGGCTCATACAGCTCTCTCATCACAATCCATACATACACCCATTGTGAAGCACTATCCTGGTTTTTCACCCCGATGAGTTTTCTTGAAATGAGAAGCAAGACATCGACATCTGTAATATCTGATGCATCATCAATCGATGACTGACGAAACCCTGACAGATTCCTGCTACTTAAAAGCCAGTGGACCAGCATTATCAACATTACCTGGGAGCTTGTGATAAATGCAGACTCTCAGGTCATAGCCCAAATCCACTGAATCAGAAACTGCATTTTTAATTAGATCCCCAAGGTGAGTCATATAGGCTGACCAGGCAGTGCTGGTCCACTGGTCTACTCAGAATCCCCCGAATAGTGAAGGAAAGCCTGGGAACTCTCCCTGGGTAAGGGCGTCAAGGCCCGTCAGCCAGACAAGTATATACGAGGGGCTTCAAAAAATTCACAGAAAAATAACATCAAAATACAGTGAACAACAACAAAGTCATTTCCTGAGAGATCATGGATTGTTTTCACAAACTTCTTCAAGGCCCCTCATCCACTATAAAAATAATGCTTTCTATTCTCATCAAGAGTTGCAGTCTTAGAAACCCACAGAGGCAGTTCTACCCTGTCCTATAGGGTCAAGAGGACTTGGAATTGACTCAATGGCAGAGTTTGGAGGTAAAGTGGGAGGCACCCTTCTAGTCCAGCATCAATGACTGGTATGGCTGCCTGCCTGCCCTGAAAATTCAGTTGAAAACAACGGAAGTGCTTCTGGATTCCAGCTCCTCAGGCTGAAGCCAGTGCCCTCAATGTTTTGCAGGTGTCGGGCTGATCTCTCGGGGAGCCACGGAGCAGCCACCCACACAAAAGCCACAGCCCACCACTTGGGCAGCACCCCTTTATGTTTCTGCAGGTGCTACATTCCAAACATGTTTTTGTCTTATAAAGCATGGCAGGAATTCTACACTGAGGGATGGAAAGAGGTTAAAGAAGGGCCTTCTTTTTCTTTGGGGGGGGGGGACTAAGTACCTCTCACAGAGAGGTTTACATTTTTTAAATGTATTTGTTTTATCAACCACATGCTTGCAATGCAAACATCCCTCAAGACATTTTGCAAACAGAGATATTCTGGAAACACACTGGAGGCAGCTTATTTATTTGCTGCTATTACAAGACTAGCCCGGAGGGATGAGTATCAGATGCTATCACCCAATGACATGTCTGCCTGCCTGCTGCCTGTTTCATGCCCCTCAAATACCCACTAAGCCCATTGCTCAGTCCTGCCAGCCTGCCTGTGGCCCATCAGCCCAATGAGAACCTCCCAGCTTGCTCTATGTGTGCCCTCGGGGGCATATGGATATTGTTCTATCACTGGTACCTTTAAAAAGATCTTGAAAGGATAAGCGTGACACGATTCCGCTTCACCAGGTCATTCCCAGCAGAGTACACTACTCTGTCCTATTGGGTCGCTATGAGGTGGAATCACGGCAGTCAGTTTGGCCTTTTGGAGTTTTAGGAACACACTCTTATTATCCTTGGAACTGAAAAAGATGAGGAGTCTTGACTGTCTTTCGGAGAGTCCACCAAATAAGAAGGGTGAAAGCCGGAACTCAGACAACCAGTGGGGAGGGGATCCCTGGAGCCGAGTAAGTCAAGTGCAACCAATGGGGGCTTTCTTAACCACGGCATTTCACACGGATGTGCACTGGTCCACAATTCACTGTGTGCTGAGCATGTTTCCCACACACAGGTCGCCATGTGCCTCTGACCAAATACCTCACCTGTCTCCTAAAGATGGGTGTGCAGAATCATATTGATCGTCTTAGGCTTTTTATAATAAAACCAAGCTCACACTGATATGTGCCTCATGATACTTTATGCCTTAGGGTACTCAAAGGCACTGCCTGCATCTTCAATTCCCCCTGGAAGGCAGGTATAGCGCATCAGTGAGGGCTGGGGCATGAAGTGGCTCCGTGAAGTGGCTCCCGCAGATCACTCTCTCAGGACCCGACTGACTCTCATGGTTCACACCCTCCCATTCAACCCAGGTCTCCCCTCCAACCCAGCATGCCCTTCTCCCCACCCAACAACCCAACAAAGCCGCCAGTTCACATCATCTAGTAGCCACACTGAAAAAGTAAAAAGAAACAGACGCAATTAATTTCAATTACTTTCCATTTATGCCAACATATCCAAAAGATGATCAGTTCAACATGTAATCAATACAGAGTGTAAAAAAAACAACATTCATCTTGCATTCATTTTTCATACTGGATCTCTGACATCTAGCAGGCCTTGTGCACTCTCGAGGGAACACATTCTTGCTGAGTCAATGTCAGGTCCTACAGACCCCAAGTGTGTCCGCAGACCGCCAAGCTCCAGACCGGGTTTTTTCTAGAACGGGCACGGCAAGCCTTTTGGTGAGCAGCCCAGCACATTAACCATCTGCCCTACCAGGGACCCTGGCCCACATGCAGTGCCCCCACCTGTATGTGGCTGGGCTAGCATGAGGCCGCTGGCCCCCACACTGCCCTGGTGCAGGGCTGAAGCAGCCACTTCTCACACATGTCTAAATCTGTTCCAAGAGGCCCTGACCTGCAGGAACTGACTCGAGGGCTCTAAGGCCGAAGTCTCCCTGTGGCACAGATTCACCATGATGAACAACGTTCAGCTCCATCCTCCACGGCCAACACTCCGTGTCAGGGAGCCCCCTCACTGTCCACACCCTCTGGTGCCCCTCCTGCATCCTAGCATACCGGGACTTCTACCTTCGGAGCTCCTGCTGTTATGGGTCATCGAGAGTAGGTTCCAACTCAGAGAACGGACCCAGAGGCTGACACCTTTATGGGAGCAGATAACCAGGTCTTCTGACAACCAGATGGAGCCTGGACGGAACCCCACTAGTTGTAGAGTCTAGGGGCCAGCAGCATGGGCAATACCTAAGAGCATGTTAGAAAGGCAGACTGTCCATCCCTGCCCCAAACTCCCTCACTCTGCGATGTGATCAGATCCCTAGGAGAGCCCAGTAAGTGTTTAACAAGGAACAGCAGCTGATGGGTTTGAACCCTCCCCAAACCTTCTGGTGTGTAACCAGGGCACCAACAGGGGCCCTTTTCCACAGTCCTCCCGTGGTTGCTCTTAGGGGCCCCGAGTCAGTTCCAACTCAGAGTGGGCCTGTGTACAGCAGAACCAAACACTGCCGGCCCTGTGCCATCCCTTGCGATGCTCTAAGTGTCTGATCTGCTCTCAGTGTCACCCACTGTGACATGTCCCTTGATGACAGGACTGTGCCTGTTTCATCCACACTAGAAGCTTGCTCTCCCAGCTCAGTGCGGGGTCAATAAAGATCTGTCTGATGCATGGCTGGGCAGCTGGATAAATGAGTGAGATTCCTTCTAACACAAGAATCTCTTTCTCTGGGGCCGTTTCTCGTCTGTAAGATCTCCGTGGTTCCTTCCGGCTCTGCACGCACAATGCTTCAAGTCACTCACACTCCTCTCTGCTTCAGGGCAGACCAGACAAGAGCACTGAGTCTTCATACCCCAACCAGCAGGGCCAGCTAGCTGACACGAGAAGACGGGTCACAGACCGCACTTTCTCTGGGACCACACAAACTGAGGCAAAAACTCCCTCACTCTGGGCTCTCCAGAAAGTACCCTCTAACCTTTCCACTATTGTGCTGAACAGTGGAAATGTACATACTCTCTCATATAGCACCTGGCTAGTCATGTCTGTGTTTCATATGTGTAAAGTGTCTCAATAAAAGGGGGGCTCAATCGCAATGATCGACATATAACCCCCACCGCACCCCGGAGGGGGAGAAACAAGAGAAACGTGGGGGAAGGGAGACGGAGGACGGTGTAATATATGAGAATAGTATTAATTTATAATTTATCAAGGGGTCACCAGGGTGGGAAGGGGGGTTGGGAAAAAAGAGGAGCTGATACCAAGGGCTCAAGTAGAAAGAAAATGTTTTGAAAATGATGATGACAACATGTCCAAATGTGCTTGATACAATGGATGTATGGATTGGTCTAAGAGCTGGAAGAGCCCTCAATAAAAATGAGTTATAAAAAAAGAAGAAGAAGAAGAAGTGTCTCATTATGTCCTTCAATGAGGGACGTCATGAAAATGTCAAAAGATCAGGTTCAAGACACAGGTCTGGGCTTTCACTGCCATGACCTTTTCTGCCCCCAGGGAGCTGCTTGATCATGAGCATGCTATTTAACCTTTATGCACCTCTAATTCCCCCTCCATAAATTGTGGATAGTAACATACCAACGCACAGCTGTTACAATGTCAGGTGCTCTATAAATTGCAAAGGACCTGCCGGTTGCTGCATAAACGATTTCTTCTGAGGTACATCAAAGTGGGCCGGCAGAGCCATCCAAACTGCCCCTGCCTGGGTAAATCAGGCAAGGCCCAAGGGAACCCCATGCAGGTAAAACACTCACAGCCCTTGCCACCTCAGGAACTGGGAGCAAGAGAAAACTAAACCAAGCCCTGCAAGGCACTGCCCAGATGGCTTGGGTGGAGAGTGAGCTGAAAGGCCAGGTAAGGTGGGCATGCAGCTGCACTGGGGAAAGGTTGCCTCCTGGAGCACAGAGGATCCAGCCTGCAGAGGCAGGCAGGAATCTCTGTCCCACAAGAGCAGAACCCCCACTGAGCAAGAGGCCCTGCCCTCTGCTGCCAAGCGGGGCCAGAGAGCAGAATCATAAATGGTTTCAACAGGCTTTTCATTCTTGTTCCTACAGTGAGGTTCAGAGGCACCTGAACTTTCCCCAACTGGTTCTGCTCACTTCAAACAGGCACTAGTTTTCATGTGTGCGTTATCATTTCAGAAGAAAGTATTTTGCAATCAGAGAATGAGTCATCAGTAATCCTTGTATGTGTGCCAGGAGCCTGCCCCTCGTCATTCCAAACATAAAGAGAAAGGCTCTTGCACTGCATTAGCTAGTGTACGCCTCCACAGACACAGTACAAATAAATTAATTGTGCCTCATCTCACAACAGAGCCTGAGAGGTGTGCAGGAGGGAAAATGTGCTCCATCTTGTTTCATTAACAAATTAAACTGAAATAGACCCGAGCCCATTCTCCTGTGCACACAGACCTGGCTAGTCCGACCCCTCACTCAGAAACCCCCAGCATGCACCCATGTGGGCAGTGTTGCCCAAGGAGAGAGGCCATCAACAACGCCTTGGGCCCAGGGGCGCTATACCTTTCACAGACCTTGCTGGGGACCAGACAGAGTCCCAGGTGGCACCAACAATGAAGTGTTCACCTACTAACCCAAAGGAAGGCAGTTCGAATCCTTAGAAGGCCAATGTAGCCACCCATTTGGGAAAGGGCCCAGCCCCCAAAGCCTACTTACTGTGTGCCGTTCTGATGCATCGGAAAAGCCTTGTGTGATTTTTTGTTTGGGCGGGCACCAGGGGGAGGTTTAATCTAAGGGGCTGCTATGAGGCCAAGCTTCGGTGTGGCATCACCATGAAGGAATCTGGGGAGTAAGTGTCATCCGTCAAATGCTGGGCACTGTCGTAACATGGTAACATGGAGGGGAGGGCGTTCCAATCACTTACCCATGGCAAATAAATAAACCAGTCCAGTGGGCCTGGTATGTCCCGCGGAGCAAAATGAGTTTGTCATCCAGCAGGCTCTGTCATACTGAGGATGGCAAGCATTCCAGAGTGAACGCAGTGGTTCCAGACTAACTTGAAAAACAAGTCGGGCGCTCCTGCACCACAAGCTAACCATTGCGCGCTCCAACACACCTCTCCAAGAGCCTGCGTGAGACATGGCGCGTCTGCAAACGTCGCAGGCAGTTTGCTCGAATGCTGCGACTGTCTCTAGCCTCATTTTTTGCTACATGACTTCAGCAGCCTACGTTTTATAAGTTAATGAGCATGACTCAAAGCAGATCTGCGTATTCATTTTTTAAAATTTTGCTTCCAAAGAGACCAACGCAGTGCTTTCAGAAGAAATAGACAGGAAACGGAAGGGGAGGAGGGGATGGTGGAGTTCTGGAAGAAACAAAAGGGAATCTAGACGGAGAAGAGGAAAAATGCCTTTCCTCTCCAAGTAGCACCATATTAACTTGTGACCTATAAGGAAGTGTAGATCATGAACAGCTAACCCAGCCAGAAAATAAATCCGAAGTATAGGGATTACAGACAGGCTTGGGACAGTGTGTTTTTGTTAAGTTTTTGTTTGTTTCTCTCTAATCGGAAAACCCCAGGATCTGACTGGCATTTCTGAAAAACTCAGGACGTAAAGTCTGACCTCAAACAGTTCGTATGTAACACGGCAAATTTTAAAACTACATAAAAAATTAAAGTCAAGCTCCACTGTACCATGATTGAAGAAATGCCAATTAAACAATGAAACACTGTTTTGCATCTATAAAATGAGCCAAACCTCCGTGAAAACTGACAACACTTCATATAGGCCAAGATGTTGAATCCGGTGCCTTCATGGCTGGCTGGTGGCACTGTACCCGGGTACAGCCCTTTTGGAAACTAATTGGGCAACATCTATTGAGCGCCAAAAAAATGTTTGTGCCCTTTAACCTAGAAATCCTGTTCCTGGGAACGCACCCTAAGGAAATCATCCAAGATCAGGAGGTAGTCATATCTTAAGCATTATTTATTTGTAACAGCACGAACTGCAGTGGGGGGGGAGGAATAAAATCCAAGTCTAAGAAGAGATGAATGGTTAAGCAAACTCAGCCTGTGGAAGGAGAAACTGCAACAGCATTTAAAACCATCTTGGAGGCCACGTAACCATTGGAAAACATTTGCTTAAGGTTTAGTGCAAAGAGCAGAATACAAAATTGAGTCTCCATAGGACGACAGCTATATAGAAACACGCCTGTATCCAGGCAAGGGAGAAAAGGAAAACTGAAAACACTTGTGTGAGGGTGGTCAGCATGTGGGTGATCATTTGCCCCCTTTTTTGTTTGGTTCCTTTTACTGTGGTTCTATGGGAGGGGAGGAGAAATATAAAGGGAAATCACAGGTGGAGACGCAGGAGCTCAGCTCTCATTCAAGAGATGAATCAGGAATTGCGAAAAGCCAAATATGGTCTCTCTGGGGTTTTGTTTGCTTGTTTTGCACAGTCCAGTACTTATCCCAAGAGTGTCTGTGCTACCTTCTACCTGGGCCCCTCCAGTCAATAAGCAGCCTCCAAAGGATGCTCCTTCAGGGGGCAGGACAGGCAGAGGAGGAAAAGGGACACCGAGAAATGAGATCATCTGTCTAAGACGACAGCTTTAGAGGATGGGGCAAGGGAAGTCCCCAGAGCTGTTCTGCTCCAAAGCCCTGGTCAGTCCTGCACAGGACAGTGGCCCTGCCCCTCTTGAGGAAACAGACTCTTCCTCAATAAAATGAGGACCACTTGGCGATTGGAACAGTTTTCATTCAAGTGTGGGTCACAGACCACCTGCATCCGACAGGCTCATGCTCTGATAAGGGCCCTGGCCCAGACCTCCTCAATCAGCAGAAAGCAGCGGGTACGATGATCCCACAAGTCTGAATGCTAGCAGCCTCCTGGGCCCAAAGGCAGTAGATTTATTTGAGCTAAGAGAACCACGGGCCCGAGAAACAAGGCAATGTCTGACACAGTCAAACACCCAAAACGTCACATGTCCATCTCCCAGATAAAATTCTCTTTGACCTAGAAACTTGTATTTCCTTCCATGAAAATGTAACCCCAGAGTTACGTGTTTAAAGTGCAAGGCAGAGATGCTCCTGAGACTTTTTTCCCCCTTGTAAAATGGCAAACGTTGTACAGCCCCACATTCGTACAAAGCTAGTATGTGACTGCTGCTGCCAACACCAACCCAGGCGACCCCAGCGGAGCAGAGACCTCCTCCAGGCCTTTCAGAGGCAGACTTCCAGGCCTTTCCTTGAGGTGCCACCGGTTGAGTTCCAGCCTCTCACCTTTCCACCCAGTAGTCAGAATAGACTCCGTGGCAGCGCACAGCCAGAGAATAATGGGGCGTGGGGAGGAGGTGGTGCTCCTGGCCCCATCATCTAATCACCATGGGAACCCAGAGTCCTACAGAAGGAAACAGAAGAGGCTCCTTCACAGACACTCCACCATCACCAGGCCCAGTGTTTCCACACTCACAAAGCAGCCTCACAACCATCTGAAGGGTAGACCAGTCACCCAAAGTGTCCCAGGATGGAACACGTTGCTCCAAGACATCGCTGAACAAGAGAACCTGGGACTCCACACCACATTCTGTCCATTCCAACTAAACAAAGTGTTTCGGAGAATTTTTTTTTTTTTTTTTTTTGAGCGAGGAGAGAAAAGGGGAACCGATCACAATGATCTACATATAAAACCCCCTCCCAGGGGGACGAACAGAAAAGTGGGTGAAGGAAGACATCGGTCA
>NW_022103958.1:39438022-39455591 GCF_000313985.2 Echinops telfairi
GGGGAATGAGGAGCTGATGCCAAGGGCTCAAGGAGAAAGAAAATGTTTTGCAATTTTGATGGCAACAAATGTGCAAATGCGCTTGACACAATGGATGGATGGATGGATTGTGGTAAGAGCTATACGAGCCCCCAATAAAATCATTTTAAAATAAAAGAAACAAGAGTATATAAAACAATGCTCATGATCCACAATGCCAAGGATGCCCACAGCACACACTGGATCGACAAGATAACTGAGAGGCTCCCAAGTGGCAACCAGGAAGAGGACCGGGAGTCACACTTGCTGAGAAACTGCCTGTGGATGCCGAGAGAGAGCCTCAGATCGACACGTCCTGGCCATGGTGAAACCCAAACACCAAACTCACCGCCATCGAGTCAATTCCAACTCACAACGACCTGATAGGGCAGAGCGGAACTGCTCTGTAAGATTTCCGAGGCTGTCCATCTTTATAGGACAGCGAGCCTGGACCACAGACCTCGAGTTGAGCAGCCCCACACTTAGCCCATGGCACCACTAGAGACCCTCTTCCGAAAGGCAGTACCGCAGCCCTGACACTGCCGCAAGTTATCATCAGCTGCAACCCTTTTAGAATCACATGGACCCTGCAGGGTGGTCCCGTGGGTTAAGCGTTGGGGTTCAAAACGACCAGCTGTGGCTCGGGAGAAAGATGAGGCTTTCTGCTCTCATAACAATGTACAGCCCGGCGAACCCCAGGATCCAAGCAGGTCTCCTCCACCATACAGGGTCGCTGTGAGCCAGACTCAATTCAAGAGCAGTGGGCTATTCTGATAATGGGAGTCTCAGCTGCTAAGTGAAAAAGATTGGCAGTTCGAGTCCACCCAGGAGCACCTTGGGAGAACGGCTGAAAGCCCCCAGGAGCACAGTTCTCTGGCGCGCCTAGTGGAGGTCTAAGTTGGCATCAACACAAATGACAATAGGTGGGTGGGTGGACTGGCTAGAAGAGTGTGTGGTCAATTACAACTATTGTACCCCCACAGAAACGCCTCACAACCTAGTCAGGAGCCAAGTCTGAACTCAACCCAGTCTGGATTCCCACCTGCGCAGTGGTTCTCAACCTGTGGGTCACAACCCCTTTGGGGGTCGGACGACCCTTTCACAGGGGTCGCCTGATTCATAACAGTAGCAAAATGACAGTGATAAAGTAGCAACGAAAATAACTTTATGGTTTGCTGGTTTGTTTGCTTCTCCCCCCCTTCATTGTAAATGAGGGGGAGTGTGCAGAGTAGAGACCTAAAGCCCACCCGTAGGCATCTGGACACCCCCTTACCGAAGTGTCGCGGGGAGGAGACAAGTCAGTCAGGGTGCAGGGTAGCAACGATGAAACATAAAACTTTCCTCTAGTTCCTAAATGCTTCCTCCCCTGCACTGTCATGATCCCAATTCTACCTTACAAATCTGGCTAGACCAGAGGATGTACATTGGTACAGATAGGAATTGGAAACACAGGGAATCAGGGCAGGTGACCCCTTCAGGGCCAGTGGTGAGAGTGGTGATACCTGGAGGGTGATGGGAAGGTGGGATTGAAAGGGGGAACCGATTACAAGGATCTACATATAACCTCCTCCCTGGGGGGATGGACAACAGAAAAGTGGGTGAAAGGAGACATTGGACAGTGGAAGATATGACAAAATAATAATAATTTATAAATTATCAAGGGCTCATGAGGGAGGGGGGAACGGGTAGGGAGGGGGGGAAATGAGCTGATATTAAGGGCTCAAGTAGAAAGCAAATGTTTTGAGAATGATGATAGCAACAAATGTACAAATGTGCTTGACACAATGGATGGATGGATGGATTGTGATAAGAATTGATAAGATAAGTCCCCATAAAATGATTTTTTTTTTTTAAAGAAAGAAAATAATTTTATGGTAGGAGGGGTCACTACCACATGAGGAACTGTATGAAAGGGTCACGGCATGAGGAAGATTGAGAACCACTGTGCTTGTGGCTGAGATCTTCCCCTTTCCAACCTCCGAGTCCGACCAACAGGAACACACACCAAACTCACTGCTGTCACGCTGAATCCGAAGCAGGGCCGCGGGGAGCCACAGAGTAGAACCGGGCTCCAATGGGGTTTTCGTGGCTGGAATCTCTGGGAAAGCAAACCACCAGGCCCTTCTTTTGTGGCGTGGCAGGCCAATTCAAACCATCCACTTTCAGGTTAGCAGACAGGAACGAAACGCCGGCGCCAACCCAGGCAGAGGAAATGTTGGTCCCGTGGGAGTTGTTTTGAAGAGGACAGCAATGCACTTAGGGCACTTACCACAGGGCCTGGCACCCAGTAAAGTGATAATGAATGATGCCAGTTTCCAAGTTCCTGTAACCCGCTGTAAAATCTGATTCAGACTCAGGACATCACCCTGATTCACAAGCATGCAGACAACCTCCCAATGGACTGCATTTCTTCCCCCCATTTCACATAAAAAGCTTCAAGTATTAGCACTGTGCACAACCTTGTTATTTTTAATAAGCATGGAAAAAGTACCTATTCCTCTCCCCGAAGATCTAACTTTTTAATGATTTCCACATTAGATTTAACATTAAATGCAAATTGTTCCGCAAAGCTGCCTAATTAGAAATTAAGTGTGTCATAGACATTATCAACGATTTAATTAGGAAGCAACATGATAGAATGAGAAATGCCCCTCGCATGCGGAAGAAGCAGAGTACAGGCTCCACCTCTGCTCATAATGACTGATGAGGACATCGGGAAAGATCATGTAAAACCTGTCTGGGCCCCACTTTGCTTTCTTTGATCGACAAAGCAAGCAAGTTAGACTTCAAAGATCTCTCCATCTCAATGCAAAGAAATCCACAATCGAGATCATTTTAACAACTTACTTACGGTGCCGGGAGTCCTTGCGGTAGCTGTCATTCAGAAGAACAGCGGGAGGAGGCCCTGGTGACCTACTTGCGGAAAAAGTCAGCCACTGAAAACCCTCCAGCCTACAGCTCCACTCCAACACACCGGAGTTGGAAAGGGCCTGACGGCAACTGGTTAGGCTCTGAGGATACAGAGTCAGAAGTTGCTAGATTAGGGAACGCACCACCTACTCCACCCCTGAACATCCATCCCCTGGCTTTGAAGAGTGGGAGGGTTCCCAGTTTCATGATAAACAATACTACCTACCTACCTACAGTCGGCTCCCTCCTAACCACCTCTCCTTTGAAGGGATGTAATCCTCTTTGTACATTTCCCAAGGTGTCAACTTCAAGTCTCAGCCTGGAAGGGCTCTCTCCCTTCCGGCCTGGAAGGGCTGCTCAAGCTCTTTACAATTTACTAGTGTTTCCCAAGGTGGGCGATATCATCCCCTGGGAGGTACTGGGACTATCCAGGGGGCTGCAGAAGCAGATGCTGAATTATATGCTATAGCACAAACGTTAACTGCCTGGGGAGGCGGGGAGAGGGGTCTGAATAACATTTGTTGCTTGTTTTTTCTTAAAAGGAGGCAGTGAGTAAAATAAATTTGGAAATCTAACGTTTAAATCATAGGTTGAATACTCCCACCAACTGACCTCTAGTCCAGGGCTTGTCTCAGGTCAAATTCCTCACCCAATCCTGAAAGTGTTGCCAAGATGCACTTCAACGCTTCTTCCAGCACAAAATGTGCCTTGTCCCTAAGCCCACACACACTGGAAGAGGAGGAGGGAAGAAGGGATGGAGAAGCACTGAGCAGTCACCTGAAATTCAGTCCACAGCCCAGTGATTAGGGGCATGCTTAGGGGCTACTGTCTCTGGTGGCCAACAAAGTAAGAGGCTCCCTAACTTCATCAGAAAGCTCAGCTCATGTGGTCATGAAACATCTGCCATTCAGTGAGGAGCTGAGCACACTACGTCTGCACCATGCAGGGGCTCCAAAAAGGGTATGACCTAGCCCAAATGAGGGTAGAGGAGGGCCCTGAAAAAGGTAACATTAGGGTGAAGGTGGAGTCCCACAGCACCAAAAAGGAAGAGGTGGCGATCTCCAACCGAAAACTCCGCCACAGAAACCCCACAGCACAGAGTTCCACTTCGGGCAGACACGGAGTCGCCATAAGTCGAGTTGATTTACTGGCACGGTTACAGATGGAGGTGGCTGGGACCGGGTGAGATGTCTTCTTTTATTTAAAAAATCTGAATCCCAGTAAAAGTCATATAATAAAAAATCACCTGACTACACTTGTGAACTCTATAGGAACAAGAGCGTAACTTAGAAAAAAAAGGAGGCGGCGGCAGAACTGGATTTTAAAATAATATCCTTACGCCAAACCAATGTCCTTCCAACACAACTTAACATGGAATGATGTCAAGAACCCCACCTCCTCCAAAAGCACATGATGGCAAAGCCCCTGGGCCGCCAGAACTGGAGGGAAACCGAGGGAAAGCCGGGGGTAACGAGGACGACCGACATGGCAGCAAGAGCCGACTACCTTCCCATGGACGAAGCCGGCTGCACTTCTAGAGAGCGCTTTCAGGTTCATGATCTTCCATCCCAGCCCAGGCCTGTGAGGACGGTGTATGGACCCCATTACCCTGTTTCACAATGAGAAAGGAGCACCTGGGTAGTGCAAACCTGTTCACAAACACACCCCTGACCTGATAGCCAGCAAAGGGGAAGTGGAAGTCTGTCCGCCCAGTGGTGCTTCAACAGGAAGACCGGCTGCCGGCTTGGGGAAAATCAGCCTCTGAGCACACGAGAACACCATTCTGGGTAATAACACACCCAGGGTGACCAGGGATCGAAAGTAACTTGATGGCAGCGGTAAGGGGGCTGGCGGGGATGACCCTGAGAGGCGAAAAAACTGCAGGAAGTCCCACAGGTGACATGTCTAGCGTTGGAGCCCCCAGGTCGTGCCACACAGCCAAGCACTGCTCCTTGAACCCACAGTGGTGGAGGCGTTTCCCCACCAATGGTCTGTGTGAGCCTGAGACAGAGGGGGCAGGCGTGTGGGTTGAGCTTATTCTGAGTCCTTACTTCCTGCGCTGTGCTCACTCAGCCTACCTCAAAGGATGAGGTTAGGGGTAAAGAAAGCCACTGCTTCCGTCTTTATCTTAACAACATCAACAACCACAACCACAATAAAGATTTATACGCTGCTGACTATGAGGAAGGCACAGTGCTAAGCACTTTATATACATTAACTCACTTTACTCTTCTTACAACAGACCCGTGAGGTAGGCATTATCATTAATACTCCCATTGTATGATTAAGGAAACAAAAAAACGGTTAAGTAATTTCCCCAAAGGCAAAGAAAAGAGCCAGGCGCCGGCAGTGGGCCAGTGGCCAGGCGGCCGAGCAGAGTCGCAGTTCCTCTGACCATAAGCTAGGTGGCCTTGGAAGAGGCTGTAGTGCTCACCTACTGAAGCCTGTTACACACCTGGGGTGAGGGCTGGGTGGAGGAGAGAGGACCACAGAACCCCAACAGCTAACTACTGACACCACACAAAGCTTCCTGGACTTCCAGCTGCCTTGAACTTTCAGAAATAGGCAGGTCACCACTTTTCTTTCCTCCCTCCCCCTTTCCCTTCCATTATTGGATTACAGCGGAAGGATCGTGTGTTAAGGCAAACACTACTTCGACATAACCTAATAACCACCGTCTCCCAGCATTCGGCAAGGAGGAATGCTACAGGGCACACGTGCAAACTTGATTCCTGGTCTAGGAGTGATTTCCACGGGAGGTCTAATTCCATTGCCCGCCTCACCCTGCACGCCTCCTATCCACAACGCACTGTGAGGCCATCAGTCAGGCCCTCCTCCTAAGCCATGCTCCAGGAGCAACCCCACTACATCTGGGAACACACAGTGGTGCCTCAGCTGCTCCCACCATTTAGAAACATCACAGTCACATGACTGTCCATAGAAGGCAGTCTTGTGGTAGATGCATATAACCGCCTCACATACCGCTCTGTGGCTTATGGAGTTATCTGTCCAAAGTTAGTCCCAATGCTGCACCCAATGTTTGTGGTAACATGATTCTATGCGTAGTCTTGACTGCCCATGGCACATTCTTCAAAGAAGCTCCACAAATCCACGTAGGGCCCTCTTCTCCGGAAGCACCAAGGCAAAAAGCCGCTGCTTCCGGCCTGGCCCAGCTGACCACCAGGCAGCAGCAGCAGCTGTGATCTCAGGATGAGAGACAATTCCATTCAGGAACAGGGACTTGGGAACCAGCCTCCAAACAGTCTTGTTCTCTGAAGGAGACTCCGCATGCCAAGCAGGGCGATTCCGACTCATCGTAGCCTGGAGGCCGGGGTTAGGCTAACCACAGTCCATGGGGGCACCTGTGGCTGACCCCACCACTCATCTTCATCAGACCCACATGCTAAGGATGACCGTTCCCTGTTTAAACAGTTGAATAATCAAGAGTAAATGACATAGCCTTCACAGTGCAGTGTCCACAAGTAAAACTTCACTGGAACAGAAGCTGCACAATAGCCCTGTGCACAACCAATCTACATGCTATCTAGCCGCTTCCGCCTACTGTGGCAAAGGGGAGGAGTTGAAATAGAGAGCCTATGGGGGGGGGTCACTATCTGGCCTTTTACACAAGAAGTGTGCTGAGCCCTGATTTAAAAGTAAATGCCAAAAGCACTACTAGAAATATGAACTAAAACAAGTCCAGAAACTGATTGTGGAAGCAATTATACAATTCTGCTTGACGAGATTGAACTATGGAATGATGTATGTATTAACTCCCACTTAATAGTAAATTTAAAAAGCACTGATCCAGAAACGGGTTTTGGGCTCACACTAAATCCTAGCTCCAACTTAAGAACAATTGCTTCTTATATCATGGCCCTGCTCGATACTTGCCCTCAGGCAAAACAGAAAGGGAACACAGAAAGTACATAGCAAAATGTGGCAAAGCAATTGGATGGTGCCTGGCTGTCAGATAAAACAGCATCTGGGGTCTTAAAGGCTTGTCTCCAAACAAGCAGCCATGCAAGTGAGATGTCAACTAAGTCCACATGGAAGAAGACCATCATCAGTCACCGAAGCGCTGGAATATATATCCTCCGAAGTCGAAGGAAGGATGAGTGTCAGAGCCTAAATTGTGGGAATCTGGTTTGCAGAAGGCAATGGATGACAGTGGAAGCCCAAGATACATCTGTGGGGACTACATAGGAAACAAGCCTCCGGTGAACTCCCTCTGTCCACACTTGAGGGGTAGGTGGGGGAAGGGGTTACTAAACAGAGTGCACTGGAGAGATGAGTATAAAAGATCAAAGGCGTAAAATCTGGCTTGAACAGTTAAAACTTTGGCAACTGATCCTCCCTGATGCACGCTAGACCTGATCTTGTTTTCAACATTTCCTCTATTTCTATTTTGTTTTTGTTTGTTCATATTAGGATGTATCTCAGAGGTGTCCTATCATTGGAGGTCACCCTCACAAAGTTGTGTTACATGTTTTTCTGTGTTTCGGTGTATGAAATCCAGAATTGATGAACCTACAGGGACAAGTACAGTGGTAGTGGTGGGATAAAAAGGAGATGTCAAGGAGTCCAGGAAGAAAAAGAATGTTTGGAAACTGTGGTAGCAATTGTACAATTCTGCTTGATGTGACTGAACTAGAGAATGATATATGTATTAAAGCCAAATTAATAATAACTTTAAGTGCAGGTTGGTGATTCACATCCAGCAGTCCAACCGCAGCGCCCTCGGGTCTCCCCACGGTGGCAGAAGAGCTACCGGCGGGCAATGGGTGGTCCAGGGGCTGCAGGATCGTCCCGTGCCTTTCTAGACCCGAATGTGCACTGTACCCCCATCCTTATCCCCATAGGCACCTCCTTTTTCCAGGAGAGAAAATAAGGCAGGACCTGGGTGTGGTAAGATTCAGCTTGTCCTGAATTCATCAGAAAATTCCAGTGCACCATAAAATTAGAGCAAGGCGGATAGAATTAGCTGGAATTTTTGCCAGAGTTCAAGCTCAGGGAAGCAGCCTCCCACCCCCACCCACCTGGGGCTTCCTCCTTCCAGCAGGAAGCTGACAGGGAGGGAGGCGGGAACGGAAGTCCAGGCTCTGTCAGTGGGCTCTGACCTCCGGGAGGTTTCCAAGTGAGAGGGAGGCACAGGCAGTCTCAGTAACGGGGTGAGAGTCGGGAGGATAAACGTGACAGGTACTCACCATTGCTTCGGCAACATTCTATGGATTGTTCTTGAGGAATCCTGCGTGCCTGCCCCTTTCTTCCTCGCGGCCTCCGTTAATCCAAGGACCCCCTCCAGAACTGGGCAGATTTAGCAAATAAAAACACAGGTGCCCTCGGCTCAATCTGAGTGTACGATAAGCCTGGTTTTTTCAGTGCCGCGTTTTCCTCAAATGCTGTTTACCGGACATCCAAACCGTGACACGTGTGAAGGGGCTTCACAAAATTCATGGGGGGGGGAAATGGGACTGAAAGATAATGGGATTTTCCCACAAACTTTTTAAAGCGTCCAATGCTTGTGGGGGAAAAGTGCTCCCTGTCTACATGGGCATTCCAACTGAACTGGGCACCCTCATTTTATCCAGCACCCTACCTAGCAGCCAGGTCATCCCCTGGCGAGGCCTGCGCCTAGCTGCGTGCCCTGCCTACACTCCCAGGAGCCCTGCCTACACTTCCAGCTGTCTCTGCGGCTCCCCTGGGAGCTGGCCAGCTGTGAGTCTCCAACCAAGCTTCTGCAAGAGCAGAGCCTCTGTGCCCAGCGCCCAGCCCTGACCAAACGACTCCCCTTTCCCAGTTATCACAGGACCCCAACCCGTAAGTGCCAGTGCCCAGGCTCGATTCCAGTCTGATCCCCACCCACTGGAGAAGCACCTCTGAAGTGGAAGGACAGCCTCTCCGTGACACTTGTCCTGCTGTCTTCGATCACAAGGTGTCCACCCCCAGTTTTACATCTGAGGGAAGAACTACCCCAAGGTATGAAATGGTAGTCATGAGGAGTCGGGGGGTGGGGAGAGTGGAAATCGTGTAGCGGATGGTTCTAAACAGTGGTGGAGAGCAGGTAAACTCCCTGCCCAGAAGTACTGTCTCGAAAGGACGGGGAGGCAAGTTTGTCTGTTTTGCTCAGCTCACTGTCCCATCCCTAGCACCTCGGGCACTGCCTGACCCCTAGACGGCCCTCAGTAGTTAACTGAAAGAGGAGGAAGGTTGAGTCCTTGCCTGTCCTGTACCCCAGGCCTTTGGAGGCACACAATGGACACTTTTTAAAAGGCCAAGATGGGCCACAGTCTCGCCCCAAGCCACCATCTGGACATGGATCAAGACAGGTGAACAAAGTGATGGGTCAAGTATGTGGGTACCGTTTCTGCCACCCCACTCCCCAGACTTCCCCACCCCACCTCTTCTCGTTCCCCTGGCCTCTCGGGCAGCTTCTTTGGAGGTTCGGTGGTCGAATAGAAGTTAGCGGGCAGCCCTCAGATGTGGTTGCCTGGCGTTACCTACTGGCTTCTGTGCTGGCGTGCACACCCGCTCTGGGTCCTTCATTACTTGAAGCAGGCGTCCTGGGTCGCCTACTCCATCTTTCCTGAAGGCAGTCTTGATTCTCCGGTGCTGCTCTCCCTTCTGGGGTTTGATCTTAAAGGTCAGCGATTCCTTCTATTCTCTGGGCCCTTGTTTTACTTAGGGAGGAACAGGCCACGTCATTCAACCCAGGAGGCATGAGGGTCAAGACTGACAGCTGTCCAGCAACAGGCCAGGTTTCCTTGCTGATGAGAGAGACTAGGAGCAAATACTTCTGGGTTCAGTGGGAGGATGCAGTGCTGGGAGCTGCTGCAGCCATTTGCTGACCAAGAGAGGTGGTGGCAGACATGGCAAAGATGGCAGAGTGAGTGGTCGAGAAAAGTTCTAGAATTACTCAACCAACCTGAGAATCTTTACACTGCTCGACTTCTTGCCCTGTGATATAAAAGGGCCCCTTTATAAAGCCATTTAAAATTGGGTTGTGTGTTACTTGTAACCAAAAGCCTCCGACTACATTTTCCTGGGTTGGAACTTGGCCAGGGTCAGCTTTCTGGCTTTGTTAGTCAAAATCTGCAGTTTCTAAGATTTTCAAGTTCAGGAACCCTTTTTAAGACTAAAATGTTAGGTATTGAATTGTGCCCACCCTAAAATGTGTTGAAAACCCTAACCTCGAAACCAGTGGTTACAATCCCACTTGGGAACGGGCTCTTTGTTACGTGAATGAGATCGGCTTGCTGCTGCTGCTGCTGCTGCTGTTGCTGCTATGCGCCCTTGTGTCGTCTCTGACCCTATGTCCAACAGGAGGAAGAGCCACCTCGCCATCCTCACAAGCGTTCTCACGTCTGAGCCCATGTTGCAGCCACTGTGTCAATCCGTCTCATCGAGGGCCTTCCTCTTTGTCTGCGGGCCTTCCGCTTGAGCTTCTCTAGGCACTGGTCTCTCCTGACAGCATGCCCAAAGGACATGAAACAAAGTCCCGCCATCCTTACCTCTAAGGAGCATTCTGACTGCACGTCTTCCAAGGCAGATTTGTTGGTCCGTGATACTTTCATTATTCTTTGCCAAAACCACAGTTCAAATGCATCCATTTTTATGTGGTCTTCTAAATTCAGTGTCCAACTTTCACATGTATGTGAGGCGACTGAAAACACCATGACCTGGGTCAGGCATACCTTAGTCCTCAAAATGGCATCCTGTTGTAACAGAAAAGGTATTATATACAGCTGAGAGAGAAACAGATGGGGAAGGAGAGATGCCAATATACACTGGAAGCAGAGCTGAGGAGACAAGGAATGAGAGAGACTTGGAGCAAATTCTTTGGGGCCAATACCTTCAGAGCAAATACCTCCAGAGCCAAAAGAGAGAATCTAGCCAGCCCCTGAAGCCGGCATCCTGTAAAGTTGTTTATTACAGCCACCGGCTTGTGGCCATTTGTTCTAGCACTAAGATCAAAACATTCAACAGACATAGGTCTTATAAATAAGACACAGAAATGTTATTATCAGTATCCAATGACTACAAGACTACTTAGCAGCCCACAGGGGGTTATGACTTCCAATCAAATGTTTAAGTAAATCTGCCTTCTAAAGCAATCCTACACAAACACAAACAACAGTCGGCACATCAAACAAGCCTGAAGGCCATCTTTGGTGTGCCCATAGGGCAACTGATGGCCCCAACTTGCAGAGCACCCACCTCCTAGCCCCCAGCCCCCTGATTCCTCAGTAATACCTGGCCCTAATTTAAGAATACTCATACTGGACAGAAGGCCAAAGACCTTTCCAATTCAGCCCAGGGTCCAGCCTTAATTCTCCCCTTTGTCAAACTTGATCCAAGTCCTTTTTAAGCCTTGTCTTTCCCCACGCAGTCTCCCCAGACTGGCCCTCAATGCTGTCCGTATAAAGCCAGCCCCTAGTGCTTACATTATCAACACTGAGTTGGATTTATCCCCATTACAGGCAGGAAGAACCTGGTCTTTATCCCCATCTTCGCAGGCAATCAAGATTCATTTCCAAGGGCAGGTAGGACGGCGGTGACAGCAGTAATACTAGTAGTAGTGATAGTGGTGTCAGTAATGACATTTTAGTAGGTGGATGTATGAAAATGCAAGCACTTCCTATGCATTATTTAACTGCATGGTCAAAGAAAACTCTGAAGCCAGCACCCTATAAAGTCCACTTGGACCAGCGAGGACATAAAAAACACAGGTTTGGGTTACGTTCCCAGGCTCACACAGCATGTAAGTATAGCAGTGATGGGTGGGGATCATTGGCATTCATGTATCAGCTAAAGCTGTGACTGAGAAGGTCAGTAAGACTGAGGAGAGGGCAGTGGCTGCCATGATCCTAGAGGCAGCATGGTCACAGTGGGAGGAAGAGAGTCCCTTGATCCTTACAAGGAACAGTGTGCTCTGCTCTAATAAGCAGCTCAATTGAGGGATGGCTGGGTGAGTAGGTGGGCAGCTGGGTGAATGGATGGGACATTTTTAGGGAGAAGAGGGTAATTTTTATGAATCTTAAGACGTCTTCTCCAAAGCTGCAAATTATCCCAGCGAGCGGAGAAACAGACACCACCAGTTTCCCTCTAAATTAATGCTTTATTTCTTTGCTCATTACAATTGCACAAATTCTGGAAGGGGAATTAGAAATCTGCTGCAATATGAACCATTTGAAAGACAGAAGAACGCCATGCACCTTTCGGGACAAAGTCGATGTGAACAGTTCCAGAAAGTCACCCAACAGACGGCCAGTGATAGAGTAGAGCTGACCCACACATTTCCCAGGCTGTACTCTCCTTCCATGGGAGCAGACTGCCAGCTCTTTCTCCCGTGGCACCCCGGGGGGCTCAAACCACTGACCTGTGCATGAACAGAACAGCCCCGGGGCTGACTCACAGTCCCTCAACTAGGGATCCTTAATTCAGAGACCTGTTGTGGTTAGCTGCCCTCCAGTCAGGTGACTCATACTGACCAGAACAAAACACCCCCCAGTCCTGCGCCACCCTCACAATTGTTCTTAGTTGAGCCCATTATTGCAACCACTGCTGTCAATCCACCTCGTCAAGGGCCTTCCTCTTTTTCGCTGCCCTTCTACTTTAACAAGCATGATGTCCTTTTCCAGGAACTAGTCCAGCGGTTCTCAACCTGTGGGTCTCGACCCCTTGGGGGGGGGTGTCAAACGACCCTTTCACAGGGGTCGCCCGATCCCTAACAGTAGCAAAATGACAGTGATGAAGTAGCAACGAAAATAATTTTATGGTTAGGGGTCACCACAACATGAGGAACAGTATGAAAGGGTCACGGCATGAGGAAGGTCAAGGCACTGAACTGGCTGCACTTCTTCCCAGATAGATTTGTTGGTTCTTTTGGCAGCCTGTGGTACTTTCAGTATTTTTAACCAACTGCATCAACTTTCATCGTCTTCCTTATTCAGTGTCCAAATTTCACAAGCATGTGAGGTGAATGGAAATACCATGGCTCAGGCCAGGCACACCTTAGTCCTCAAAGGAGCATTCTGGCTTTTCATCACTTTAAAGAGGTATTGTGCCACAGGCTTAAACGGAGTGCAGAGCACACTTTGATCTCTTGACTGCTGATGCAAAGAACTAGAAAACCTTAAAAGGGGTTTCAGGCCACTGGTTTCCTGAAAATTAAGTATCTAGTGGTTATCAATGGGAGGGAGGGACAAAAGGGTGGGAGTATTGCTTATGGGGTACTTGATTTCGGGTTTTACAGTGATGAAAAAAATCACACTGATTAGGATAAGGTTTCAAGGCCAATTTATAAGTCTTGTTAATAAGTTCTAAATCTACACAAAGTTGAACTGGCAAATAGCATGTAATAGATACATTTAGAGTAAACACAACAAAACAAAGCAGCTGCTGAGATTGCTTATACACACCAAAACACTTCATGAGATTTAGTTCCTCAGTTTGGAAGCTTAGGGTCCTAATTTCATGGGCACACCAGTCACTTGGAGGAATAATGTATTCCAATTTTCCCTCTTTGTTCACTGCACAGTATTTAGGATCTTAAAAGCTTACTAGTCACCATCCAATTGGTCTGCATGTACCTGAACCACAGCGCTCTAGAGGGGAGTAAGAATAGAGAGTTTGGAGTGCCTGGCTAATTACATCCAGGAACAACAGTTAACTTTGCCAGAAGACCAGAAGAGCTAGATGATGCCAAGCTACCACTACTCAACAGTCTGATCCAAGAGGCTACAGAAGAATCCTGCTCCAAAGAGGAAAAATGTAAACCTGAATTTCAAATTCTCACGGACTCCAGACTTGCTGGCAATAGCAGGATGAACCCGAGAAATTACTACCCTGAGATCATCTTGAAACCTTAAAGCGAAAATATCCCCTGAAATCTTCTTTAAAGCAATCATTGCTTAGCTTTTTAAAGCAATCATTGCTTAGCTTTAAAGAAGTAGTGGGGAAAAAAAGTTTGCTTCGAGCATCATGCTCTTTTAAGAACTATCTATCTGGGATCAACCTGACAGCTGCACCTCAGAAGATTAGACGGAAACCTTAGGGGCAGTCAGTTTACGTCAATGGGGCAGGAGCAACTCAGGGAGAGAGTGTTTGCACAACTGAATAAACCAATGTCACTTACGTGCACATGTAGAAACTGAACTGGTTTATGTCTTGCTGTGCATATTCTCACCAACAAATTTCAATTCTAAAAAATATTAAGTATCTCAGTTTTCTCATTTTATAAAAACCAACTCAATAAGAAATGTACTTGACAGCAACAGAGTCCTCAGGTAATCTTAAATGTCCTCTCTCAATTATTAATAGTTGATATTTTTCCCCCACCAAAGTTCATGCACACCCAAGTGTTGTATAATATGTGCTCATTTTATATACTCCTATCAGAAAGACTATGTATTGCTCTGTAACCCAGTGTTTTCAGTTTGCCATCTTCCTCTAACAATAAGTTGATAGCATGTACCTAAACAATTATATACTTTAACTAATTCCCTATTAATGAATACTTTTCTATCTCCAATAGGTCACCACACTATAACAGTACTATGAGAAATACCCTGGTACAAGTTAAGTCCCTAACCACCAAAATTACCTTCAGCACTACCATACCCATAGCTCACTAATTCTGCCCCTTCACCAACAGCAGATACTGTTCTGTTCTCCCCCAGGACTCACGAATCTTACAGGGGTAAACCTGGGCTCCACTGGAGGCAGCACTCCCGTACAGACATCGAGGGAAGATGACTACGCCATGGGAGCCGCAGCACCATGTCCTGCTTTGTGAAGCAAGGCAATCACGGGTGGATCCCTCTGCAGCCCAGAGATGCTACTCCCTCAGCAGTCCAGTGCTTCTGCAAGGCAACAATGGCTAGGAGGGAGCACAGGCTTCAGAGTGTAGCAACACGCCTGTGAGTGTGCAGCAGCTAGAGCTGAGATGGAGGGCCCTACCCATCCTTCTTGTCCTCTAAGGGAACGACTACAGAGAGAGAGCGTGGGCCAACAGTCTATTATAAAATGCACAGCATCGGCTGGGCTAGAACAGGGGTTGACCCCACCCCAAAGCAACAAAGCCAACCAGCTAAAGAGCCCCGCTTCATACGTGTCTGCTATTGTGTTTATCTCTCCCTTGTTATCAGCTGCCACTCCTTCCAACAGTTAGCTCCTCTCTGCTTTTCAACCATTTCTGCTATGAGACCCAGGAAAACCGAGGGGAGAGTAGCACAGGCAGGAAGGATAAACAGGAAGAACACTGGGAGAATCGCCCGCGAGTGGAGCCGGCAAGTTTCACTGCACAGATTTTGAGATAGCCAATTCAAGCCCCATCGCTGAACCTGGGTCTATGTGCCTTACAATGGCTCCCAGATAGGTCAGTTGGGACCTAGTATGCAGGGGGTTTATTGTGACACAGACAGGAGGCAGCTGGAGAGCCACCACTGCAAAAAGCTGAGGAGTGGAAGGAAGGTTGATCTCAGGTCTCGGGTCGTTTTATTTAACGTGAGGGGTTTGTTGTTTGCATTTATATTTTATTGCGGTGTTTTTTTTTTTTTTAGCTGTAAGTTTCCCACTGCAAGTTACTTTTCCAATCAACAGTTCATTCATACGCAAATGGGTGCTGACATTGGTTGCAATACCTGCGATGCCTGGTTTCCCATTCTGTTTGTCCCATTTCCCTGCCCCTGTCCCTCTGTCTTCTCGTCTTTGGTTTTGCTGATGAATCTAAGGAGCGCACTCAGAACGGATGGTGGTGTTTGTTTTATACTTTCACTCTATGATTTGGCTGAAAGGTGGCCTCTGGCCATGTCTTCAGCATCAAGCTTAGAGGGTTGTCTCAGAGGGTCCTATAGACACCTTGAGAAGTGTGTTTTGTTTTGTTTTTAATTTATTATTATCATTTGAATTTTGTTCTACATACTTACCCACGCTAACAGGAACGTTCTGGTATGGACCTGGTCAGAGTGGTCAGTCACAGTAGCCAGGCACCCTCTAAGTTTTTCTGGTTTCAGGTTAGAAAAGGTCATGTGTCTCTGTGAGTGAGGCCCAATCATACAGCACCGTAAGTAAGCAAGTCTTCTACTGGCAATAGACTTGGACTTTACATTTTTTTTAAAAGAGACTTAGAAGAAAAAAGGAAGAAGCCAGAATCTTTTTATTTCTTTCCCTTACTTAAGTTTTCTGGAAAATATCCAATTGGCCACCCGTCTAGAGAGTTTTTATAAAGTAAAACTCTTCTCCCAGACAGAGTAGCTCAGTTATACCAGAGTAGCACAGCATAGTGAAAGCGTACTAAGCTAAAGGTCGACAGATGAGAGCCCCAGCCCAGAACTGGCCACAGACTCACAGTGTGACCTCGGGTCAGTCACATGCTCTGGCTCAGCCCACGTGCAAAATGGAGATTAACACCTGCTCTGCTCTGCAGAAGAGGGGTACTATGGAGTTTGTAAGAAGGCAGTGCTAGGGAGGGTATTGCTTATATCTCCACAGGAGAGGGAGAGATGGACCAGACTTCAACCGGGTGCACCAAGACATGAATGCAACATGCTAGCATGAAGCAATGAACCAACAGAGAGGTGTGCGGGGCCAGCCCCAATCCCAATTATGTAGACTCCCCGCTACCCCCAAAAGAATGCACTTCAAAAAAAAAATCAAAAAAAAAAAAAAAAGAATGCACTTCAGAGGACAGCACTGAAGCTGCAGCTCAAGGAGAAGGGCACTTCTGATGAGGAGCAAATGAAGAGGGAAGGAGAGAGAGTGGAATACACCCTGGCCCACCAAGCCCCAAGGATGATATTCCTGCTCAGAGCAGCCAATGCACAGAGAGGACCATAGGTGCGGCCCCACCACAAGACACGACATCGCTCACTGATCCATAGTGCTACAGGGGAGAACACTGGAGACACATTGTGGGAATTGTGCCAGATCTGACCCCACCACACCAGAATAAAACACTGAAGGTGTGCAACAGAGCAGCAAGGGAGCAAACAACAAAGTCCCCAAGGAATACCAAAAATAGACTTTGGGGCCACGATGTGTCACCCCATCAGACTCAACTGGAAAACACTCATAAAGGTCAACAGACCTGGAGCTATTTATAGACTTTTTTTTTACTGCTGGTTTTCTTTAATGTTATTATTGTTGTTTTCTTTTCTTTTATGTTTTGCTTTGTCTTGTTTTTGTGCTCATTGTTGTCACTGTATCTACCTAGGTAAGATGGGTGGGATAAACCATCTCGAGGGGAAAACAAGACCAATGGTTCCATGGGGACACGGGAGAGGGGAGGTGGGAAAAAGGAAGGGGGCTGCCAACAAACTCAGGGATAAGGGAACAGCAAATGATCTAAAATCAATGGTAAGGAGGGCGTAGGATGCCTGGTGGGGCTTGATCAAGGGCAATGTAGTCAAAAGGAATTACCTAAACTCGAATGAAGACTGAACATGATTGTGGGACAAGAGGAAAGTAAAGGAAACAGAGGAAAGAACTATGAGGCAAAGGACATTTTTAGAGGTCTAACTACAGGCATGTACATAATAAATAAATATGTGTACATAGATCGATTTCCCTATCATATATAAATATATTTACATAAGTAGTAAGGCAGCAGATGGACATTGGGCCTCCACTCAAGTACTCC
>NW_022103958.1:39456018-39469870 GCF_000313985.2 Echinops telfairi
TAACAATTTTTCACGTGTCCCGCGGTGTTTTTAAAAAGTCCCGATTTTTGGAAAGAATGCACGACAAGCTAGGGTATACGGTTTTCAGCTGCCATGTGGCTATTTCACCAGGATATGAGTTTTATCAATGGTGTCCCGCTTTACCAATGTTAAAATCTGGTCACCTTACCCAAAGCCCATCTGTAGACAATTCAACATCCCCTTACAGAAGGGTCACAAGGAAAAGATGAGCTAGTCAGGGTGTAGTATAGTACCAATGAAACATACAACTTTCCTGTAGTTCTTTAATGCTTCCCACATCAACTCCATCATGACCCCAATTCTACCTTACAAATCGGCTATATCAGAGCATGTACATGGGTACAGACAAGAGCTTGCAACACAGGGAATCCAGGACAGATTAACCCCTCAGGACCAATAATTAGAGTAGCGGTACCAGGAGGGTAAGGGGAAGATCAGGGAAAGAAAGAAGGAGCCAATCACAATGATCAATATATAATCCCCACCCAGGTGGATGGACAACCGAAAAGTGGGTCAGTGGTCAGTATAAGACATGAAAAAATATATTATTTATAAATTTTCAAGGTATCATGAGGGAGGGAGGGGAAATATGCTGATACCAAGAGCTCAAGTAGAAAGAAAATGTTTTGAAAATTATGGCAACATATGTACAGATGTGCTCGCCACAATAGATGGATGGATGGATTCTGATAAGAGTTTTAAGAGCCCCCAATAAAATGATTAAAAAATAAAGAAGAAAAAGAAAAAGGCAGTGCTACCTCACAACACTCTGAGGGGACCAGTCAGGCTGGCCCTCCCACTCAGGCCTGGAATGGGACATGTACATCATGTCTGGTCCAGTCCCAACAGAAGACGTTCTAGAAGGAGCCAGGATCAGTTCAACCACAGGAGGCTGCAACCCAGGGGCATCCTGGTCAGCTAGAAATATCTATGGCAGTCGGTGGCTTTCAAAGAAGTTTAGCAGAAGCAGCACTATTTTCTAGGAAAAAACCTCACATATAACCTCAAAATATAAAACAGAAAGCAGTTCTTTTGTAGAGTAAATTTCTAATATTAAGTTATATTAAGTAATTACCATAACTTGCTATAATACAATTAGACTACTAGGAATACAATTAGACTGTGCTCATAAGCAAGTTTAAGTCATGAACAGCGCATCAAATATATTGGTCTTTCATTGTGCCTACATGCACTATGTACAGAAACCCTGCTCCTCAGTTTAAAGAGTTGCCTCGGTACCATTTAACCTTTGACTGGCAATCTCAGAACCCACCCGATTACCCTGGAAACCTGAAAGTGGAGCAACAGGAAGGCTTTATTTTGAAGTTGGACAGCATTTCTTATGAGGAAATGTTCATCTCGGAGAGCTGAAAACGGTGCTTAGGTACTCGGAGCTTGCATTTCTGGAGACAAGCACTCTGAAGACATATCTAGTAACAGAAAGCAAAGTTCAGTGAGGTCAGCTCTCAAAATCTTCAGATACTCAGAGCCAGTCTCAGACAGATAACTTACGCAAAGTTTCAGAAGAGCCTTAAATGTATTGGCTTCCCATACTAAGTTCAAACTAAAGTTTCTGCTTCTTCGCGAGCAGCCGAGCAGCTTTTGTAAGTGTAATAAAAACACGAGCCTGTATCGCCAAATTGAACTCGGTCAACTTATTTATTTTTTTCATTTAGCAAAAGACTCAAGCACAAGCAACCATGAGCTACATGAGAGCGTTAGACAGTGGGATTTCTTCACAGGTAACGTCAAAAGATGGCTGTGTCACCTCATTTGAACTATGTGTAGGTGAACCTCTCCTTTGGTTGTCAACCAAGTGTACCAGGGGAACTTCAACACTTCATTCTCTTTTAATTTCATATTTTCAAACTTTCTGCATATTAGTCTTTTACGTATAATGCACAATCAGAGGATTATCTACATCATGGTAAAAAAAATCAAAAAACACCTAGTATGATGCACCCTTGGTACATGACAAGCACGCGCCTAAGAAACACTGCCATCTATGTAACAAGCGGGTCACATATGCGGAGCCTACAACTTCCCGAAGGCCTGTGGTCACAGGTGCCATACGAAGCACCCTACCTGCAGTTTTTCCTGCCACGGTTCTTACCACCTCAGCACGGACTTCAGAAACCATCAGCATGTTTGACGTGGTGGTGCACGAGTACCACACTTAAAATTTTACATCTGAACATGTTCAGTCTTGGGAAGCAGTCAGTCTTCCTCTCATGTGCTTGGCTCTATACGCGCGTGCGGCAGCTGCATTGCCCACACTTCCGTCAAGGTGGATTATGAGAGCACGCATCATCCGGCCTCTGAACCTTCACCACCCAAGCGAGCATCAGGGTTCTTCCCGGCTCCCTCTATGACACCCTCTATTTTCATAGCATGCTGGGAAGTCCTTTTCCTTATTAACCTGAAATTTGGTGGCAGAATTCTAGGATTCTGAGAACAACATAAAAACATGTGGCCTAAGGAAATGTGAGAAAGAACAGAAGGCCTGTGGGTCCTCTAAACAGAAATGACCATAAAGAAGAAATGTGGATTCCGACAGAGCTGTGAGCTCAGCTCTGGCCTCACCCCTCCTTCCAGTCAAGGAAGAAGTTGTCAACACCCATCTCTCCTTCCTGGAGGTTGGGAGTTCTCTTGACCCCTCTCACCCATCAATTCAGCCATTCCACTGAGAGCCCCTGGAGGTCCGCTGTGGCAGGCAAAGGGCAGAGCATAAGCATGGTACACTTTCAACAAAAAAAGCATGGTACACCTTTTTAATAATGTGAATTTAACTGAATTTTATCTTGACAGGACTGCAAGACCCTTAAGAGTAACTTGAAGGTATCCAAGATGATCGCACAACAGTAAGTAAATGTTAGCTATTCTCATCACTTGCAGACTGGAGCAAGCATGCACTGGGCTCCAGCGTGCAAAGATGAGACTCAGTTCCTGCCCTCACGGAGCTCAGAAGGGAGTGTATCCCTTCAAGGGCAATGTGAGTAACGCTAATACAGAGCAACAGTGAGGGAGACAGAGGGAGCAAGGTTAGTTATACTCCCCGGGTGGAGCAAAGAAGGGTTATTTGAAATGATGCATGGATCTCTCTTTGGAAGGCATGGAAGTGCAGGACATGGTTGAGCGGGGCTGAAATGGAGAAAGTCAAGAGTTGTTGAGCCGGACACTGCACTGGAGCACCAAAAGGCAGGCTCTGCGGTCCCCTGGCCTCGGCCAGTTCAGAGTTCTGTAATTTCTCAGGCAAATTCTAGGCACCCAACAAAGAGGTGACACGCTGCCTTCTCCCCGTGTTAGACAATGTATGAGGGGGGCTTCAAAAGGTTGGGCCAAAAAAATTGAATGGAATTTCTCCAAAAACTGTTTGAAGCCCCCTCATACGATCTTCCTCTAGTCTAGGTATGGGGAGAATGGGGCACGACACGACACTCCCCCAACCAACCACAAAGCCGACTCAGCCATAAAAGAAGATAAATATAATGCACGTCTCTGGGTTGGCAGGAGTCACGTTTCTCCCGCTTAACTTTTTCCATGCTCTAAACCCATGTCGTTTTTCAAAATCATGTCCAGGGCCACTCTGTGCCTCCACGTGATTGGGGGGGTGGGGGGACACGCACATTCCTCAACTGGTTGGAGAAGATGGTTGTGCGTATTTGCACCACCTCGTGAGACTGGGTTTAAAAGGAGACAGACAGCAGAACTGAGCTCTCCAGTGGCAGGAGGGAAGGCTCTGAATAAAGAAAGCGCAGACCCCAGAGGGTAATGGTGGCTCCTGCAATTCAACTCAGGCTGCAGACTGAGCCCACCAAGGGGGCGGTGACACTTGCATACTCTCCCTCCTCGGGTGTGCGCCGATTGTCTATTCTACACAAAGCACTGAGACCACAGAGATGGACAAGCCACAATCCCTGTGCTGGAAAGGCTTCAGTTAGGAAAGCAGAAGCCCCCACCCCCACCCCACACGGTCAGAGTTTTCATTAAGGAATGAGGGACCAAAGCAAGTACAGGTATGCCTCCAAGATAATGTAGGTTTGGTTCCAAACACCGCAATGAAGCGAGTGTCACCGTAAAGCATGTAAACGTACATATAATGTACATATAAACGTTATTTTCACATGACACTATAGTCCAGGAAGTAAAGTCTGAAATGCTGTGAGAATTACCAAAACATACAACCCCAGCAGACCCGCTCCAAAGGGTTGCCACAAACCTTCCATTTGATTTTGAGGTTTAAAAAAGTAGGACCTGCGAAGCCCCCTGAAACAAGATGGGCCTGCAAGACTCCCTTCTGCACAGCAGTGAGGAGCTCAGGGCAGACTGCCCCAAGGAGGCCGCTTAAAAGCATGGAGCGGTTTGGGAAGACAAATGAAAACCAACCGGTAGCACGCTTTTCTGAACATTGGCCATCACCTGAATCTCACAGAGGGAGTGGCCAGAGTCACCTTCTGTGTGTCATTATGCCTTGCTGGAACCAAGAACCAAAGCTCCGGTTCTTCACAAAGGAAGTCTGGGAGGCGGTATGCAGTGAATGGGAGCCTGGAGGAATGAGGCAGGCCATCCTGTGGCGACGCGGCTGCAGATGAGAGGCAGAGACCACACTCTGGAGACCTCACAGTGCAGGCCGAGGAGAAGGCACTCAATGGGGCAGTGATGAGGCGCGTAGATGACATGCAGGGGGTTATCAGTGCTGACCCTCTGGTCAGCCCTCCTGGCACCCACAAGGTGCCTCCAAAGTTCCTGGGGAAGTGGCATTAAAAGACAATAAGCATTTTTCCACGAGCTCTATGAAGCCCCCTGGTATTAGCAATGTCAAATTTCAACAGAGCACTTCCTTTCTCTGTGCCTCTATTTTCTCGTCTACCAAATGGGGGATAATAGTTCAACCACTCCGCGGTACAATTATGAAGATTAAATGATTTAATATAAGCAAAGCCATGAGAACCTTGTCAGCCATAATAAATACCAGATAAGTATTATTGATGATGATGACAGTGATCATGCAGCAACTTAATTAACCACACGAGATACAGTGAGGAAGGGAGACGGAATAAGACAATCAGGAAAAGGATCCCGTTGCTTCCTAGGAAAGAAAATCCCGATTCAAGAGGTCCAAGGACACAAATGGAAAAGCCACCGTCAAAGGTAGGAGGCAGCTGCGGTGCTGGGTGAGGAGAACAGTCGTTAAAGACTAAGGGGATTCTTTAGAGGACTTTACTGAACCTCTTAATTCTTCCATCTCTAAATTAGGACTAATAAAGCCCCCCTCTTGTACTCTTGGCATGGTGGTGAGGATTACTTAGGCTCCCAGGATCCCCCAAGCCATCTCAGACATGAGGCACTCCACAAAGCGCAAAGCAAAAAGGGCGGTGTGTGGAGAGAGCCCAAGAGGAAGGGAAAACTCTGCCTAGCCTTGTTCGTGATGTTCCCAGTAACACACAGGGTCCATTTCCAACATTGTCACTGAGGTGAGCCCAGCAAGGGGGCCCGGTTTGAAAGAATACCATGGGCTACCATGGAACACACCATTGCAAGGCACACCAGAAACAGGGGGGAGCTCCCGCACCCAGTCAATTCTGACTCTAAGTGACCTCACATAAGGTTCCCAGGCCTGTATATGTTTACAAGAGCAGACAGTCTCGCCTCTCTCCCATCCAGTTGTTGATGGGTTTGCACTGCCAACCTCAAGGTCAGCAGCTGATCAAAACTCACCACAACTTCAGAGCGCCTTACCATGGGCAAAGGGAATTTATATTAAAATCATACTGGTTAGCTCTACCTGCACCTCTCCAGTTACACAGCCCAAGAGTGGTGGGTGAAGAGGGTTCTGGGGCCAGCCAAAGAGTCTGGGGGATGAGGAAGTGTGTCAGCCAGCTCTGCAGTGGGCAGCTCTCCAGCCAAGTTGGCCCCCCACCACAGCTAAATGTTTCTTTACTGCCCCATATTATCTTCTGACTCTTCTTTGGGTAGCATTCTTACAGAAACGAGCTTTCTGTAAACTTAGTTGACTGTAGTCTACGTAGCGTAGGGTGGGAGACATAAACCGCAGCAGCTAACATCACGTAGTTTTGCTTTCGCTTCCGCTGGCACTTGGGACCCCCAGCCTCAAGTCTCTTCTCGGGTGGACCCATGTCTCCCCCCAGCACGCCACTCATGTGGGCAGACCGGTGTCATTAACCTGGCTATCTCCCACTAGGATGGGATTCCTGGAAACTAGAAGCCTCCTCTTCTCTGAATCTCCACAACCCAAACTAATCTCACGTACATTGCTGCCATTGTTAGATGTCCTTGGCCGCGTCCACGGGGCAGGGGCGACCACTCCACAGGGCTGGTTTTTTGTTTTGTTTTTGCTGATACCTCTGTGGAAACCAACTGCCGGCTCTTTCTCCCATGGAGCCGTTGGTGGGTTTAAAACGCCAACCTTTCAGTTAGCGGCTAAGCATTTAACCACGGCACCACTAGGGAGCTTTCTCTTACATTAAAAACAAAAACTTAGAACCTGTGAAATGATTCGGACTCATGGCGACCAGAGTAGAACTGGTGCACAGGGTTTCCAAGAATGTAACTTTGTGGGAGCAGACAGCCTCTACTTTCTCCCTCAGGGTCTACAGCCTATACCTTAACCCATACCACCACCAGGGCTCCTTCCCTGGCACACCATGAACTGACATTTCAGACTCTGATGATAGTGAAACCCACAGTCAAGAGCCTTTCTTCATGACTCAGTTAAAGACTTGACAGCGAAGATCCTCTTTAACACAAACCTACATGCAGCCCTGGTGGTGTAGTGGTTATGCATTGGACTACCAACTGCAAGGTCAGCAGTTCCAAGCCACCAGCCCCTTGGAAAAGGGACAGGGCTTCCTATTCTTGCAGACAATTACAGTCTTGGAAACTACAAGGGCAGTTCTACCCTATTCTATTGGGTCGCTATGAGTCGGCATCAACTCAATGGCAGTGAGTTTGGTTATGGTTTTTACAGCGTTTATTTTTCCAAAATCCTAGATTTCCCATATCAAATGAAGAGTCTAATATAGTTTGATTGGTCTGGTTTTGTTACAAGGCCTGGAAAACTCAATGCCCCTAACCATCCCCAAAATATAGTTGACTAAAATTCACGATGTGCTAGAGCAGTGGTTCTCATGTGGGCCGCGACCATTTTTGGGGGTCGAACAGCCCTTTCACAGGGGTCGCCCAATTCATAACAGTAGCAAAATGACAGTGATGAAGTAGAAACAAAAATAATGTTATGGTTGGGAGTCACCACATGAGGAGCTGTATTCAAGGGCCGCAGTGTGAGGAAGGTGGAGAACCGCTGTGCTAGAGGAATATTCGCCTTATTTCAACCAGCACTTCTAAAGTTGATAAACCAGAGGAAGCCTTTATTTAAAGAAGAGAAAAAAGAAGAAACAAACCTCAAGTAAACAGTTCCCAGTGTTGTCTAAGAATTTAGACTCTTAAGAACACAATCTGTCCACACACGGATAAATGTCGTTTTATTAAAGAAAACACAACGGCCTTAAAAATAATCTTCAAATAGTGTACACCATACAGACTGAGAATCAAACAGAATGCACAAGGGGAGGGACATGAGGGTCACCAGTGAGGGGGTGCTGTGTGGTTCTGCTTACAAGCTTCACTGGAAGAGAGACCCATGTCAGAGACAGGCAGTCTCTTCCCAATGACCATCAGACCAAGTTCAAGATCACTCTGTGACACTATGAAGGTGATTTCCAAAGTCAAGAAACAACTCAACTGCTTCTAACCTGCAAGACCCAACTTTTTGACACCAAATGCCATTAAAGCCCTCAAATACTAGTCAAGCTTTGTTTTACTCCAAAAACAAGAACTGACGTTGGTAGGACTTGATAGGACAATCAGGGAAAGTCTCTCTAAAGATAAAACCTCACAGAGAGGATACCATCTCCTAACTGTCAAAACATTTGTTACTATCGCTGATGCATTGTGTGAAATTATTCTGAAGTACTAACAAACGCAACCTTAAAAAGACCGAAGTATAAAAATCAGAATGCGGCAAAATTACTCTATACACTTTATGTGACCCCAATAGTAACTTCTGGGGGGCGGATTTTATTTTTAAGCTAGACAAGCTGTTTCTAAATTCATTAAATAAATAATCCCAGAGGAAAGGTGGGATGGGGTAGGAGGGGTGGTCTTTAAAAAGGAGAGTCATAAGAAAGCCTTATGGAAGCATGAAAACACAGTATGCTGATTGTTAGTTGTGACTCCGTCCCACATGGGGTTGGAGACTCACACTCGGTGACCCTATATATGATTCCAGAGCTTTAAAGGCTGTGACCTCTCTGCAACAGACCACTAGGTCTGTACTTGGGTGGCACAAACAGCTAGGTATTCAATTACTTACTGGTTGAAAGGTTGGTGGTTGAAACCTACCTAGAGAGGCACCTTAGCAGAAAGCTGGTTATAGAGCCACAGAGAGCTAACTGGTATGAAGGGGGAGGTCAATGGAGAAATGAACAGGAAAAAGAAAAATGCATTCTTCAATGAACAGTGTTGGGCTAAGTAAGGTAAAAGTTCTAGACCCCCTATCTCACTCTTTTAACCATACCAAATAAATCCTAGACACAGCGAACTACATAAAATATATGAGATTTCATTGTCAATGATCTTGTAATAAATACTTCAGAGTAGAGACATGTTTTGCTTAGAAACAGTAAAAGAACTGATTCATGTGCCTTAAAATTTCTGTGTGGACAAGTTACAGAATAAAGATAACGGGCAAATGAACGGCTCTGCCCTAATATTCCTCCCTCCGGCTGCTTTCCTGAGCTAACTTTACACCGATGCTTTTCAAAGTGCTGTGTGCACACAAACCAATCACCTGGAATCCCGCTAAAATGCAATTACCATTCAGGAGAGCTGCGTGGGCTCCCAGATTCTGCACTTCCAACCAGCTCCCAGGAGATGTCAAGTTTTAGGGCATTATCTTGGTGGCAACACACCAGGTGAGAATTTGGAAGGACTCGGATACCTCCGAAGAACATTCCATCAACCAGGCTTCGCCATTAGCCTTTGCAAGATGTGGTGTGAGCAGCAGGAATCAAGAATTTTATTTCTTTTTAATTTTAACTTGCTGGGTGACTAAGAAACTCAGCTAGGTTTGAAAACCAATGGACAAGATAATCAGCTTCAGCTCCTCTCATCTCTCCCCCACCCCCCACCCCCTCCACTCCCTGCTCGTTCGGGACTCAGAATACCTGTGGGAACTGACCCTTTATCATCCCTATATCCACTCAGCCCTCCTTGGTTCATGCCCACCTTTCTTCAGCCCTTTGTTAGAACACATATCCCTCCCACAACAGAGAGGACCAAAGAGGGGGGAGGGGGTGCAGGGAGGAGGACAGGATGGTAATTATGGTGGCAGTGCAGGTGACAGCAGAGCCACTTACGTGTGGCCTACATGACCCTGGGCAAACCTCCTCATCCATCAGACACCATTTCCTCATTTACACAATCTGGGTTTTGTGAGGGCCTGAGGGATGTCACCTAGTGCACTCACTCACTATACATTGTGATCGATTCACAACAACCCAGGTTGTGTAAATGGCAACCTAGAACCCCTTCCCCAGGGGGACGAATAACAGAAAAGTGGGTGAGGGGCGACGGTGGACAATGTAAGATAAGGAAATAATCATCTATAATTTATCAAGGGTTTGTGAGGGAGGGTGGGCGGGGGAAGAAATGGAGCTGATATCAGGGGCTCAAGTGGGAAGAGAATGCTTTGAAACTGATGATGGCGGCATATGTGCAAATGTGCTTGACACATTGGAAGAACATATGTAAGGATTGTGATAAGAGATGTTAAGAGCCCCCAATAAAAGTATTTTTTTTAAAAACAGTATCCTATGAACATTAACCCCAAAGCCAAAACTTACTGCCACATGAGCAGTCTCAAAAAACTCACTGCCATCAAGAGGGTTCCACCCCATACCAGCCCCATAAGGGCAGAGAAGAACTGCCCCTCTGGGTTCCTGAGGCTGCAAAGCATTCGGGGGCAGCTGGTGGACTTGAACCGCTAAGCATTGGTTACTTGTTATTACAAGGAACACAACAGTAAGTCTGAACCCACCACGTCCACACCCCAGGAGCTCCTCTCCCCTTTCCATACAATCAAAACACCCGCTGCTACAGTCCATTCTGGCTCACAGGGACCTTATATAGGGTTTCCGAGACTAAATCTTTGCGACAGCAGACAGCCTCCACTCTCTCCAGGGGAGCAGCTGGTGAGTTTGAGCAAGGGAGCCGCAGTTACCAGCTCTACATTCACTCAACAGTGCCGCCGCTGGGGCTCCCTTTACCATACCTCTCAACGGAAAAAAATGTCCACTTTTTAAATCCGCAAACTAAACTTTATGCCCCGTACAGGTGGAATATAACATGTTATATCAAGCCTTAACTAAAAAAGAATTCAGATTTGTAAAAGATGCCAACAAACTAATTCTGCATTCACCTGTATCTGCTGCTGAACACGGAAAGTTTGCTGTCTTGGCATCGATCTTCTTAAATAAGTTTTACTTGACAACGTCCAAATTTTGTGTCCATTCTCCCTCATTTACGCGGCTACCAGCAACATATACCCCGCCACGTTGGGGAACAGTAAGGGGGCAGGCAGTTGACTTCTGACACAGTCCCTCCCCAGGGGTTTACATCTTACGGGTCTCTTCTGGGGAAGCATTTGCTACTTTAAGATCCACTGGATTCTGAAGAGTCTCTGGCCAAGGAGGACATACCGGGTTTTTCATTGGGAGGTACTTGCCAAAGCCACCAAGAGCGTGCCTTCTGCATTGCTCAGAGATGGGCAGGGAAGAAGTGAAGGCTGGTGCCCCTGGGCAGGACACTCAGGTCCAATGACACACCTGACTTGACTCCTTCCAGGTGCTCAACCAACCAGAACTCTTCAGGGCCCTGGAGCATAGCTGGGGAAATTCCTCACCTGCCACTCTTGAACCTAGCACCACATGACCTGAATCCACACAGCACACAGGCAGCAGAAAGCCCAAGCTCCTAACATGGTCCCTTTGAAACCCAGTGTGGGGGCCAGTCAGATCCATCCTTGCAGCTCCCCAGTAAAGTAGCTAGCAAACCCAGGGACCAGAATGGCCATCCGAGGGCCCAACACTGAAGACAAGAGCCCAGCACCCTGGCTCTGCTTTAGAAAACAGGCCTGCCTGAGAGGCGCTAGCAAACGGCCCTGCCCTGGGCGAACGGGATCTCTCCAGACACCACCCAGGGCTTATTTCCCAACAAACTAGTTGGTGGGAGAACATCTGGTTTCAATGAACAGAAACCCACTCCTACTAATTGGGGGTGGGGGTGGAGCGGAAAAAGTGGAGGACATAGGTTCATTAAAAGGCCAACGGGTCTATCAGAAGACCCTGACTCAGGAACTGCAGCCAACCCTCACGAGAGGAGGAAACCAGGAAATGGGAAACCATCAGGAAATGAAACTGTTCCCCAGGTCTCTCTTCTGCACAACTGCTTCCTTCTGGTCTCTGCAAGCAGCTCTATTTCCTGCTTCTCTGTGCCCAGGGGCCAACAACCTACTCTCAACAGGAAAGCTCTCCCTCAACTGCAGGGAGGCAGAGGCAAAGTCGAAGTGCTGTCTCAGCCCCCACTCAGAATGCAGAGTTTAGTTCCGCTCAAGCCAGGCACCCTATCCCACCACTGCTCTCCTCTTTGCTCCAAGTCTCTCGGAAAAAAAGGCGAGTAAGCTGACTTTCTGAAAGAGGGCATCTACTCGCCCAACACAATCACCGAAAATAAAAACAGAAATGGCAACAGCTTGCTGAACTCGGACCTCCGTCAGAACCACAAGGTACACGTTAACGTCTCCAAAGGTACCATTTTGGCATCTTGGAATCACTCCCAGGGAACAGCTGTACCACTAGGTCCGAAAATGAAAGACCAGCGTCTTCTTTGTTGCTTGTTTCCTGGTGGCTCAGGTCAGAGGAAGATCAGCTTTTTGTTGTGATCAAAGAGGATTTCATTCCTGGCACCTCCTTTTTGTTGTTCCTATGAAGGAGGGTGTCAGCACGAATCTTGCCTGGAGACAAGCAAAGAATCTGGCCCAAGACACTGAATGTCCTTGAGAGCATGAAAGTCAGGGTGGGGGAGAGATGCAGGCTCCATGGGGACACACACACACACACCCTCAGACAGTCTGGGGCAGATGTACTAAAAATAAAATAATTTTCCCTATGAAGAATCTGGTCAGTGTAAAGGTTAAAGGAAGGCCTCATCCTTAGGAAAGCCACGGGGTTGTCCATAAAGTCGCCCCAAAGAGTCCATCAGTCGGGGTCTATTTCATCTAAGGCAACAACACATTCCTCACCAATCATTGGCTGCTCTGTGTGGTTGCTAATAAGATAATCTGTTACAGGAGGCTTACAAATCCATTTACATTGATTTTAATTAACAAATCAATCCCTGGCCTGGAACAACTTGGTGCAGAGACAGTAAGCAATTCAAAATTGGTTCTGTAATCCCACCCCCATCCCTCACCCTGAAATCTAGATAAAGAAGGTCCATGCAGGGGAAATGAAAATCATTGGATTTGTACCTTTCACAACATAAGGAAAAATCTCTTCCAGAGGTAGGCAGGAACATATGGCTAAAAGGAGTATGTATTTCTTTTCACCATGACTCACTAACAAGCTCCCCTAACGACTGCAGGTTTGTGTTGGCTTTCTAATTCCAGCCTCAAGTCTGGATAACCAAGGCCGTATCTGTAAGATCAAAATGAGCCCCACTTTCTCAACGGCTTCCTGGAACCTGTCAGTCTAAGCTAGAAGCTAAGCAGAGAATTATCCAAACAGAACACAAATGACAAGTAAGAACCAAGTGGCACTCACCAGCCGAGCTGTGCTCTGAATCCACCATGCTTCATTAAAGAGCCAGGCAAACTTTTACATTTGCTTTTATTTGATCTCTCACAAAGGCGCAAGAGTTTGACCTTTCTGAGCTATTGCCGGCTATGGATTGGAAACCAGATAGAGTCAGTGCAGCATCGATACCTGAACTGCTCTTCGCTGCAGCTGTCCCCCTTTCTTCTCAGAGTCTTTTTGGAGGATTTGGCTACCCACTCTATTTTTAGACTCCTATTGGAACTTCCAATGGCCCCAACTTATAATGGGAGCAAAAAAATACAAGGTCTAGCTTCTGGTCCATTTTCTTAAACCCCACCCAGCTAGCTCACACCAACTAACCTAGGAAAAAAGACCATCTCTCAAAACTCACTGCCACTAAGCCCATGGCGATGACTCAGAGTGACCCTGTGGGGCAGAGCAGAACTGCCGCTGTGGGTTTCCAACACTGTAACTGCTGATGGGAGTAGAAAGCCCCATTTTCTTTCAGAGCAGATGGTGGTTTCAAACTGCTGACCTTGCGGATCCCAGCTCAACTGATAATGGTAACCACTCCTCCACTAAGGCTTCTCAGGAGACAAGAAGAATTGACAAATTGTACACATCACACTAGATGTCAGGCTTGTTCGTTTATTTTCAAAATCTAATAAGTTCATAAATCCACAAAGAAAGCGCCAAGCAACTGTGACCACCAACCCCTCGGGAGCACAGGCAAGGTAGAGACCCCTCCAGGAGAAAGGTGATGCGGATTGTGAGTCTTTCCTTATTTTAAAAAACATTTAACGAAACAGCTCTCAAGCTGAGTTTGAGGTCAGTACGACTGGCCTCACACAATGCGTAAGGAACCCAAAAAAGATCCTATGTTCTCAGCCAGAGGCAGGCCAGAGCGCAGGCATGCAGGCACACGTGCTCTCCCCCCC
>NW_022103958.1:39469970-39480338 GCF_000313985.2 Echinops telfairi
CCCCCCCCCGTGTGTGTGTGTGTGTGTGTGTGTGTGTGTGTGTGAACAAAACAAAAGAAGTTGATATTGCAATGATACACACAGAGCATCCTGCCGAATGTCCATTTGCATTGCCCAAAGGCCTGAGGATTCACCGGATCACAAAAGCTCCCGGAAACCTCAGCCATGTGTAAGCTGGTGAATTTCACCACCACCGGCTACTGCCTCGGCTACCTGAGCTATGCCGGCTTGCCCAGCCGAGCAGGCTGTGCCCATGCAGCACAAGTTTCGGCTCGGAACCACAAATTACAAACAGTTTCAGCAAATTGACTCAAGTGCCTTTGTTCCTCAGAGGGCTTCTCCGGCCATTTACAGAGGCAGGCGGGCGGGCGGGCAGCAGCCGAACCTAACCACCAACGCAGCTATAGCAAGGACAGGGGAAAGGAAGTTATTGAAGCCTGGATTTCCTGCTTTTGCTTGTAGCCAAGACCTATGAGGCTTGTAGTGGTTTCAGGAACTGACTCATCTAATGATTCATGAGTAAGAAACTGCTTTTCTTATGTTTCTGACCCTAAGACTTGAAAACTAAAAAACCAACCCTAACCCCTGCTTCACTCTGACTTGCAGATTCATGTTCGCAGCAAAAATAAACAGGAGGACAATGGCCACTGAAACAATGACGACCTCCTGCCAACGGAAGGGAAAGTGGAATGTGGACGTCTGCGGTGGAAGCCACGGTGGTCAGAAGCCTGATCCGAAGGCTGCAATGGCACTGCGTCCAAACTTCCCCAAAGCGGACAACAGGTGGGATCTGCTTTATTTTTAGATGTCACTCTCCTAGATGCAAAAATAGATTCAGCAGCAATATCTTAATTTGGGCTTATCTGGCAGGGCTGTGACTAAATACCCAAGCTGCAGGGAGCACGTGGCTCTGGACTTGACCACTACTGCTGACCAGTGAGGGATGGACTGTGGAGGACTCGTGTGGGAACTCACTCTCAAGTCATCCTCTTCCAGGAGAAGATTGCAGTTCTGTGTTCCCGCCTCTTACCAGTCTTACTTACACACACACCACCACCACCACCACGCCCACCACCCCATACTAAAGTGCCAAGCTCTTTACAAGTCCAGTGTCTGGTGTAGACACCTCGGGTTGCTCCGGTGACCTCCCACAGCAGCATTCATCTCAGCGAGGTCCCAGGGGGCAGTTCTTAGGCTTCCCCGCCACCTGGCACACCTGGAGTTTTCTCAGTCTTGCAACCGGGGACATTAAGCACAGGATCTGTGTCAAAGGCAGCTTTCAAAAATGCTCACAGGCTTTAACACCAGCCCAGCGGCTCTGAGGGAAGGGAGGTGGGGGGTTGGGAGTGGAAGGGTAGAAGCAGTGAGAACAGTTGACCGGGAGAGGCCAAAGTGCAGGGCGGGCTGGCAGGCGCTGTGTGGCCGCGCTCCGGCAGATTTACTGGCGTGACGTCAGTGGCTGCAATCCAGCTTTTTCTTTGGTAGCTTTTACTTGCTCTTGAAGCCGCCACTCTGTGAGGGAGCCACAGGACCGTCATGAAAATTTCCTTTGTGGAGCCGAGTTTTCCTCGGGGCAGAGGCCCGTCTGGCTCAATGTCGGCTCCTCACCCTCCTGCGACCACGGAAGGAAGGGACTGGGAACCCTACAATACTGTACTTTCCTCATAACACAGAAGGACCATTAAATGAAGCTTACTGCCTTCAAAACAAAGGGGTGAGGGTGGGAGGTGGGGGGTGGAGGGTGAGGGTAGTTTTAAATGTGTATCCAAAATTTCACAGTCCAAGACACTGGATAATTTCTCAGGGATGTAGTGAATGATGATAATGTCAGGACTATTCACTCTTTCTGTTGGGAGGCTGTGTTGGCTAGACTGGGATCGCACACGGCTTTGTTTCACCAACAAAACAAAAAGTATTCCTGAAGCTGGGGCTCCCGGCCTGAATGGAACCCTCTGAAGAGAGCACTATAGCTCGTCTTTAAAATGAGTCCCCCAACCCCCTTCTCCGAAGTGCATATTCTATGATGCACCAACATGAGCCTAAAACAATTTCCAAGAAGCAAAGGCAGGAATTACTAAAAATAAGTCTAATAGCAGACTCATTAAGCCAAAAAACCCTCAGAAAACCACTCATTTCAGACTTTTGTTGCATTTCCATAACAAAACAATAGCTCTGTTGAGCAGGGAGCTCCAGCGCAAAGAACCGCCTACAATTACAAAGCTTTAAGGAAAGAGAAGTCCGGCTTACAAAAATAATGTATTCGTGATAAATCCTTCCAGCGGCTGGGACATTAAACATACTTGAGTTGAAACACAGGAGGAGAGGAAGACACAAAGCTTAAACTCAGCAAGTTATTTATTGAACCGGGGAAGGAGGATGGGGGCATAAATGACCCCAACAATATCAAAATACAGCTTGCGGTCTGAATGGCTCAGTGTGTTAATAAGATAAGGAATCTCTCACCTCCCGGTTATTTACACAAGGGCTGTAGCAAACCACCCGGCAGAGGCAGCGGAAGGCAGTGACCAAAGCCTCCAGGAAACCCAAATGAATGTGAGCTTTGGCCTTCAAGAAGCATCCACGCCACCAACTGTCCAGACACTCTTGAGTTGGGCCTTTTTCTTGAGGAAAGAACAGACAAGAGGGCAATCACCTGTGCGGAAATAGCAAACCAGCACCTACGGGGCCCAGCAGAGGAGAAGTGTGCAAAGAGAGGCTTTACCATGGATGAGCGTGGACACCTGGTGGAACCCATTTGTGTAAAGGGAGCTTTGTGTGTTTTATTAATAAACAAATGGGAATGGGTAGTGTAGTAATTTATAAAAAACACACACACAGGTACCAAGCACCCCCAAATTGTCACCTTGAAATACCATTTGCCACTAAAACTCTCCACAGAAATGGCTCACCTTCGGTCTGGGAGAAGAAACATACATGCACAATAAGAGACTAGGCAGGTATTCAAGGCTATGAGGTCACATGGAAAGGCCCCAGGAGTCAACATAGAAAACTCCCATTGGCAGAGATGTATCAATTTGAGCATCCAATTAAAAAAAAAAAAAAAGTAACGGCAAGGGATTCAATCACTTCAAATCCATGACAGCATAATGACTGAAAAACAAGTGGAACAAAAAGGTCCAACTTTCCGGTACAAAGTCCATGGCTAGGTAACCAGTTTGTAAGGGAATGTGCCTCTCTAGAGACTTTTTGGAGCTCGTGAATGAACAAGACAGGGAGAATCAGAGGATCACCAAATCTGCAAAGCCCACAGGAAGTAAGTGCATCAGAGACAGAGAGAGTCAAAAAGTGAATGAAATACTAGGTATGAAATAGCCCTAACCAAAAAAACAACAGTAAAACCTGACTCAGGTGAAGCCTTTAGATCTCAAATCCCATGTACAGGAAATGGGACTGGGAATATAATAACCACCACCATGGTGATGTCATTTACAAAATCCACAATGAAGGAAACTCTACAAGAGAAACAATGGGGCTTTGATAACCAAATAGAAAAGGGCGTGGGGGTGGGGAGCCCTACAGATACAAGTTTTAAAAAAATATAACCACCAAACTGCCCATTGATCTTGTCTGGAACCTGATTGGAACACATCGACGGAAGAAAACATGTATGAAACCACCAAGGGGATGTGCGCACTGTCTGGATTATCTGATAGGAAGGAATTACTGTTAAAAGGCCAGTCTGATAATAACATTGCAGAGATATAGCTAGTTAAAACTGCCAGATTTTAGAGACACATCTTTTAAACATGAACATGTGACACGGTATGTTTCGAGATAACTCCGTGGGAAAGGAGCTTGGGTTGGGAGAAGCAAGGGCAGCCATGAGAAGTGAGTTGCTGAGTGACACTGGGCACTGGGGGATCTGGGAGCTGGTACCCTCTTCTGGTCCCATAGGAAACAGGACAGTTTCTATCACTCTCTTTCACAAAAGAGAAAGATGCTAGGGCATGCTAATTCACAACTACAATCACCATTATAATCAGCAGCTAACATTTATGGAATACATATTCCTCTGCCAGGAATGAATGCTGCTACAACCACCTGCTGCTACTGTCACTGAGTCGATTCTGACTCATAAAAACCCTAGATAGCTAGGGCTTCCGAGGCTGTACATCTTCACTGGAACAGATAGTCTCATCTTTCCTTCCATGGAGCACCTGATGGGTTTGAACCACCAACCTAGCAGTTGGCAGTTCAACACTTACAGGACAAGCACCACTAGGGCTCCTTAGGAATTTTACTGAACACCTCATTAAATACTCATTTTAACTCGAGAGGAGGGCACTACTATGTCCGTTTAACAGGTAAGGAAACTGAGGTCCAGAAGATTAAAGTGGCAGGAATGTGTGTAGCTCAAGGGAGACACATGCTCATCAGCATAATAGGAATCAGAATGAGTTATGGCTTTTCAAAATAGTAACAACTCCCTAAGAGTGCTGGCAACTCTATAAGCCAAAAGATTCAGTATTAAAGGCGGCAGAACCAAGAAAGACCTGCTTTTCAGATGACCATTTTTGGTGAAACCAAGTCAACTGTAGGGACAAGGCCCCCATCAAGATCTCAAGGTGACAGAGCAGAGAAAGGGTGAAAAGCGGAGGAGGGGGTGGGGTGGGGTGGGATGGTGTGTGTGTGTGTGTGTGTGTGTGTGTGTGTGTGTGTTGACAGAAACAGAAAATACGACAACAAAAAGGAAACTGCCAGAGACAGTAGGCGAGAGAAACAAATGAGCAAGAACTCTGGTGAGAGGCGAAGCTGGGGGAAAGCTTAAAGCTAAAAGCCCAGAGGAGGAGGATGGGAAAGCAAATACATGCGCTCCTGTCAGACAGGTCCATTTCGACACAGTGGGCACCCTCAGGCTCTTGGATGAGAATTGGAGGGTGGTGGAAGCAAGAGATTTCTGAATGGGCAGGTAAGGGGATGGGTAGGCAAGGGAAATGAAGAGGCTAGCTTACTGGGGGGGCTTGCCATTCACAATTCACCGATTTCACTTTCAAACTCACAACCCAGTTGGGAAGTTACTTCTGAAAGTACTATCATTTTCCTCATTTTCCAACGAGGAAACGGAGGCCCAGAGAGTAAACAACTTGCCCAAGTTCACACAACCAATTAGCAGGCTGAGTTCGGAGCCATGCTTTTCGACTCCTTTGCTAGGCAGATCCAGTGCCAGGGATCTGTAGAGCTAGGGCAGTGGCTCGCAGCCAAGTACTGAGAAGGCACCTGGGAAATGCAGGAAGACTGTAAGATGGGAGTGAGCTAGGAAGGGAAGGGCCACAGCACACGTCCCAAAGCCAGGCAACCAATAATCCCACACCTGTAAGCTCAGAGTTTCCAGACACAGGCGGTCAGGAGGAAAAGACAATGGCCTCCTCCTCCTCCCTCTCTCCCAATCTCAAAGATGATGGCAAAGAGGGACAGCAGCTCCCCTTTCAGAGCTACCGGTGTTCTTTAGAGAGTCCTGCTCCTGACTCTGAGCAGGGATGGTTAGCTAACCCTCTTCTTGCAGCATCTGCCCCTCACATAGCCCGCCAGCCACCTGGTCACCTGAGTGGTGGGGAAATCCACCTGGACTCCCACTTCCCAAGCACTCTGCTTCTCAGAAAGTCAAGGTCATGTGCTTAAGCCCTCACTCCCAGGGCAAGGACTTCAGGTGGCAGAGGGGGGCTAACTTATTCTGACTAACTGCCAACAAAGCACATTCCAAAGCAAAACCAGATAAACCGGCAGGTCTGGTTCCAAACTTCCAAATGGGGGTGGGTGTGAGGGGGCACAACAGAGCAATCTGGATGGCCCCAGATATAGGCTCCCATCCTCAATACTTAGCACAGCCACTGGGGAAGAGGGGGCCCTGGGTCCCCACAGCCCATAAGTCTGCAACCACCATTGCCCTCTCCACCAAGACAGGAGTGAGGCAAGTCCTCACTGAAAGGGATCACATCACACCCAACATGTTAGGGCCTTCCCCACCTAATTATGGTCCCCTCTCTGGGCAGAGACACTAAGTGAGGGAAATGTTACTTTCGTATCAGCATCACAATGCCTCTTTACTCCATTCAAATGACCCAATCAAACCTGACTCAAACTCGCTGTCATCAGGTTCAGGCAAGTTCACAGTGACCCTAGAGAGCAGGGTAGAACTGCGTCTGGGAGTTTCTGAGACTAACTCTCTAAGGGAGGACAAAACCCCATCTCTGCTGCTAACTTGCTCTGTGACCTCAGGCAAGCTACTAAATCTCTCTGTGCTTCACTTTCCTCAATGACATGAGCAGCTCAGTGCTTAAAACGAGATGATGCTGAAGAACGGGCTGAAGACAGAGCTTGGCCAGCCAGCCTTCTCTTCCTGTCCACATTCTCCCAGTCCAGGCCAGGAATTAGCACAACTGAAAAGGAGCCCCTAAGGATGCCAGGTTCTGAAATATCATCTGAAAAGCCCACATCTCACAGTGCAAATCTCCCGGAATTCCCCTGGGACACTTCTCTCTAAACTTTAGGAGCCTGAAGGGAAATGAACCCATGCTGAATCACTCCTATGAATGATGAGAAGCATTTTTTTTTAAGAGTCACGAATCAATCCACAAAAGTAGCACAAGATTGGTTTGAAATACCATATATACTCATGTTTAAGCCAAGTTTTTCAGCACATTTTAATGCCGTTTTTCTGGTAAAATTCAGTGCCTCGACTTATACTCAAGTATATACGGTAACTTGGTTGAAAGTAACACAGGTTTACAGCTGTGAAATTAACACAGCTATGTTTGTGACTCCCCCCACCCCTCCATGTTGTAGCTCTTGGCTCAGTAACCACCCAGATCTTCCTGCAAAAGTAAGACTGTCCTGAACGCAACATGTGGGTACATCAACAAGGCTTTTGGGCCGGGATTTTCCTTCCATTCTGTTTCACTAAAGGGAGTCAGCCAGATTATTAGTAATAGAATGGCCTTATTGTTTGCTATTCAAACCAGAGCACTTCTGAGAGTAAGTCAGGGCACTACTAGGAAATACACCAAGACGAGTTTAACCCAGGACTGCATGAGGCAAAGTGGTGGCTGGCCACTATCCTAGGGAAACTCCACTGGATCCACAAGACTTCCCACCCACTGGCCTGGAATCTTCCTGTATTTGGCGTCATTGCATGTGTTCGTGAGTCTGAAGAGGAATTCATAGATTGGTATCAGACATATGGGCTAATACTGGAATTGGGGACTTGATCTGAACTGGGCTGGGATGTTTTCTCAATATTCAATTGCTCTTGTGTATAAACCTCTTTCTTATACACGAGTGTCTACGAATTTGTTTCTCTAGTCTACCCCGACTAACACATCCTACAGCATCTAATCTTATTCTTTCTGAAGTTTTACTTAATGTTCCATTGGGAATCCGTCTGATGGATACTTTTGAAAGGAGGGACAAGGTTTCCTGGCTTCTTATTTTAAAAAAAAAAGTAGAAACGTAGCCTCCTACAGTCTTAGGTCATCCACTCTAAATACCAGTCTTAGTGGCTTGGTCACCAAGAACGAGTGAACCTGCTGAGGGCTGAGGAGCCTTGGTGAGTACGGCAGCCATGACTGACTGAATTCAGGGCTTTACTTTTTAGGCAACATAACTCTGAAAGACTCACTGCCACTGAACTGATTGTGACCCAGCGACCCTACAGGCTCATGCGAGTTTCCGAGGCTGTAAACCTTTCGGAGCGCAGAAAGCCACGCATTTCTCCTGAAGAGCAGCTGAGGGGCTTGAACCGCTGACCTGCTGGTAGCAGCCCAATTCGTTATAACCCACTTATCACTCACCTCCCCCAAACCCACCCTTTTTTAAGTGTACAAGTCGGGGGGTTGGGCATACTCGTAAGGTTGTGAATTGGTGCTTTTTATTTTCTCTTTCCCCCTCAACTGTCAGCAGACCAGCTTCCAAAACCCTTTCTCTACAACCACTCAGCTGCTACAGCCAAGGTTGAAGGCTGGGTCCATCCTTAGGCGCCGCAGAAGATAAGCCTGGTGGATGGATCTCCTGCTGAAGAACCAGCTGTTAAAAAACCATTATTAAAAGCCTCTGGAGCTTCTACTCTCTCATACACATGTGACCAAGAGTTAGCACTGGCTTGATGGCAACTGTTGTTTTGGTTTTGATTGAAGATTAGGGAACCTGGTTAACTAAACAGGCTGGTTAAGGAACAATAGGAAGCAATGTTAATAAAATACAGGTGGTCTGCCCGCCCCCCCACCCTTCTCACACAAAGGGGTCTTAAAGGCTCAGCCCCATCACTGGCAGTGGCCCTGCTCTAAAACCCTGGGGCAGTTACACGCCTCTAAGTGTGGAAGTTGAAATGAGAGCGGAGGACCAGTTTAGGGCAGGTGACATTGAAAACAGAGGTCTCTACCCAACAGCCTCCACAGAGGATTCAGCTCATCTACCCAGGAAAATACTTGGAATTAGACTCTCGGGTTAAAAAAGAGGTGGAACTACCATTTACACAGGAATAAATGGTATCTACGACACAGCAGAGTAGTCTGCTAAGAGGGGCAAAGATTTCATTCCGGGGCTTGTATTACTTCTGGGGATTCAGGGTCATACCAGCAGTTGCACCAGTTTGTACCCAGCTAGGGACAGATTATCCAAAAAGCAAAATGAACACAGATTGACTTCTGCTTGTTTTACCAATCTGGGGTGAACAGTTTCACCTGTTTCACACCGTTCACTCCAGATTAGTATACCCACGTGAGACTGTTCACTGCCGATTACTATGTCGGCACAAGCAAGCTCATGTTGACCTTATTGATCAGGTGACTAGACATTGCAAGTCGCTCCCGCCAATATCCAGCTTTGCTACAACCCTTCAAGGTAGAACTTCCCCTTCCAAGTGAGGAAGTGGCAGAGCAGAGGGAGGGTAAGCAGGCTGTGTCTTCTCATACCTGAAGTTGGATGTCCTCAGAACTCCCAAAGGGATCCTCACAGGGTGTTGTGGACAGGCCCTGGATCCTACGCATTGTTTCATAACCTCAGAAAAAAACTTAAATTAGGGTGTGGCTTCGGAGTAAGATGGTCCCTTCTGGGCAAATGAAGGTGCACCATGCCTCAACTTTCTTAAGCATTTCCATTTAGTTTGTACTACTTTTCAGCAAAGAATGAACCTCAATGGTAGGGATTTCCTGATGGATCTCCCCCATTTTAAGGAGCCCTGGTGGTATACTGGCTTAGGACTTGGGCTGCTACCCCAAGGTCAGCAGTTCAAAATCATCCCTTATTCCAAGGGAGAAAGACGAGGCTTTATATAGTCGAGTAAAGAGTGACCGTCTCAGAAACCCACATGGGCAGTCCCTGCCCTAGGGGGTCACTAAGAGTCGGCATTGACTGGATGGCGGTAAATTTGGTTTTGAGGTGTTTGGGATTTTTTTCTTCTAATTTCACTCATTTTAAGCAAAAGGGAAGTATGGTTCAAAGTAATTACATGGTGTAGGGCAGTGGTTCTCAACCTTCCTAATGCCGCGACCCTGTAATATAGCTCCTCGTGTTGTAGTGACACCCCAACCATAAAATTATTTTCGTTGCTACTTCATCACTGTCATTTTGCTACTGTTATGAACCAGGCGACCCCCGTGAAAGGGCTGTTCGACCCCCAAAGAAGTCGAACCCACAGGTTGAGAACCACTGTCTAGGGTTTTGGGGGCTGCCTAAGTCTCTCCAGGGGTCCTGCTTCTCCTAAGAAAATGTGTCTGCCTTAGGTGTTGCCCAAGAGTCACTGTCTAGGCTGTTCTAGCAGAAATCCTTGAATCCAATCTGGAATCCAAGTTAATGGTTTAAATTGCTACTTCCTGAGCATGTGTCAGACGTACAGTAGGAATTCTATTTTACAGGTGTAATATAATAATACATAAAGAAAGGTGTGCCCCTGATAATCTACAAAAATGTGAGAAGATGAAAGCGCCTCCCCATTCCCACCCCCAAGTCCCTGGCAGGATCTCTGTCCATTCAATAGTACGGTAATCATCTCCCAGATGCTGTGAGACACATGCGCAAGCAGCTCTAGGATAGCAAGGACTACAATAAGCAACAAGAGCTCAGCGAGCATCTAAGAAACTGCTGCGAAGCACGCCGTGCCACAATGTTTTCCTTCAGCATTTAAAAATACTGCTGTACCTATATTAACAATTTGCCCGCAGGTCAATTTTGCACATGTGAGGAAAAAGAAATTGGGTGAAATAGTCCCAAAACAACTTCTCCTCGATGTGAGCATCCTTTTCCACACAATACCACCCTCTGTGAGATCATGAAGTGAGACGTGACTCTTAGAAATGGCCCCCCACCCCCACCCCTTGCAGAAGGGTCGCAGGGAAGAGACAAGTCAGTCAGGGT
>NW_022103958.1:39480452-39490241 GCF_000313985.2 Echinops telfairi
CATGATCCCAATTCTACCTTACATATCCAGCTGAACCGGAGGATGTACACTGGTACAGACAGGAACTGGAAACAAAGGGAATCCAGGACAGATAATCCCTTCAAGACCAGTGGTGAGAGTGACGATACCAGGAGGGTGTTGGGAAGGTGAGGGAGAAAGAGGGAACAGATTACAAGGATCTACATATAACCTCCTCCCCGGGGGATGGACAGCGGAGAAGTGGGTGAAGGGAGACGGTGTAAGATATGACAAACTAATTTATAAATTATCAAGGGTTCGTGGGGGAGGGGGAGCGGGGAGGGAGGGAAAAAATGAGCGGCTCAAGTAGAAAGAAAATGTTTTGAGCGTGATGAGGGAAACAAATGTACAAAAGTGCTTGACATGATGTATGTGTGGATTGTGCTAAGGGTTGTACAAGCCCCCAATAAAATGATTTAATTTTTAAAAAAAGCTCCCTTCTTCCCTGACTCTGATGGGCTTTCTCTCTGCTGTGCCCATCCTGCAAGCCTGTGCAGCCAGGAGTGGAGCACACATCCCAATTTCAAAAGTGGTCAAATGTTAATAAAAAAAAACACCATCACAACCAAAGGGGAAAAAAAACCCAAAACCATGCATCTGGCAAGTCGTGCAATCCGATAGTGCCCCCCACCCTGGACTGTGACAATGTCCCTGCTCACTGGAAACTTCTCCTTGGTACCTAGGCACTAGTCATACTCACTGACTTCCTTCTGCTGATCGCCAAGGCCAGTAGGGAGCTGAGCCAACTCAATGGTGCTGAGTTTATCTCCCCAGCACAACGTTAACCACGTGTGTTCAATTCCAACGCACGGCAACCCCCTGTGTATGCTGGGGGTAACAGTTCCATGGGGCTCTGGATGGCTGTTAGGATGTCAGTTGCAGGCCTTTCTTCGAAGGCATCTCTGGGTGGATTCGAATCTCCAACCTTTTCGTTAGCAGCTGTCCCTCACCTCCCACATAATAACCAAGTCCACTGCCAGTGAACCTATTCCAAATCACAGCGGCCCTATAGGGCAAGGTAGAACTATCCCTTTGGATTCGGGCAACTGTCTTTATAGTAGCAGACAGCCTCATCTTTCTTCCACCGGACAACTGGAGGGTTTGAACTTCTGCCCTTACAGTTGGCAGCTCAATGCACAGCCCTTTACACCACCATGGCTCCTCCAGTACACAGTAGCACCTGTCAATAGCCAAGTAGTGGTTCTGTGCACAACTGGAAGCTTCTGGATTTACAAAGTGTCCAAGGTGGAGGGAAGAGAGAAGCAAGCAAGGTTTATCCCCAGGCTTGTCTCTAGAATACTGTGAGGACCCCACTCCACAATGAAGTCTTCCCATTCCCATGCCCCCCCCCTCCCCACCCTCCACGGGACACACCACCTAAGCAGCTCTAGTGCTAGCACCCCTGCCACCCTCAAACAGCATCACCACCTCTGCAAGCAGTCAGACAAGAACGCCACCACCACCAGCCCCCTCAACCCCTCATCAGCTGACGTGACTCATACACTTTCGTAACTGTATCTGGACACAGGTGCTGCACCCCCCAAGAGGCAAGTAGCACAGGGGGGCACCAAGCAGAGAAGGTTGTTCTGATCATTTAATCATTCTGCCCACATTTTGGGCAGCCCCATTCTAAACACTCACCAAATGACACACTAACTAACCCACATTCCTAAGTAGAGGAACAGAGAGAAAAAAAATCAGAAATCAGCAAGAGTGGCCGAATGTAGTCCAGCTGGATCTAAGGAGTCAAATGAACCTCTCTGGCCCAGCAGGTTCCAACCGGAAGTAGGTCTTTTTGCGGGGCTTTCTAGAAACACACAAGAGGTGCACCTACCCCAGCCCTGCTGAGATTCCAGGGAGGCTGCAGGGCACGGGCTGAAGTTGAAGCCACTGGTACAGAAACCTAAGTTCCTCCCGTGGGACAGGAGTGGAGGGAGGCTCCCCAGGGTGGTGAGTCCGAAGCAGTGTGATTTAGTAATGTGCCGGGGTCTCTGAACCTGGATTACAAACAGAGATCACACCTAGGAAAAGGTGCAGTGTCTGGGCAGGTGGGCAAGAGCACACAGAGCTCTGAAGCAGGAAAGGCACAGCCCCTTCCTCGGGCTTCCCAATGCCCTGCGGATGTCTGCAACACGGATACTAGCAGAGTGTTTCAAACAGCAGGTGAGCCGATGGCCAGGCACACCTTCATACTCCTACTGAGTTTCCTACTGTGTGCTGAATCCCTGCGGTGGCGCCTGCTCACATCAGAGTGGCCCAAGCCTGGTCTCTGCGCCAGGAGGAGAGATTTCCATTTTGTTCCAGCTGCACTGGACACCTGGGCAGTGGTTCTCTAAAACAGCGGTTCTCAACCTGTGGGTCACGAACTCCTTTGAGGGGTCAAACGAACCTCTCACAGGGGTCGCCCGATTCATAACAGTAGCAAAATGACAGTTATGAAGTAGCAACAAAAATAATTTTATGGTTGGGGGGTCACCACAAGGTGAGGAACTGTATTAAAGGGTTGTGGCATTAGGAAGGTTGAGAACCACTGCTCTAGAAGCTTCTCACGTGAGCAATCCCTAGTCATAAAGCTGGAACCCTGGTGGGGCTGGCTAACCACAAGTTCAGCAATTCAAACCCACCAGTCTCTCCGAGGGAGAACGAGGCAGCTTTTATGCTCCCATGAATGTTTACAGTCTTGAGAAACCCACAGGGGCAGTTCTACCGTGGCCAGTGTCACTGAGCCCCAGAATAAGCTCTCCCTGACAGTGAAGTCTTTTTAATCATAAGGATGCTGCCTCTTGGCCCCAAATCAACGAGATGACATTTTCCCAGATTTCCAATTATACAGATCTTAATCCTTTTGCATTTTATGGCTCAGATAAAATGTAAAGGTGAAAGAAAATCTGGGAGTATATTCTGAATGCACCATTAAACTAGACACCTTTTAAAGAATGAGCCAAATGAACTTTGTTGTTCCATTGCTGGGATTCATGGGGACCCCAGGCATGAATGGAAGAGTAATAAAGGCACGCGCTGGTGGAGAATCAGACACAAGTCCCTAAATAGGACATGAGAAATCTCAGTCCTGACTTACTCGGCCCAGTGCTGGACCTTCTAATTTAAGGCTATTAAGCCCATTTTGACTCAGAGAGACCCGATAAGACAGAAAAGAACCGCCTCTGTGGATTTCTGGGACTATAACTCTTGACGGGAGTAGAAAGCCTCATCTTTCTCCCTCGTAGCAGCTGGTGGTTTCGAGCCGCTAACCCCGCAGCCTGCAGCCCAACGCGTAACCCACTATGCCACCCAGGGTCCCTATTCTAGATCTTACCACTCCCATATTTCACACAGAAGCAAACTGAACAGCTGGATTTTCCTGGCTTTGCCGATATCAAGTGCAGTTGAGGAGCAGGTTTTCTGTCTCCCTCGCTGGCTTCTATGGCTCCCAAGTCTCCCAGATTTCAAGATGAGGCCGAAACATCCCTCGGAGAGGAAGGGGCGCTTTCAATGCTCGGCCCACCATTGTCTAGCCGCTGTTGGAGTGTGGCAGAAGCTCTGAGATGAAAAGCGAGAGACGGGGCTGAAAAGGATTCCACGGAAGGAATCATCCGCCCTCGCGCACAATGGTCTCCGGAATCCGTTAGCCCCCTGCGCACCCCCAACCACGGCGAAGGGCATCTCAAAACGAAGCATATCAAAACGCTATTGATAAGCTAAATTACCAGACAGCTTTCTCGGAGGCCCACATCCGCCATATGGTGCCCCAACTTCTGTCGCCTGTTGCTGCCACAATAGGCACGCCTACCCCGGCGCACACCATCCGACAGAAAAACCCAGCAGCGGCGGCATGTGGTGCACTCCAATGTTTACATTTTATTTCATGCGATTAGCTCTGTGCCTTCCCCTGCCCCATTAGGGCTCGAGGCGCGAACGAACGCACGCACGCACGCGCACATACACACACGCACATTCAGTGTCAGGAACACTGGTTCTGGGTGGCATACACACTCGCACGCTGCACGCGTGAGCACGTGTGCACAGAGATCAGGTGAACAGAGAGAACCACAGATGTCAACTTCAGAAATAGAGCTGCCCAGTGGGGGAGGGCCAGCCAGGCAGACTGCGGACTCCCGGTTCGGACAATGCTCTTCTCTCCAAGCACTGGGGCCAGCAGGCCTTGGGCGTGGCTATTTAAAACACTTAGCTCCTTTGATATCACCACCAGGAAAGTAAAGTCGGTTCTTAAGCGCCCAAGCAAATGAAGTCATTTGGCTTGGCGGGCTTTCTCTACAATTGGGCAGTAGGAGCCGGGGCTGGATGAAAGGTACACCTGAAGTTGTTCTAGCAAATAAAAAGCATTCCACCAAATGGAGACTTTGGCTTCAGGTATTACACTCTGCCCTCCCCACACCCCCGCCCCCCCAAAATACCAAAGTCGTGTTAATGTCAAGCAACTGAGTTTTAGGATGAGAGCTGTCATAACTGACCACCTTCACAAAACTCCAGAGTGGAGAGGGGTACAGTGTGGGTCATCTTGTGGTGTCTTCATTGGTATAAATTAGTGGTTCTCAATCTTCCTCATGCCTCAACCCTTTAAAACAGTTCCTCATGCTGTGGTGACCCCCCCAACCATAACATTTTTGTTGCTACTTCATCACTGTCATTTTGCTACTGTTGTGAATCGGGTGACCCCTGTGAAAGAGACATTAGTTGGACTCACCCACCCCAAAGGGGTCACAACCCACAGGTTGAGAACCACTGGTATAAAGATAAAAGGTGACGTTTGTGAACTGAATTCAGAAGAACTCTGCACTTCTTTCTACTTTCTAGGAAAGCTTCCTCCCCTATCTTTCCAGAAATTCTATCACTAATGGCAACTAAAGATTCATTTCCTTAGTTTGCTAGTAGGGAAAACGGTCTTGGTCTTCAAAAAAACTGAGCAGAGTAGAGCATCTGGTTATGAAAAAATACACATGATGCAAATGTGGATACAGCGCAAAGCCCCCCTAAAAAGCAACCTCTTTCCTAATATTCAGATGTGTTCAATTATTAACAGATCTCATACCATCCCTCTCACCCCCCCCCCAACTTACCCACACCTAAGCAGACAACATTCGCAGATGAGCTTTTCAAAAATTTTCTTAAACATTCTCAGTTTTTGTTTTTCGTATTTTTCCTAATCTCCTTTCAAGTTAAATTGAGATTGCACTTGAACACCATCCAAGAGCGGAGCTGAACTGAATTATGATAATTAGAAAGCTGTGCCTATAAAAAAGCAGCAGAGTTGATGCATTTTTTAAAAGAGTTCATGCCAGAGAATATAAGTTCAATATGTTCTCACATAATTAACATTTCCCACCATTAGCGGCAGTTTTTCAGTTTATGTATCAGTAAACACAACAGCGCCCGTCATTGCTGCATCGTCCCAGTCAATAGTGTTTCAGCCACTTTACACACATATCTAAATCTGTCAGATGTCTAAAAGGCAACCAGAATCTCCCGCCGGAGACAAGGGATGCTTAACTTGTTCATCGATAAGCCAGCTCTTTCTCTGAAGCCCATTTTCCAATGCTGGGCACCCTGCCACTCAAACTAAAGCTGCTACGCGAAATCTTAAGACAAAGCCTTAAAAGGCGAATGTGGGTCAAGAAACTGGGGCAGAAAGCTTTGCTTTGAACAGTAAATCTTGGTTTTAAATAATGGGAGGGGCAAAAAGCCAGTGTCGCTGGGATGCAGCTTTCCCCTGCCTGACCCCAAAAGTAAAAAAATCAGCCTCTAGGAGAGCGCCCCCTTGCCTATCATCCAAGGAGATGAGGTGCCACCAGTTTCACAGTTAGACACCCAGGACTATGGCAACCATTTTCCAGAATCCCACCCCCCAGCCACATAGGAGCCAGTGGACAAAAGCAGGGCTCTAGAGATGGGAGTGACCCACCCTGGAAGACACACACCCATGAAACCCACCCCCCAGGACCTCCTACTGGCTTTGATTAAAACAAAAGCACATGTTTCAGAAGTCTCACTCTGCATCACTACAGAGCCTGAAAGTGAGTAGCTGAACAAATGATCAAATTTCAACCCTGAGATTAAGTATGGGGCAGGGCCAAGGAAGCTTAACATGAGAATCTTACAGATGGAGTGGAGGCTCCCTCCTGGGTCACAACTTGGAAACCAAACCAAACCAAAATCCACACAAAGGCATGCCAGATATACCCCTCCAAATACTCCACCACTCCACAAGTCCACAAGCTCTCACCCCCAACCCCAAGAAGGGGCAAGGGCCAGAATGTCCCCCTCAAGCGAGGATATGTCCTGTGTTCAATGGGGGCTCAATCAGTTTATCTGTCAGAAAGTCTAACCCAGACACACATCCAGTGCTTAGGATGGACTTTTATAAATGAGAAAAAAAAAAAATCACTGAGTGTTCAAACATGACTCAGGATCTCATTTAAATACCACATGGCAATCTGTGGCTTCTACAGATAAAATAAGAAAAAGCACCATGCAGCTATCAAAGACTGGTCCAGCCATCAGTTGATCCCCAAGTAGCCCAGAGGTAAAGCCTAAGCTCACAATATATTTTTCCCACTGACTTCAGAAGTGGGACATCAGCGCTCTGCACTTCCACTTGCTGAACCCAAAGGGAAGCTGCCGTGCCCACATTTATCAGTTGAGTGGCAGACTCTGATTTTCCTGCCATTCTACAGTGAAGGCTGGAAGACTTGCATTCGCCCTAACTCTTTATAGTCTTTGGAGAAAACAGACCCGAAAAGTTTCACCACTAAACAGATGCAATCTTTAAGCACAGCTTTCACTCGGCAACCTATTTTTCTTTTTTTCCTTCTCACTTTCCTATCTCTTTATTGGGAACAAGACCAGGTGTCTTAAAAATATAAGCTTCAAAGCGCTACAAACCGACTACTGTGGGAATATGATCGCTTTCTGTGCACTTGGTCACATATACACCAACCTTTTGAGTGCTAACACACTTTTCATTTCCAGGCAGTATAATCATACTCACAATGAACACACAGTAACACATGGGATTAGAGAAAGGCAATTCCACAGATGTACAAGCTTCTGTAGGACCACCACATTGAGGAGCCAATCCATTTCTGAAGCAGACAAGCCACCATCCAAGACTGTCAAAGGCACAGGCCATGCCTGCAAAGCTCTCTCAAATACGTGGGATCTATATTCTTTAAGGGTTCCTGCTACGTACATTAACAACCAGCACCCAGAAGGCAAATGCAATCTAGATACCGGTGATTAAGACTACGGCATTTTCTCCCCCAATCTGCCCATTTGAAATGGCACCTTCCATGCACTCTGTCGTCAGAGCCAACAAAATTCAGAACTGTTTATAAAATGCTGATGCTCAAGCAGGGAAAAGTTTTGAGCACCACCACCACCACCCCTACAGTTGCTTTCCTTTTTCTATATAAAAGGGGCTAGCAGCCCCCAAAGTGGGCACATGAATAAACCATTCTTGCAGTGTACAGCAGAAAAGGGGCAGATGAAAATTGGGGGCTGGAGGACTGATTCCACCACCCTGCTACACACACACACACACACACACCCATCCGCCCTCATTCGTAATTAATTTGCTGCTAGGGCCTACACCACAAGGAATCGCCTCTCAGTGGGAAATTCATTTCAGTCTGGCTCAAACCAAGCTGGGAAGTCCCTTACTTTAAATTAAATTTCATTAAGCATATGTCAAGGTAAGTCCTAGTTTTTGTTTTTGGGGGAAAAAAGGCCAGGGGGCGGGGAGGGGTCCACTAATTTCTCTAAGGTATAGCCCCTGGATGGAGTTAGTTCTATATGCTACTTTACAGAGGTAAAATAAGAGAAGGAATTTACAAAAAGGTCTTTCCCACAATATCTTTTTTCTACTCTTACTGTCCAGGCAAAGTATTTCATTAGTTTTGCCCCAAGCTTGTTGGAAGAAAAAAAAATTCTAATAGTTTCCTAAAACTATCAAAGAATCCTTATCATTAAAGTAAAAATAAAATGTTTTGGCACGTTTACGCAATCAGCAAGTACAGTAATGGATACAGCTTATCAGTTTTTTGTTTGTTTTATTTAATACCAACAACAAATACAAGAATAGTAAAGGCTGCTTCAAACCTGAAACCTGAGAGTTCAACACAAGAGTCCCACACACAAAGAAATACTAAACAAAAATATCTATGACCATTTATGGAAATGGTGAGATTAGGAAAATGAGCCTTCCCACCCCCTCCCCCCTCAAAGAAATAATAAAAATTCAATTCAAAACTCTGCCCTTGAGAAAGGCTCAACGAATCCATTTGTCTTTCCTGAGTCACTTTGTAATTAGTTCTAGTATTTCCTTCAAAAGAGGGAAGAATTCCTGCCAAAGTTGGCTCTAAGTCTGGCCCTTAGAAGCATGTAGATGTGCTTGTGCCCAAAGATCCTGATATTTACAGAAGGGTACAACCGAGCAAGGAAAGGTTGAAGCCCTGTGGGCACAGGCTGAGGTCTACTCCCCAAACCCTGGCAAAAAAGCTCCAGCAGGCAGCTAAGAAAGGCACTCTGCGCCCGGACAAAGCAGCAAATCACAAACCGGTGCCGTTCAGGTAGCCACCTGCTGGGCCCCAGCACCACCCCCGGAGATCAGACGCCTCAACTTCCCAAAACAGTCCATGGGTGGGTGGGAAACAGGGCACACTGACGGTGAGTTTGGTTCCTTGGCAATATCAGTAGCCTTTTAAAAAAAATTTTAAGTATTTTGAAATGTGATAGGTTTTGTAAACCTTAGCGTTGTCCTAGTACCTGGGATCCTCCAAGGCACTGTTTTTAAAACCCAAGTTTTTTTATATTCCCTGCTCCTGGAACATCATTTGTCTCTTAAGTTTCCAGCGCTTACTGAGGTCAATTTTCATTTCTGCAAATCACAGGCAGCCACTTGCTTCTAAGAAGTTAACAAGCCTCCTGAGAAATGCTGGTGGCTGGTATTTCATTGTTTCATAAATATTTTTATACAGTGACACCATTCAACTTTAAATAAATCTTTAAAAAGAAAGACGACTAAAAAGCAAAGCAATTTTCTGAATTTTATTTACTTTCATGGGGGGGGGGGGAAACAGGACAAGGGAGATATGAGGTGTGCCGGCCCCGGCCCAGTTGTTTTTGATTCATTTTTTTTAAAAAAGGTTGCTTTGATACTTTAAAAAATGCAAACACATTTGAAAATGAAAACCATCGAAGTTGAACTTTCTTTAAAGTGGGCCTCTGGACTTTTGAAAACAAGTGTTACAGCTAAGAACAAAGGCTAGAAGTGCACCCTGATTTTCTCCCCTCCTGGGGATCATTTCTCTTCCAATCAACAAACAAATCCCCCAGTATTTCCTACCGAAGGGAAATTTTCCAGGGAGAGTCTCCTCCTGGGTTTGGTGGTAACTGCGACTCAGTCTTTTTTGGACACAATGTTTCTGCTGACTCCTGAAAATTTTCCACTTGAATGTGCAGTGAAGCGGCGGCGGCGGCGGCAACAGTCCTGGAGAAGCGGCAAAGACGACCGTGCCCTCTTTCATGTTTGGGCAGAAGCAGCGAAAGCCCAGACGCCAGCGCAAGTCGGAGAGACCCCGGGCCGGGCTCGGGGGTCCCCAGCGCTGGGGGCGGCCGGGGAGGCGCGGGAGGTGGGGGGGTCGAGCCGGCTTCGTGCTCCGAGGCGGCAGCGACTCTCCCCGCCAGCGCTTGCTCCCAACTTCACGCTTCTCCAAGAAAAATGTGAAAAATGCCCCAGGGCGCGCGCGCGCGCGC
>NW_022103958.1:39491555-39502343 GCF_000313985.2 Echinops telfairi
ACGGGAGCGCTCTCCCAGACTCCCGGAAATCTGCGCGGGAGAAGTTTCTCTTCCGAAGGTTCTGGCGGCGCTGGAGCGCCGAGGACGCTTCCCGAGGCCCGACTCCCAGCCAGCCATTCCCCTCTTTGCTTTCGCTTTTCACTTGCACCGCTCAAACTGAAGTTTGTCCTGTTGGGAAGGGAAGCGCTCAGCATTCCAGAGAAAGGCTGATGACGGAGTTCCTAATAATGCTGCCTGCCACCACTCCCTCCAGGATTAAGTTTATTCTTACCTTTCGAAAGCGAGGGGTCACGTACAGACCTTCTAAACTTGAGAATGTGGCGCCTTGCAACTTCACCCCTTCAGGGATAAACTTATTTTCCATAGTAATAATTTTTTTGTGTTCTCACTTCAGAGGTAGTGGTATAACAGTGGCATAGTGGCTCATTCGGTTAGCCAGAACACAACGGAGTGAAGCCGGCTTGTTTAAAAGTTTTGGGGGTTCATGTAACCTGCAGTTACACCAGCATCGAAGTCACGAAGCACCTTCTGCACAGTTAACCTCATTAATCTGGTCCCTTGACTGTCCAGCTGCAGCTTGTAGATAATAAATGCGTGGATTTTTGTCCGGGAGGAACCCCTAAATAAGGATAACAGAGAAGCTGGATATGACTCAGCACAGTTCATTTTCAATAAAACATACTGTTGTTCGGTGCCTTGCAGGTTTCTGGCTGGCGGCAACCCCGTCCGTGTACAGGGACACACTGCCCAGCCTTGAGCCATTCTCACAAGCCTTGCTATGTTTGATCCAGCCCATTAGTGTCTACCCTGTTCGCAGAGGGTCTTCCCTTTTTCGCTTACCTTTTACTTTACCAAGCATGGTGGCCTTCTCCAGAGATTGCCCCCTCCTCTGCCCCGTAGTAACACATCAAAGTGTGTGAGACAAAGTCCCACCATCCTCCTAGGAAACGTTCTGGCTGTCCTTTGGAGACAGATGTCTCCTAGCGGTCCACAGTGTATTCAGTAATCCTCACACAACATTCAAGTGCATCAGTTGCACGCTGGTCTTCCTTACCTTATCCATCGTCCAACTTTCCTATGTATATGAGTCAGTTTAAAAGATCAGGATCGGTGCACCTGGACCTCAAGGTGACCTCTGTACTTTTTTCTAGCACGCGAAGAAGGTCTTTTGCAGCAGATTTGCCTACTGCGAAGCATCATTCCATTGAACTGTGGCTTCCGAGGGTGCTGATGTGGCCCCAAGTGAAATGAAATCCTCGACAGCTTCAGTATTCTCCCGGTTTACCGTGATATTACTCATTGGTCCAAATGCGAGTGCTTATTTTCCCTTTATGCTGAGGTGTAATTCATACTGAAGGCTGTAGTCTTCCATATTCATCACTAAGTGCTTAAAGCCTTCTTGGCTTTCAGCAAGCCAGGTTGTGTCCTCCGCGCATTGCTGCTTATGACTGAGTCTTGTCCAATCCCGACACCACATCCTTCTTCAGAGAGTCCAGCCTCTCGGATTATTTGCTCAACATACACATTGAATAAGTATGATGAAAGGATGCAAGCCCTTTCCTGATTTTCAGCCCCACCGTATTCCCTTGTTCTGTTCAAATGACAGCCTCTTGGGTTACGGGCTCATTCACCAGCAGCATGATTACATGTTGTGAAATTCCCGTTCTTTGAACTATTGTCCACACAACCTTTCATACCTAATAAAGCTGAGGTGAACATCTTTTTGGCACTTTGTGCTTTCGACCAGGACCCATCTGATGTCCTTCCACACCTGAATCTACCTGGAAGGGGGCTGTTGGTTCCTCGCCAATGTAGTGCTGCAACCATTTTCCAATTGTCCTCAGAAAAAATGTACTTGCATGTGATATTAATTATATGGTTTGCTCATCACTGCACTCAGTTGGATCACCATTTTTAGAATGGTCATAAACACGGATCTCTTCCAGTCGGTTGGCCCGGAAGCAGTTTTCCGCGTTTTTTCCATAGATCAAGTGCGTGCTTCCAACTGAGCATCCATTTGTTGGAGCATCTCCTTTGGTCTTCTGTCCGTTCCTGGGCCCTTCTACTTTACCAGTGCCTTCGGTGCAACTTGGATTTCTTCAGTCCCGGATCATATGCTACCTCCTAAAAAGGTTGACTATTGACCAGTTCATTTCGGTACAGGGACTCTGGATTCCGTTCTGTCTTCTTTTTGTGTTTCCAGAGCTGTTGACTCTTTTCCCCAGACATCTTCAGTATTGCGGCTCTTCCATCCTAACAGCTTGAGAAATGCTGCCTCTTCTTCCCCTTTGGTTTTCTGACTCCAGGTCCTGGCACATTCCCACGTTGGCTCTACTTCCAAGAGATGGCTCTTCTCGAGCCACGGTTTTAGTGCTTTCCCACCTGAGGGGCTCATCCTCGGACTCTGCACCAGACAGGGTTTCTGCTGCTATTCCCAAGATTTTCACTGGCTAAATGTTTTTAAAGTAGATCTCCAGATCTTTCTTCCTCGTCTATCTTAGTCTTGAAGCCCCACTGAAACCTGTTCACTGTGGGTGACCCTCCTGATAGTTCAGTTACTCTTGGCATATTGTCCAGAATCACAGCAACACACAAGCTATCACAGTATGACAAACTGACAGATGAGTAGGGACTTCAAACATATCTTGTACGGATGCATTTTTTTACTGATGCATTTTTAATTAAAATTTTCATTGAGGTAATTGAAGATTCCACTTACAAATGTTCAAAAATATTACAGAGAGATCCCATATGCATAGTATCAGTTTCCTCCCAATGACGATATTTTGCAAAATGACCCTAGAATACCACAATCTGGATATTGGCATTGATACAATGTATTCATTTAATCAGATTTCCCTAAATTTGGCTAATACTCATTTGTGGGTGCTCAGATGTGGCCAAGTGATTCCATCCATGGTGGCCCCGCATGGGCCAGAGTCGAACTGTGCTCCCTCGGGTTTCTAATTTCTGATTTTTCATAAACAGATCTCCAGGGCTTTCTTCTGAGGCAGCCCTAGATGGGCTTGACCCTCCAGCATATTAAGTCTTTGCTCTGCCTACGGACACCCACGCATGTGTTTGGTTCTGCATCATTTTATCGCCAGGGTAGTTTCTTCTAGTCACTCCCAGAGTTAAGTACTAATGCATTTTCATTTCTAATGTGTAGTCATTGTATTACAATACAGGAAGTTCACAGTAATGACCCCCAGCCACCTAGCAGTGGTTTTTGGAAGTGTGTTACAAAAACAATTAATTTGGGATTACAACTGGACTGGACATATCTCTCTCCAAATATCATCTTCTAAAAGCAGTGCCAGCCAGACCCTAGAGTGTCTAAACCACTATATGTTGATCTAGTGCACCTGGGCACCTTTCAGATTCTGATCCCTATTGCAGCCCCCTGAGAAGTCCATGCTGGAACATTCTGACTCGCCCATGCACTATTCACCATCTGCCTCCGAGGGCAGGAGCAGGAGCTGCCCCTGCTAAGAAGACAGCAGGTTCCAGGAAGGAGAAATCTAATCAAGTTGAGCCCTCATCTTGGAGGAAAAGGTTTGCATATGAGCTTCAAAGTGTGTGCATGTGGACAGGAAAAGGTGGAGCTCCAATGTCCTGCGTCCACACTCAGCATCTTGTCGTCTCATGTCATCCTCAAGGCAATCAGTCATATATTCAGGGTGGGATTATTATTCATGTCCGGGTGTGTTAGACCTGATTGACTAGAGAAAGAAATCCAGGGACACTCATGTATGTAAAGAAAGAGCTTTATATCAAAGAGTAATTGTATATTAAGACAACATCCAAGTCCAGTCCAGATCAAGTTCATAAGTCTGACATTAGCCCATAAATCCAATACTAGTTCACAAATCTTTCTTCAGACTCACACAGCACATGCAAAATGCAGAAAAATCACAGGCCAGTGGGTGCAAAGTCTTCTGGATCCAGTTGCAGTGGAAGCATCACCAGAACTCTGCAGGCTCAGCATGGCTTCATGTGTCTTGTCAACAGGAAGGTGACAGCAGAGACAGGGCAGACATTCCCAGACATTCCCTTATGAGAAAGGCACACCCACAAGGAAGTATCCATCAGGCTGCGGACCAATGGACAGGCCAGACTCCATCCCTTCACTCTATTTATCAAGTTGTCACGTGATGATGTATCTCCCACATAGGGGGATGAGGTGTGGAGACTTAGGAAGCGTCTCTGACTTGGCTGTAGTTGCACAGCCTGCAGAGAGTAAACCAGGATGTCCATGTTAGAGCCATCTGACTAGCCCAGGTTCATAACCACCAACCTCTACAGCTCACAAAGCTGAGCTAGACATAAACCAAAGCGGCCGAATGGCAAGTACTGTTCTACTTTCCATACATCATCTCATTTAATCCTCATGGTAATCCCTCGAAGTGGGTACTACTATTACCACCTTCATTTGATAGGTGAGAAAACCAAGGTCCAGAGAGGCAACGTATAGGTCAGACTCACAGCTACCACGTGCAGAGCCAGGACTCAAACTCAGGCACACCAGCTCCAAATTCCATGCCTTCAGCATCTCCCTCTACTGCCCCAGTGCAGAACTATACTGACAATTCCGTGTGGCACTAATGATACCACAGGGTTTGTTCCCCTCAAGTCTTAACAAGGAAGAGACTAATATGTTAACATGTAAGACAAACAGTAACCTTAGTAAAGCAATTCACACTGGGCCCAAAGCTGTATGTCCGCATGAAGCTGTAAAGGAATATCAGTAGGTTAGAACTTACCCAAAGGAAGCAGATGGCTTGGAAAGATCCTGCTCTGGGAGACAAGATGGATTCATAATAATAGACTTTGCTTCAGTTCTAGTGATATTAAGCACCTTTTCTCATCTGAGTGTAAATACGTATGCTCATGTTGGCAAAATCTGGCATTATCTAGTGAAGTCAACAGTGTATTTAACCCTTGACCTAGCAGTCCCACTCAGGAGTAAACACAGAGAAATTCAGGCACATATGCATCAGGACACACATATAGGAATGCTTTTTTTTTTTTTTAAAGGAATGCTTATAGGGGCATTTGTATGCTGATCCCAACAAGAAACCACCCAATTCCACTAATAGTAGTAAGTGAATTTTAATACATTCATACAATGGAATATACAAACCATAGATGACGAGACATTGAGTGAAAGCTATAAAATACTATGATAGATAGATAGATAGATAGATAGATAGATAGATAGATAGATAGATAGATAGATAGATAGATAGATAGAGGTCTTGTATGCCATTGACTTGACCCTGGCACACAGTGACTGTATGACAGAGCAGAACTACCCCTCAAGGTTTTCTAGGCTCGAACCTTTAAAGGAAGGAATCCCGGTGCACTGTGGGATAAGCACTGGGCAAACCAGTTGTTCTGAGGCTGTCTGCTCTTGAAGAGATTTACAGTCTTGGAAGCCCTATATAGGTTGCTTTGAGTCCGCAAGGACTTGATGGCTTTGGGTTTGTTTTTTGTCTCTGGTAACCTTTATGGGAGCAGATGGCAAAATCTCTTCTCCAGCAGAGCAACTAGTAGATTCAAATTTCTAATCTTTTGGTTTATCAATTGAGCACTTAATCACTGCGCCACCCTTAGGTAGAGCAATAAAATATGATATTTAATGAAAAGTCCTGATACAGTGTATAATGCTTACAAGAAGTTCCAAAACAAGCAAAATTTAACAGCATCATTTAAGGATGTATATTTAAGTGGTAGGACCCCTAGTTGCATAGTGGCTATATGTTGGATTATGATCCTCAAGGTCAGCAGTTTAAAACTACTAACTTCTCCTCGGAAGAAAGACAGGGCTTTCTACTTCTGTCAACAGTGACAGCCTCAGAAACTCACAGGGGCAGTTCCACCCTGGCCTCCAGGTCTCCATGAGTCAGCCTCGACGCCATGGCAGCGAGTTTGGGTTTTGTTTTTTAATTTAAGTGACAAAACTAGAAAGAAGAAGAGAAAAACTTGGAAGAAGAATATGAGTAATTTCCCATAAATCTGGGGGAACGATTATTACAGGGGGGGGCTGTGATAAAGAAGGGAAACATGGTGGTAGGGAGTGGCTCTGGCGTGCTGACAATGTCACATATTCATCTGGTTCCATGAATAGTCACTGTATTAATTCATTAATTTGTGTATTTGTCTTCAACCCTCTTTTATTTATTTTTATTTATCATTTTATTGACAGTTCTTACAGATGTTATAACATTCCACAGTTCAATCACATCAAGCAGTATTATACAATTGCTACCAAAATCAGTTTCAAAACATTTTCTTTCTTCTTGAACTCCTTGATATCATCTCCCCTTTCTGCCCCACTCCCACCAGAAACCCTTATTTTAATTATTTTCCTGTAACAGTTTTTATTTTTGCCATATCTTACACAATCCAATACACCCATTCGCATACAATTCTATTGTCCGATCCCATTGAGTGGGGTTACACAGTCATCCAAGCCCTCTTTTTAAAATATGTCTATTTCACATTTTCTTGTAATTAAGAATAAATGTTAGAGCTGCCAGTGTCTTCAATGTGCCAGGACTCAACCTGGTTCTAAATTTCAACCCTCCTCACAGGCTCAGGAGTCCTGTAGTGAAAGTTTGGAGGTTCAATCCCACCCAGTGGCTCCATGAAGGGAAGTCCTAGTAGTGTATAGTCTAGAACACCCGATAGAACCCCTACTCTATGAATCAAACTTGAGTTGATGACATCCAACAACTCATGCTCGGGCAGGGGACTGGGACTGGTCTTGGCTCAGGGATGGGAGCCAGTACTCATCACACCCTCTCTCTGTTAACCTTCAACTTCACATTGTCCTAGGTCCTTATCTGCAGTTAAACATAGACAGATTGTATTTTCAGTAGCACAAGAACTTACTTGGCTATTGAGGTATTTTACCAACTTCTCTTCATCCTTGCTCACTGCATCCCATATCCTCTTTGGGGTTTTATCTTCCCTTTTTAAAGTCCATTCTGAGTTGGTCTTTTCAGTTAGGACAAATGTCTAGAAAAGTCTCCACAGGTATGTGTATATGTATATATTCTTTCAGGGTCCTTGTTCTTGAATCATAACCCATTTGCATACAGAATTCTAGGGTAACCATTCTCAACCTTTTGTAGACACTAGTCCAACATTTGGTGCATCTGCTGCTGCTGCTGAGAAGTCTGCTGTCATTCAGGTGCTTTCTTTTGCAAGGTTACTCACCTTTTTCTTTGCTTTTCATTACTTTTTTCCAACAAAATTCCAAGCCATTGTCGCTTTGAATATTGCTTTCTCTTACACGCTCTGTTTCCCTTACAGCAGTTCGCAGCCTATGGGTCTTGACTCCTTTGAGTGTCGAATGATCCTTTCACAGGGGTCGCCTAAGACCATCGGAAAACACATATTTCCGATTGTCTTGGGAACCGAGACACTGCTCCTCTATCCATCTCCAGGCAGGTCCGCCCACATGCAGATACGCCCACACACGAGTGAGTACCCAGCATGAAGACTGTTACTCATGCTACACCATGCTTCAAGACAAAATTTCATTTATTTGTCATTAGAAATAAATATTTCACAATCAAAATTACATATTTTTTGTGATTAATCACAATGCTTTAATTATGATCAATTTGTAACAATGAAAATACATCCTGCCTATCAGATATTTACATGATGATTCATAGCAGTAGCAAAATGACAGTGATGATGTAGCAATGGAAATAATTTTCTGGTTGGGGGTGACCACCACATGAGGAACCGTATGAAAGGGTCGCGGCCGGAGGAAGGTGGAGAACCCCTGCCCTAGAACCACCTGTGTGTACTCACACTAGCCAACCACGGCATCTAGCTGAGTCCAACACACCCAGCCCTCCAGAGCCTGTAGGACTGCTTCATAAGGTTTGTGTGGCTGTAAGCCTTCACAGAGCAGATTGCCTCATCTTTCTCCTTTTCATGGGTTCAAACTGCTGACCTCTCTACTAGTGCCCAATGTTTAACCCATGACACCACCAGGACTCCCCACAAACACACACATGCACATATTCACTAGCGCTATGTCGTCAAGGGTGCCGGTGGTGCGACAGCTGCTCACTTTAAGGGCAGCAATTTAAACCCATCAGCAGCTTCATGGCAGAAGAGATTTGTGATCTGTTCCCATAAAGATGACAAACTTGGGACCCTATGTGAATCTCTCTGTTATATAGGGTCCCTGTGAGTCGGAGTCAACTAGGTGGCACACAGCAACAACTTTTTTTTTTTTTAACATTTTATTAGGGGCTCATACAACTGTTATCCCAATCCATACACACATTAATTGTGTAAAGTGCATTTGTACATCGTTTCTCAAAACATTTTCTCTCCATTTAAACCCCCGACATTAGGTCCTCATTTTTCCCCTCCCTCCCTGCTCCCCCATCCCGCATGAGCCCTTGATAGTTTATAAATGGGTATTTTGTCATATCTTGCCCTGTCCGACGTCTCCCTTCATCCACTTTTTGGTTGTCTGTCCCCCAGGGAGGAGGTCACACACAGTTCCATGTAATCGGTTCCCTCTTTCCTACCCATTCTCCCTTTACCCTCCCTGTTTTGCCACTCACACCACTGGTCCTATAGGGCTCATCCGTCCTGGATTCCCTGTATTTTCAGTTCCTATCTGTACCAGTGTACCTCCTCTGGTCTAGCCAGTCTTGCAAGATAGAATTCGAGTCATGGTAGTGGGAGCGGGGAGGAAACCTTTAGGAACTAGAGGAAGGTTGTATTTCTCATCATTATTACATCGCACCCTGACTGGCTCATCTCCTCCCCGAGACCCCTCTGCAAGGGGAGCTCCAGTGGCCTACTAATGGGCTTTGGATCTCCACTCCGCACTCCCCCCATCATTCACTATGGTAAGATTTTTTGTTCTGATGATGCCTTACACCTGATCCCTTCGACACCTCGTGGTTGCATAGGCTGGTGTGCTTCTTCCATGTGGGCTTTGTTGCACAGCAACAACTTTTTATGAGCACATTTCCATGCCATTAGTTTATACAATACTTTTGAATACTTGTACACTCTAAAGATATTATAATTGCTATGTATCAATCTCTTACTCTTGACCATTTAGATTTCCCCCAACAGCTTCCTATTAAAAATAACACTGAGCTGAGATTCAATGTACATAAATTATTGCATCCATCTGATTTTTCCGAAGATAAAGACTTAGAAGTATAATCACTGGGACAATTGCATTAAGAATGCTGTGTTATGCATCTAATTAACCGACAAGCACTCAATACCGCCTAAGTAGCTCTTGGTCATTGCAGGGCATTAAACAAACTCTCTAGAGCTAACATAGAACTATATAAGTGCACAAGAATATTTACCTAGGACTTTATCCTTTAGAGAAAGTTTTTTTTAAAACAAAGCTTTATTTAGATATAATTTATATACCATAAAAATCACTCTTAGAAAGTGTAGGATTCAATGAATTTTTTCAGTATATTTATAGGGTTACATAATCAGCGCCATAATCTAAATTTGGAACTTTTTATTTTTACATTTAAAATGACTTTATTTAAATGATGAATACTATTTAAATTTAGAACATTTTATTCCCACACAAAAACAAGCAAGCATAAAATCGTATGCCTATTAGCACTTAGGCACCATCCTCCCCATGCCTCAAGCTCCAGCCCTAGGTAACCACTAGCCTATGTCCTCTCTAGATGTACTTATCCTGAGTGTTTAATATAAATGCAATGATACTATACATGGTCTTTGGGGACTAGCTTCTTATACTTTCACTCTGCTTTGGGGGTTCATCTCATAGTAATATTTATCAGTTAGTTCTTCATGCTCCTTTATTGTCAAATCACATACCACCAAAAGGATAGGCCACATTTTGCTTATCTGTTCATCAGCTGAGAGGAAATGGGCTTATTTCCACTTATTGACTATCACAAATTCTTTTTGCTATGACCATCTTGCGCCCCATCTGCCACTATCCCTCCTTTCACTTAAATCGATTGAATTCTTCCCCATTGCCTTTAGACTAAAATCTCAAACTCCCATTCTGACCAATTGATCCACTCTAGCCTACTTCTGCAGACTCAAGTTGAATCCATTTCTTTCTTGTTCTTTCCTTCCTGGCCATACAAGATCTCTCCCAATTCATCAAATACACGACGTTTTCATCTCCCATTCCACCCCCACTGCTTCCCCCTTTCCCTAATTACTACCCACTGCTCAGATTTCAAACCAAAGCATCACTACTCCAAGGAACTGTGGTGGCATAGTGGGCTACACATCGGGCTGGTAACCACAAGGTCAGCAGTTCAAACCCACCAACTGCTTTGCTGGAGAAAGGTGATGCTGTACAGATTTTCCATCCTGGGAACCCTGGGGAATCGTTCTGCCCCAGGGGGGTGCAATGAGTTGGAATCGCTCAATGGTGGTGGTAGAAGATTCTCACTACTTCAGCAAAGCTCTCTCTCCCTCTGTAATTCAGCCCTCCTCTGTAAGCTCTGGGGGAACTCGGACACCCTGGGCTCACTTGGCTCCTCCACATTTGAAGGTACTAGAAGGTGTATCCCACAGCCGGGACTGACAGCTCCACTACACATGGAGAATAATGCTGGATTACTCTCTAATACGGAGTGGAGGCAAGAAAATGAGGATTCCTAATATTTATTTTTAATTCTTATCTGTTCACAATTACCCTGTTTCCCGAAAATAAGACAGTGTCTTATATTAATTTTTGCTCCCAAAGATGTGCTAGGTCTTATTTTCAGGGGATGTCTTATT
>NW_022103958.1:39502443-39522661 GCF_000313985.2 Echinops telfairi
CTAGGTCTTATTTTCAGGGGATGTCTTATTTTTCCATGAAGAAGAATACAGTACACATTTATTGTTCTATTAAAAGAGACCTTGCACTCCCTGTCTGCTCCGGCTGCGCTGCAGCCAACAGTGAGCTGTGCGGCGGTGCCCACCCCTAAGGTCCAGAGTCCAGAGTTACGATAACTTCAGGGGGCCTTATTTTGGGGAAGGTCTTATTTTGGGGGGGCTGCCTTATATTTCAGCAAGAGGCAAAACTATAAGTAGGTCTTATTTTGGGGGGATGTCTTACTTTGGGGGAAACAGGGTATCTTAAGGCAGTATGCTTTGGTCAAGGCATGTCTCTTCCTAGGGAGTTTGAATGCCTCGTTCAGGGCCCCTTGGCTCAAAGCCCCAGCAGTGGGACATACCGTCTAGAACCTTCAAATGCAGAGTGGCAGGCCCCTCTCATTGCCTTCTCCAAGTGTCTTTGCAAGCACGTGAGACATCCTGGCTGAAGGACAGATGAACCCCTCAGGACCAGTGCTGAGCGTGGTGATACCGGGAGGGTGGAGGGAAGGTGGGGGGAGCAGGGAGAGAGGGGAAAAATGAGGAGCTGATACCAAGGGCTCAAGTAGAAAGCAAATGTTTTGAGAATTATGAGGACAACAAATGTACAAATGTGCTTGACACAATGGATGTATGGATGGATTATGATAAGTGTGGTATGAACCCCCAATAAAATGATTTTTTTTAAAGGCATCCTGACTGAGAGGCTCCTGTGGGACTAATACAGCAAACACCTGACTCAGGGTTTCCTCCCAGCTCCTTCTTTCGCTTCAGGGTGAATTAGGAAAACACAGCTCTTATTTCGGAGTATAGTTGACAATATATTCCTCTTTCCTTTCTTATCCCAAAGGAACACAAAAAACAAAAACAAACTCGCTACCAATGAGTTGGTGGCAACTCACAGCCAGTACATCATTCATTGTTGGAGTTCAATTACATACCCCAAAACTCTGAAAGTTTCGTATATTCTAACTCTTGCCCATGCATCCCCAGAAAATCCCCCAGTACCCATTTTGGTTCCACTTGGCCCACAGGCCCCAGAATGGCCATGACCATGCCTTTCAGCACGTGGACCGTGCTGGTATATGTCATACTCCTGTGACAAGGAAAGGGAACCGATGCATCCAGACGGGAAATTACATGTGATTTTTTAAAGCCGCATACTTCGCCACGTGCTTTCACCAACCCATAGTCCCCATAAGAGTCTGCAAATGCCACCCACAGTCTTTTATCCTTTTCTCAGCAAAGCTCAATGGATGTTTCTTGAATGAATGAACAAATAGTAGTACCTGCTAATTTCAAGAACCTGCAATTAGGGGGGTGCAGGGACAACTTGCAATTAAGTAAAGAGCATTTTCTGCTTTCTTGTTCTGTTCCCGCCTCACAAGTACATTCACAGAAAAAGTTTAGGATAGTATCCAGTGGCACGTGCCAGTATGTTTCCCTCCCTTCGCTGGATGCTCCACAGGCACAGGAAAGGAGCCTCTATTAGTTTACTATGGTTTCTGCCTATGGGGCAGGGGGGATGTTTATAGATCTGAATTCCAGGAAACTGACTTACAAGTGTATTGGGGGACAGTGCCACTGGCTCTGAATTTCAGAACTACCTGACAACATTCAGATATCAAGATAGAGTCATTTCTTTGGACTTCTGGAAGTTTGCTTACGGATCCCTCTTTTCTATGTTGATTCGAAATGGTCTACCCTCCGTACATCAAAATCTACCCTCTTCATTGCTGGTAGGAAGGTAGAGTGGTGCAGCCACTATGGAAACCTGTTTGACAATTCCTCAGAAAATCGAACTTGCCATGACCCGATGGCCCACCAATCCCAGTCCTAGATCTAGAGCCAGAGGGTGTGAGAGCAGGAAGATCAAGCGCAGTGTGGGCCCCAGCCCTCCCGGCAGCACTTCTCACAGCTGCCAACAAATAGAGAACACCTGGAAGGTTCACCACGAGACGACGTGTGGCATATACAGACAGCGGACTCCGACTAGCCACAAAGAGAGAAAGAACCCGGATGAATGCCACCTCATGGGGGCACCTTCAACACCTTATGCTGAGCAGAGGCGTCAGTCACCAGACCAAAAGTACTGCATCGTCTCATTTACATGAAATAAGCGAATCTACATTGAGTAAGTTTCAACTTATAACAGAGCAGGGGTTGGTCTACAATAGGCAGTGAATGCATGAATGAGTGAAAACATCCCATGAAGAGATTAGACATTTTAGACTGGAAAGCATTTAGATGAAACTTGATTGTGTCGGGGTATTTGAAAGTCAAGGTTTTGGAAGAGTCAAGAAGTTCATGTGCCCGAACAATCAGAACTAGGACCAATGCTCACAGGTTATTATCCGTCCCACAAACATTTAAGGCGTGCCGATTGTGTCGTGTGTGGCCTGTTGAACGTAGAGTAAGACCCTGCTCCATGGCTCCCGGTTGATGGGCACCTGTTGGGAGTGGGAGGGTTTCCATACAGAAGCGATCCTGGGAGGAAATCGGGGCTGCGGGTTTGTTTAAAAGCTGACTCTGCACAGTTAGTTCCATTTGTATTGAAATCGTATATTTATTGGAGTGACTAGTGGAAGCTCCCAGTCCCCAACCAGTCAATCCTGACTCATGGCAACCTCATGACCTCACGTGTGTCTGATGGGAACCATGGTCCATAGATTTTCAACAGGTAATTCTTCACCAGGGCTTTTTCCCAAAGGACCTTTGGGTGGACTTGAGCCTCCAACCTTTTAATTAGCAGCAAAGCACATGAACTGTTTGCATCACCCAAGGCCCCCTGAGGGAAGCTGGTGAAGCTTATTGGGTTTGTGTGGGTAAAGGGATGGTGGTAAGTATCGCTTGAGGCCCAGGCTTATGTGATGAATACGTGTTGCTCTCTGAACCCACCCCTTGTGGTCCTTCCTGAGCCTCTCTCCTGAGGCAATATGTCTGGCTGTTAATATGTTTATAGGTCAGGAAAGTTTGAGGAAAGAAAGACAGAGATCAAGATCTTTCAGATATTTTTCATTATCTCTTATTTGTAAGTAAACTTGCCCCCACAAAAAAAGCAACCCTGTTAAAATGCCGTACTATTATGACAATTTTCTGAAATGAAACCATGAGAGTTGCCCCAACTTTGTTACATCGGCATCTCTCTGGGTGTAGACAATATGGTCACTGTGTGGGATTGGAAGGCGCTACTTCCCAGCCATTGATTGGCTCAGAAAAGCGGGACCTTTGCTAAAGGGACCTCTGGTGTGCTGTGATAATTAAGGTTTTGTGTCAACTTGGCTGGGTAGTTTAGTAGTTAATACTTAGTAATGTCCCCTGATGAATCTAACATAATGCCATCACCCCCATGATAAATCTGCTATGAGCAGCAAGTCAAGTGAAAGCAAGTTTCTTTAGGGGTTGTGGCCTGCTTCCAATATAAGTGCATGCAGTAGAAATGCTTGCTTGCTTTTTGCTGGGCCTGGAACCAGCATCTGGCTCATCATCCAACCGCCAGTTCTTTGGATTTGAGCCAGCCACCTGTTGTACTGCCTGCCAGTCCTGGACACCTTTAGCAGCCTGCCATTTTACCTGATGACCTAGAATTCATCCACCTCTGCAGCCAGCAGCCTGCTATCTGACCTGCCGACCATCAGCCCTCGCAGTTACTTGAGTCAAGAGAAGCCTCCAGCCTGGCGTTTGATCCATAGACTTGGCTCTTGCCCACCTCCTCAAGTATGTGAATATAAACCTTGATATAAACTTCTCTCTCTCTCTCTCTCTCTCTCTGTATATATATATATATATACATACATACATACATACACACACACACACATACTTCACTGGTTTTGTTTCTGTAGGAAACCCAGCCTACGACATGTGCCTTGGCCCAACGTGTGTGAATTAACTAGTTGGGTGGTGGGAAGCAGGTCAATATTTCCCTCCTTCTGGCACTCTCCCAAAGTTCCAGAGAAGGCCTGCCATCAACCAGGGCTGAGTGAGAAAGACAGACAGGGTGAAGGGAGACCGTCTCATACTGAAAGCAGGGCTGGACGCAGGCAGGGAGGGCATGCAAAGGGCTGGCCGTGGGCCCTTGAGAATATGCAGGGCAGGACTGAGAGGAAATGATAGATAAAAGGACTGGATCTGAGTGTCCAGCAACATAGGACTGGACCTGGACAGGAAGGAAAGCTTATATAACATGGTGTGACCTCTGCCTTGGTGTGAGGCTTCATCAAAGACCCTCTAAAGCCCTGGAGAATTGGAAACCTTTAAGAAGCAGAAATTCATGGCCCTGGGAGCCTAGCATCTTCCTTGGAGAGCATTTGCTCCTCAGCTGGCAGACAAGGCCCTGACCTCTAGCCACCCTTCCAGTCTTAGGAGTTTCATCCTGATTGGCTGCCATGTCCTGCCCTTCCGTTGCTGCCTTCAAGCAGAGAGTGTGAGCCAAGGGGATGCACGGGCTATGAGATTTACACCAATGTTTCCCATACCAAGTGTAGGGACACAAGATCATGTGCTTGTGGGATTATGACCAGAATATGTGTAATCAGCTGTCCCAGAAGTCTGGCATCCACAGTGGCCAAAGCTTTGGGCAGCAGTCTCCAAGCTTCTGTGGTCCCACAACTCCAGCAGCTGCCTCTTCTTCCACCATTGTCCATGCTAGCTAACGGTGGGAGTCTGTGCTGATTGAGGTGCCGCAGAGAAGTCTCCATTGAAGATCATTTCTTGATGTAACTCCCACTTCAAATCAAGGCTTGCCATTGAAATGCGTTTCAAAAGCAAGGTTGGTTGCCTCTGACCATTTTTTTCTTTTACATTAGAAAGTCTTTCTTTTTTTTAAAGAAAGGCTTTTTTTAAACAAAGGAGATATAGGTGTGGGAATGAGATGATCATTTCAATAATTAGTGCTCCTCCATTAGATATACACATGACAGCAATGAGTCTTGACTGGTACTTCCTACCATACATAAAAATCAGATCCACGTGGATCCAAATCACATCAAAGTATGAAATTTAAAGCAACAAAATATCTGAAAGGTAATATAGAGGGATATCATCGGGGAAGGAATTGTTAACATTTCTAAATTGAGTTGCCTGCTTTGTTTGTTTGTCTCCTTTTTTAATTGTGGAGTATAACACACACAGGGAAAGACACAGTTGACAGTCTAACCCAGCAGCACGGTCACAGTTCCTTAGTGTGCCCTTGTGCACATGAGCCTATCTTTTTTCCTGCTAGCAAGGCATTTGTTTTAATGATAATATTCACTTTGGCAAAATGTCAGAAGGAGGTGAGTATTGTGGGTTAATGTATACACTCATGAAACTTTTAGGAAAAGGGGGCTTGTCAATTTGTACAAAGAGCTTTATAACACAAGACAGATTTTGGAGCAGCTTTGACTATACATTGCCTCATAGTATATGTGAGCCCAGTTACTCTCCACGGCATCTCCCTTCAAGGAATGATCAGCTACGGAGACCAAGATTTACAGTGTTTACTGCATTATTGTTAATACTAAAAGATAGGAATTCGTTTCAATGCCTAATAGTAAAGGAGCAGTTAATCGCATTAAGCCCATTTGGGTGAATATTATGCCTCAATGGAAAGAAGTTAGGAAAAATAGATTTATAATGCACCCCCCTCCCAAATCCTCTCAAACACATGGAAAGAAGTTCAAATTCACTCAAAATAAGAGAAGTGAAATTTAAACCCATACAAGGAACTATTATTTACCTGGTAAATAAAAAAAATGGTAACTTTTGTTATTAACAAAAATATATTACTATCAACTCGATTCTAACTCACAGTGACCCTATAAGACACAATAGAACAGTTCCAGAGGGTTTCAAAAGCTGTAATCATTATAAAACTGACTGCTATATCTTTCTCCTATGTAGCAGCAGATGGGCTTGAACTGTTGGCCTTTTAGTTAGCAAAGGAGTGATTTAATCATTGACCTACTAGGACGCCTGGTTTTCTTAATCAGGCATTGGACAGAGTAAGATATGACAAAATAATAATAATTTATAAACTATCAAGTGTTCGTGATGGAGGAAGGGCACAGGAGGGAGGGGGGGAAATGAGGAGCTGATACCAAAGGCTCAATAGAAAGCAAATGTTTTGAGAATGATGATGGCAACAGATGTACAAATGTGCTTGACGCAATGGATGTATGTATGGATTGTGATAAAGAATTGTATGAGCTCCCAATAAAATGATTTAAAAAAAAAAAAAAAGCAGTTAAGTAGTCAAACCATTCCCTCAAAGACCAAGCAGGCAACAAATGTACAAATGTGCTTAACACAATGGATGAATGGATGGATGGATTGTGATGAGTTGTATGAGCCCCCAATAAAATAATTTTTTAAAAAAGAAGGAAAGGGAAAATGGAATTCCCATCTACTCTATTATCTGATGCAATATAGCAAATTACTCCTAAATTTAAAGAGTTAAAATAACAATAAATAAATACTCCCTCTTGCATTAACATAAACTAATGGATTCATAGAAATGCAAGCTGAACAGGTGTGAGAAGGTGAATACACCCTAATGTATATAAGTCTAATAGAGGCTGTTTCTTTTCTTTTTAAAAAATCATTTTGTTGGGGGCTTGTACAACTCTTATCACAATCCATACATACATCCATTGTGTCAAGCACATTTTTACATTTGTTGCCATCATCATTCTCAAAACATTTGCTTTCTACTTGAGCCCTTGATATCAGGTCCTAATTTTTTCCCTCCCTCACAAACTCTTGATAATTTATAAGTTATCATTTTGTCATGTCTTATACTGTCTGACGTCTCCCTTTACCACTTTTCTGTTGTCCGTCCCCCAGGGCGGGGGTTATATATTGATGATTGTGATTGGTTCCCCCTTTCTCCCCTACCTTCCCCTTCCCCTCCTGGTATCTCTAGTCTCATTATTGGTCCTGAGGGGTTCATTTGTCCTGGATTCCCTGTGTTTCCAGCTCTGATCAATACCAGTGTACATCCTCTGGTCTAGCTGGATTTCTAAGGTAGAATTAGGATCATGATAGTTGTGGGGAGGAAGCATTTAGGAACTAGAGAAAAGTTGTATGTTTCATCGTTGCTATACTACACCCTGACTGACTCATCTCCTCCCAAGATCCATCTATAAGGGGATGTCCAGTTGCCTACAGATGGCCTTTGGGTCTCCACTCCGCACTCACAATGATATGATTTTTTGTTCTTTGATGAGAGGCTGTTTCCATACATGTATTTATATGTGCTGCAAATATACTCACATAGGGTCACTACGAATTAGCACCAATTCCATTGCAGTGGGTTTTTAGGATTGGGTTATAGTAGAGCATGCAGTGGGCAAGTGATGAAAACTTTGCTACCCAACCAAACAGAAGGAATGAATTGCTGGACCTTGAACTTGGGACTGTAATCTTGGGAGACATCAAGGTCAACTGTCATATCACAGTCCACAAAGACAATGTTCTACAAACTACTGAGTTGACCAAGTTGAGCTTGGGTCTCAAAGAGCTTGTATGGAGCCACCTAAGATGTAATTATTTCTCTTCCAGTCCGCAGCAAAGAAGGGCAAAGAAAATCAAAGACACATGAAAACAAGAGGCCAAAGTCAAGCTGCACTACCCTGAGACCCGAAGAGCTAGACGGTATCTGGCTTCTACTATTGACCATTGCTTGGGACCAAAATAGAAGATCCCAAATAATGTGAGAGAAAAATGTGGAACCAAACTCAAAATCACACAAAAGACCAGGTTTACTGTTCTGATCTCTATCTGGTGGAAGATACAAGATGATGTTCCCAGCACTCTTTAAATCTGGAATTGAACCCACCGCCGTGGATCGACTTTCAGCCAAATGGCAAGCCAGTAAAGTGAACAACCACCCCAGGGAGGTGCACACGGCTAAGAACAATCAACCACACAAGACACAGGGTCAACGTTTGCCTAGGGACAAAGTTCAGAAGGCAGGAAGAGATAAGAAAGAAGGATGTGGAGCCATGGGAAACACAGGCAGGAAGTGGGAGGATTGCTTTTACAGTTAGGGATTGATAGCAATCAATGGCATAAAACAAAATGTGTATCAATCATTGAATGGAAAACTAATTTGCTTGGTGAACTTTTACCCAAATCACAATAAAACTAGAAATAAATTCAATTAAAAGCCAAAGAACAATGAATTCTATTACTGCGTTTGGTTTATGTGAATCAGTAATTCTGGAGCAGCTGAGGGGGGCCTTTGTGGCTTGGGGTATCTCCTGAGAGTGTGGTCCCCTGAAATCTTGGCTAGGACTGGAGACCCCACTTCGGGGGTAGTGCACTCACATAGCTAGAAGATTGGTAATGATTGTTGGTCCCCCCCCCACAGGGATCTCTCCACAGGAAGGCTTAAGCATTTTTTATGGCTGAGGGCTGGGTTTCTCCTGGGGGATCCAAGAGGACAAGATAGAAACAACAATGCCTTTTGAGATCTCACTCCAGAAGTCACCGACTGTCGCTCCAATATGGGAGGAGCGTACTTAGAATACAAAGAGAAAAGAATGATCAAAGCTGTCTTGTAGGGCCACAGCCATTTTAAGTGGGAAAACAAATCCCACAAAGTTCTTAGAAGAAGATTTATCAATATTGATCAAACGTAAAATGTATACACGCTTTGCCCCAGGAGTTTCACCTTTAGGAATTTGTCCTATGGATACAAATGTACAGTATAAGAAGAATGTGGTGCAGTGAGTTATTTCATCTGATCCTTCTAGCCAGGCATTTGCAATGGAGAAGTGGTTAGCATTGCAAAATGCAACCATGCGAGCTCCCACGGCGTTTCCCTCTCCAGGGTCATATTTCCAACTACCAATCCTTTTTGTTTCCGATTTTTGCATACCAATTGCCAATTGTGTCAGTCTGGGTAAACTAGAGAAACAAAATTCATAAACATTCATATTTTATAAGAGAGTTTTATAGAAAGGGTAATTGTACACTAAGCATCCCAACCCAGTCCAGTCCAAGCCCATAAGTCTGACATTAGCCCATATGTCTGACATTGATCTACAAAGTCCTCCCAAACTCACAAAACATACACAATGATGCCAACTGCAGACAGCAAGCCGAATCAGTGAGCGTGTAAGCATCTCAGCACTGGCAGGGGTCTCCACACGGCTGCAGGGCTGCATCGGGGTAGGGCCATGTGGCTTCTCCTCAGGGATGTCTCTCAAGAAGTGAGCCTTGTCAGCTGAAGCAAAGAACTAGTTAAGGCAGCCACACACTGGTCTAACCATCAGAGAACAAGAGACCAGAGAACAAGAAAGTCGAGGCTCACTGAGCCATTTATCTCTCCACCTTTCAATTAATCCCACATGTGTTTGCCCGCCAGGTTGGCACAGTAAAACTTAACTATCTCACCAATCATTATCAATGATTGCATGCTTGCTCTGTTTCACACTGAAAAAGTTGGTAGAATCCTTCAATCATTTCATCACTAGCTTCAGTTGTTAATGGGTAAATTTGAATCATAGTTGTATTAACTCTATGTCCTTGTAGGTGCATAGCTATTATCCTATCACAGACAGCAATGCAGTTTCAAAATAGATCTTGAGATCCTCTTTTTGCTGATGAATGCAATTCTATTCCTCTTGTATTTGTCATTCCCAGATAAACCATGAGATTATCTAGCTCGGTGGTTCTCAACCTTCCGAATGCCACGACCCTTTAATACAGTTCCTCACGTTGTGACCCCCCGCCCCAAACAATAAAATTATTTTCATTGCTCCTTCATCACTGTCATTTTGCTACTGTTATGAATCAGGCAACCCCTGTGAAAGGGTCGTTTGACCCCCAAAGGGGTCACGACCCACAGGTTGAGAACCACTGATCTGAAAATGGCCAATACGTGTTCATTTCCATTCACTAATGCCTGGGATATTGATCATTGTTTTCCATTTCATTTTTAACAACTTCCAGCTTTCCTAGATTCATACTTCATACATTCTGTGTTTCAATTACTGATGTATGTTTGCAGCTGTTTCTTCTCATTTTGAATTGTGCCCCATCAGCAAAGGTCCCTCCAACTTGACTTCATTATGGTCAACTCCATTTTGAGGAGGCCACTCTTACTCCCGTTGAATTCTGAGTGCCTTCCAATAATTCCTGACAAGGTTTCACTGCTATTCATAAGGATTTGGGTGGCTTATCCCTCAGAAGTAGACAGCCTATTCTTTCTTCATAGGCTGTTCTTAGACTGGAAGCGCCATTCATCCTGGTGTTTACAAAGACCCGTGGCATAACTTCCAGTGTCACAGCAACACGTAAGCCACTTTGCATGTGAACAGGGAATAACGAAGGCTGGATATGTGATGTATTTGAATTGTGGTGTCGGTAAAGCATATTGAAAGTACCGTGGCCTACCAGGAGAAGGAAATTTGTCTTGGAAGAAGTACAGCCAGAATGCTTCTTGGATGCAAGGATAATAAGACTTTGCCTCAAGTACCTTGGACCTGTTATCAGGAGAGACAGTCCCTGTTGAAAGACATCATGCTTGGTAAAGCAGAGGGTCAACCAAAAGAGGAAGACACTTAACAAGATGAATTGATACAGTGGCTGCAACAATGGGCTCACACATACACAACAACAATTGTGAGGATGCCCAGCACTGGGCAGCGTTTCATTACATAGAGTCACCATGAAGCTGAACGGACTTGATAGCACCCAACAGCGGCATAGTGCAGTGCAGTGTGGGATAGTATAGCTACGAAATGGAATTTACCAGCAGTTATTAAAAATAACAAAGTACCCCTTCCAGTGGAAAGAAGAGTGATGAAAATAGACATATGGAAGCAATTAGTCCAGTGGGATAATGGACCACATGAACAGCAGCCACCATTACCCTGAGCCCAGAAGATGTGCTCAGCTACTGCTGCTACATGTTCTGAAAAGGATCGCATTAGAACATCCTGGATGGAGTGAGAGAAAAATGTGTAGCAAAACCCCACATCATAAAAGGGACCAGGCTTCCTGGTGGGGTAGAGAATGGTGGGACCTTCAACATTATGACACTCAGGCACCCTTTACGTCTGGAACCAAATTCACCCCTGCATTAGAATTGTCAACTATTTCAGACCCAAAAGGCAGCATTCACCCGAGGACAAAACACAGAGGGTTAGGAAAGGAAGAAGTGGGAAGTGCGATGCAGGGAGGATGTGGGAGAAGAGATGGATATTGAGGGGGTTGCAGTGCATGGGCTGAAACAAATATGGATCTGAATTGTTGAAGTCTACAACTGATGACCTCTGTAAACCTTCACCTTATTCACGATGCGTGTTAAAAAGTGTTTTTAAAATAACATAAAACTACTGAGAGAGTTCAATATGCTGAATATATCAGGTGAAAAAAATGTGGTGTAAAAATCCCATTATATTGTATCAACATATGTAAATTTATACATGATCTCTGCAAGGACACATGTCTGAGGCAGCTCTGAGGCTCAGGTATGAGGGAGACATTGCCTATTCACGTCATGCTCTTGCATACTTCTCACACACACATATCTGTTCAGAAATTAGTATGTTGGGAATAGAAATCAATTTTAAGATAAGTATACATTTTTAATTACTAGCATATGTTTTAATACAAGAATAAATAAAAATGCAGCAAACTAGATGGTATAATCTCATTTAAAAATGTTATACGTAGAAAAATAATTTTTAATTAAAAAAAACTTTAAAATTGTGATCTGGACGAACGTATCCAGCGCAAATTGATTTTCCAACCGGCAATTCATACACATTTTGATTTGTGACATTAATTGCACCCCCTCCCACATCACATCACCCCCTTCCTTGGCTCCCCATTGCCGTTCGTCCTTCCGTCTTGTCCCTGAGCAGACGCCGCCCTTCTGATCTCAAATGGTTGGCGGTTCTAAGGGATGAGTTCCTCTACAATTTTAACTTACTGTACATTAAAAACACCAAAATGAAACTGAATGATAATTGAACATTTTCCTTGATATTTTCATTTTATTTCCCAAAGTTTTACAGTGAATGCATGATTAAGCTCTAACATCAGAACAAAAAAAACAAACAGAAACTCAAAACAGCAACATTAACTAAAGAGATCACTTATCTCTAGTTCATAGGCTTAAGGGAAACTCATTTTTTCCCCTTTTGGGGGATTTTTCAATAATGGTGTTCATTACTTTTAAGCAGGGGGTGGAGGGGAGATTTTAATCTTGTAATGCCTCGGATCCAGAGTCCTGCACCAGGGAGAACAGAGAGTTCTAGGGCTTTCCAAGGCCTAGAGATCCTGTACCAGGACCTCAGTCGGTTCAAGCAGCCGTATTTGCTACTGCAGATGGACCCTGGGAACGAGGAGGAGAAGCACAATGGAGAGATTGAGAAAAGCCAGAAAGGCTGGCCAAAGAGGAAAGCCAAGCACAGAGCAGGTCCCAGGTGCAAACATTTGGGGGAGAGAGTTTGTGCTGCTTGGAGCACACCCTAACTCATGTCCCTTGGCTCTTCAAAGTTGTGTCAAGCTTCCTGTGTACGGGAGCATGCTGGAAATCGTTTGCCTTTTGTGTCTTCCCCAGTCTCTCAGCCTGTCACTCTACTTTGACCATGAGTGCCCACAGCTGTGAAATTCCTGGCACCGGGCCCCGGCCCCTTGGAATAGCCGTTGTCCTAACGAGAAAGCAGGCACAGAAACATCGTTGGCTAACTCCCACAGCGCAGGAACAAAGGGCGGCGGACGGACAGTGCCTGTGTACAAAGTAGTATAGCGTGACCCTTTTCAAAGACACCGAGAAAATGCCTCCAGGAAGAGCCACCTTTCAGAGCCGAGGAGGCTGCTGTGTTGAATATTGCCACAGCTCCCAGGGCAACATGCACAGATTAACTCAAAACACTCTGAACTCACTGCCACCAGTCCGTTCCCTCTCCAAGGACCGACAGACAGGGCAGGACCGCCCTCTTTATGGGAGCATGATTCATTTCTTCATTACAAGGTGATCCCGTGATGCAGTGGGAAAGCACCAGCTCCTATGTGAAGGGTCTGTGGATCGAGCCACCAGCGACTTCAAAGAAGGAAGATGTGGCAGTTTGTGCCTAAAAAGAGTAGCTAGAGCAGCGGTTCTCAACCTGTGGGTCGCGACCCATGTGGGGGTCGAACAACTCTTTTACAGAGGTCGCCCGATTCATATAACAGTAGCAAAACTAACAGTGATGAAGTAGCAACGAAAATAATTTGATGGTTGGGGGGTCACCACCACCAGAGGAACGGTATGAAAGGGTCGCGGCACTAGGAAGGTGAGAACCACTGATAGAGAGCCTTGGAAACCCCATGGGCAGTTCTAGTCTGTCCCCACTCACTGCCACTGAGTCAATTCTGACTCCTAGCGACCCCATAGGACAGGGTAGAACTGCCCCTCTGGGTTTACAAGATTGTCACTCTTGATGGGAGGAGAAAGCCTTATAGGTCTTCCAGGGAGCAGCTGGTGGTTTTGAACTACTGGTCTCGTGGTTAACACCCCAAGGCAGGACCACTCCATCACCAGGGCTCCTTCTATTTGGTCCTTATAGGGTCCCAGTGATTCAAAATCAACTCAGCGGCAGTGGGCATATTTATTATAACACTTTTTCTGGAAGATAGCTTTAAATAAGTTAATTTTAACAAAATAGTTTATTTTAACAAAATATGACCCTTTTCAAACAGCGAAAAATGCCTTGAGGAAGAGCCGCCTTTTTCTAATTGGCCGCATGTGTCAGCAGCGAAAGCAGAATCTTAATTTAGAGGCAACATCTTGCCTTCTCCACAAACCCGGCTCAGCTCTCCTGTAAAACTGGTGGCAGAGGGGATGACAAGGTGTGGTCTTGGATGTACATGCACGGTGGTAAAAAGACGGCAGGACCGTCGGCCTTCACTGCATCTTGAGCGTTAGCTCTGGCTCACACTTGGATTTCTGGCTTCGCCAGTTATGAGAATGGCGTGCTGATGTGTGTGTGGATTTCAAAGCCATTATTGAGACCTAAGGGCTCCATTAAGCTGGAATTGCTGCCTGACTCAGCAAGCGTCAGCAACTGGGTCGCTATGGTGTTTAATCCTGACTCAGGAACCATGCGCCTTCCCAGGTGGAGAGCATAGATTCTGTGATTGACCACATCAGACTGCTCCTTTGCATTGTTGGCGTGTGTGTGTGTGTGTGTGTGTGTGTGTGTGTGTGTGTGTGTGGTGTTATGTGCATAAGAAATGCATCCTTGCTTCCCTCTGAAATCCTCCTGAAAATACTGATTCAAGTATGTGTGAGCAGCGCTCAGTATCGAGGTGGGCAAAAATAATTTGCCCTGGTGAGGCAAATAATCGTTGAAGTGTGTCAACAGCCTTAGGCTGCCATGTTGGAGGAAGTCTGTTAGTAATGAAGGGCCTCGGGGCTGAGAATAGACATCTCAGCACAGGGCTTCTTCACGGCCTCCTCTCGTCCTTGCCCATGAAATCACGTGAGCACAAAGAGCAGGAAGTGACTGTGAGCCTTCTGGTCTGTCATCCCCCTTTTAACGAGAGACCCCTTTTTGTTAGCGATGACATCAAGGGAAGGTGACCAGATTTTAACATTGGTAAAGCGGGACAAAAGCGGGACACCATTGACAAAACTCATATCCTGGTGAAATAGCCACATGGCAGCCGAAAACCATATACTCTAGCTTGTCCTGCATTCTTTCCAAAAATTGGGACTTTTAAAAAACGCCGTGGGGAAAATTGTTAAAAATCGGACTGTCCCACCAAAAGCAGGACATCTGGTCACCTTACGTTAAGGGTCATTCCCGAAGATCCCACCTGAGCAACCCAGGCTCCCTTGTGGAATTCTTCGGCTGCTCACCACAAGGTTGGCAGTTCGAAACCATCAGCTGCTTCTCAGGAGCAAGCTGAGACGTTCTATTCTCATAAAGATTTACTGTCTTGGAAACTCAAGGTGGCCTGACTAGAAATCAGAATCGACTCATTGGCAGTACATTTTTGAGCACAGTTGCTGCATAGCTAGCCCCCACTGCTGCTCCAGCACTGAGCCGCTGTGCCCCTCCTCATTGGCTGCCCTCATAATTGCATCCTGCTCACACATGTGCCCAAACTACAACCAGGTCTCTGAGACTCTCCTCAACCGCCAGACCAACCTGGAGCTACTGGCTACCCGGCTATGTCTATATCTTACGGGCGCCGCACATTCATGTGGCTGTGAAGGATTTTCCCAGCTCTTCTCTTCTACGATCTCCCTAGGACAGGGCGCATGTGGAGAGACTGGTGAAGCTGCAGCACCAAGGAGGTAGCTGGCTGCTTCCTTCAGGATTCCCAGAGACCAGATTGTGATGACGGGAAAGCTCGTGCTGAACTGGATACAATGCAATGGCGTGTGTGTCATGCCGGGGGAAGGATGAATTAGTCACCACGAGAACTGCGTAAGCTGGCCACCGACAAGAGCCATCCCCACTTTTGAGACTTCATTGAGACGCATTACCTAAGTGAGCAATGAAAGGCATCAAAGACTTGGATGACTACATGGCCAATATGCACAAGATGAGGCCCCAAAACCTGGTCTGGCAAGAGTCTCTTTGACAAGCACACCTGAGAAACAATGATGGAAAGAGTTATGGGGCCCGGCTTCCCCAACGCCACCTGTGTGACTCCTATGGGCATCAAAATAGTGCATGCACGTTGGGTTTACCTTTTATATTAACTGTACCAAGGCATCCACTTAAGTTCTTTTGTTTGTACCATTCCTTCAGCTAGAGTCGTTTGGTACCCATCGGTTGTCTTGGAGAGCTGGTGATGAGCCAGAAGTCTGTTTAGGTCATCTTGGTCAAATCCTTTAAATGGTACAGTTCCAGTTTCAATCAAACTTAGAAAAACTTGACTTGTCAAGCCCATATTGTCAAGTTGAATTCCAGCTCATAGTGACACCTATAGGACATAGTAGAACTGTCCCAGTAAGTTTAAAAACTCACTGCCATTGAGTTCATTCAAAATCTGTGACCCTATAAGACTACATAGAACTGTTTCTGTGGGTTTCTGAGACTGAAACTCTTTGGGGGCAGAAAGCCTCATCTTTCTCCCTCAGAGCAGCTGGTGATTTTGAACTGCTGACCTTACAGTTAGCAGTCCAATGCATAACCATGATACCACCAAGGCTTCTGCCCCTGTAGGTTAACAAAGCTGTAAATCTTTACAGGAACAGAAAACCTCACCTTTCATTGAGTGGCTTGTAGGTTCAAACTGCTGACCTTGTGATTAGCAGCCCAACATGTAATTCACAAGGAAGACTCAAAACAGGAAGTGAAGAAAATAACAATTATGATAGAATGGAGGGAAATGTGGAACACAATCTAAATTCTTAAAAATATCCAGACTCTGGGACCAGTTGAGACTAGAATACTCCTGGGCACTACCGTCCTCTTTAAACTTTGAACTGAAATTAGCCCCTAAGGTTACCTTTAGCTACATAACACATTGGCTAAAAAAATAAATAATATCACCTATGAGTACTGTGCTCCTTTAGAAAATCATGTGTAGAAAGAAAAGAAAATGACATTTACAATAACGCCCCACAGGATAAAATAGCCAGGAAAAAATCTAACCAAGATTGTATAAGACTTATCCAAAGCACAGTACAAAATGCTACTCCAAGAAACCAAGAGAGAGGCACGAATGGGAAAACATTGCACGCTCGTGGATTGGAAGCTTTACCATTTTTAAAATGTCAACACTACCGTAATTGATCTATAAATATAATGCATTCCTGATCCAAATCTCAATAACATTATTTATTAAAATGGGAAGGCTAATCTCCAACTTCATATGGAAAGGAGTGCCCTCAAAGAGCTAAGGCAACATTGAAAAACAAAAGAGAGGGAGGCCTCACGTGCATTATCTGAAGTTTACAATACAGCCTGTGTTAGTCTGGGTGGACTAGAGAAGCAAATTCATAGGCACTCATATGTGTATAAGAGAGCTTTATATACAAGAGCAATTGTATATTGAGAAAACATCCCAGTCCAGTCCAGATCACGTCTATAAGTCCGGTATTAGGCCATATGTCCAATACTAATCTATAAATTCCTCTTCAGACTCACAAAACACACGCAATGATGCCGAATGTAGGAAGATCACAGGCCAGTAGGTGGAAAGTCTGGATCCAGTGGCAGAGTAAGCATCTCAGCACTGGTGGAGGTTTCCATGTGGCTCCTCCAGCTCCATGTGCCTTGTCAACGCAGGGAGAGTGTGTGTCTCACCTTTAGTGAGCTGTTTATTTCTGTCGCGCCTCTAAATGAGGTCATCAAGCCATGATCATATTGACAGGCTAGACTCCACCCCTTCATAAGTTGACAGGAGATTATGTAACTGCCACACAGCCACCATAATCAAGACAGCCTGGCGATGATTCAGTGTCAGACACATTGACCAACTGAATAGAATTGGGGACCCCAAATTAAATCTATCAATTGATAGCAGATTTCAAAGGGTCAATCAGTGGAGGAAGAGTCTCTGAGAATTGGGTATCCACTTACAGAAGAATAAAAGAGAATCAATACTTTATACTATACATAAAAACAAACTCAAAATGCATCAAATATCTAACTATTAAAGCTAAAACTATAACGTTTCTGGAAGATAACACTGGGACAGAACTAGAGGACCTAATTTTTCACATAAATAGCCTATCAAAAACACATAAAAATGCATTAATGACAAAAGATAAATTACATAACTGGGATCTCCTAGAATTAGATATGTTCATCAAAATATTTTACTAAAATAATGGAAATAGAATCTAAGACTAAGGGTATATCTGAAAAAGGTCTAATCTCTAATATGTATAGAAAATTTTAATAATTCAATAACATTAAGAAAATCCAAATTTAAAAATGGGTTAAAGACCTGAACAAATACTTCACCAAAAAGCAATTCAGGTGGTAAGCAAATACATGACTATATGCCCTCAATCATTAGTCATTAGAAAGATATAAATCAAAACTACTGTGCAATATCATCTCAACACTGTGACAATGGCAATGATTAAAAAAAACAGAAAATAACAAATGATGACAAGCTTAGAGAGAGGCAGAGAGAGAGATGGGAACTCATATATTGTTGGTGGGATTGTAAAATGGTACAAAAGAGAAGGAAAGAAATCAAAGGACAAAAGAAGAAATAAGCTAGTCTAGAGGACTTTAAAAACTCCACACAAACCATGAATGGTCACCAAAAATAGATGGTGCCTGACCACCCTCAGCCATTAGGAACAGAGACGCGACAGGAAGTCCCGGATGGACTAGCAGAGACACAGAACAAAGTTAACAGTCCAAAAAGCCAGACTAATCGAGACTAGAGAAACCTCTAAATATCACCCGAAAGCACCCTTTGAATTCGGAATTGAAGCTAATTTTGGAGGTCATCTTGCAGCCAAATAATCAGTTGGCTTACAAAAGAAACACTATTACCTGATAATAGTAATGTGCTCTTTTAAACAATCGATTTTATGAGCCCAAACGGTCAACGTTCACTCCAAGTCAAAGAAGAGACAGCACGGAGGGAAAAAGACACTAGATGATAAAAAGAGAACCAACAAATGGAAATGCGAATACGGACACATTGTGAAAATGTTAACCAATGTCACGGATCAATTTGTACAAAAATTCTTAAATGGCAGCCTAATTTTCTGTTTAATATTCATCTAACACAATAAAATACTATTTTGAAAATGAAATGGTATTTGTAATGAATACAGATGATACAACTAGTGGCCAAATATAAAGAACTTTTATAAATCAATAAGAAAAGGTAAACAAATCAATAAAAGATAGACAAAGTAGGATACCCAAATGGCCAATAAACATTTGAAAAGATGTTGAGTTCCACTAGATGTTTGGGAAATGTAAATAAAAACTTCAATATGTTGCTATTAAAAATGACTAAAGTGAAAATGCTAGAAATACTAAATGCCAGAAAATACCAATACCAAGTAATTGGAGGGGAGTGGAGTCACTAGAACATTTATACTCCGCTCATGGAAATTTATACTGGAATGACTGATTTAGAAAATGCCTTGCCAGTCCCTACTCAACTATACATACACATTTCCTAAGACCCAGCACTTCCACAAGTATATGTTCACTAAAACATCTCAGAGCACTGTTCATAGTGCCGAGAACAGGTAACAGCACAAACAGACCTTTACAGAATAATGGATAATTAGTGTTTGTATGTTCATATACTAGAACCTGGCAACAAGGATGAATGTATTAAAGGCAACTTTAATGTGGATGACTATAAAGTATATAGTATGACTTCATTTGTAACCTGCTTAAAGACAAAACTATTGTAGACTGTTAGAAATCAGGATAATAGTTATCCTTCAGGGGTATGGTGAGAGGATACAACCATGACGCACACCTTTTCTGATTTTAAACCGTGCAGGATAACCTTGTTCTGTTCACACAGCTGCACTGGATTCAGGTACAAGTTCTGCATGAGCACAACAACATGTTCTGGAATTCCTGTTCTACTCAATGTTATCCAGATTTTGTCAGGATCCGCACAGTCAAATGGCTTGGCATAGCAAAAAACAAGTAAACATATTTCTGATCTTCTTTGCTTTCAGCCAAGATCCATCGGACATTTTTTTCTCTTTTAGGAATTATTTGGGGCAATCATCAACTCCATTTTGTTTCTTTTAATTCCTGTGGAAGCTGTATTGGTTTTCTTTTTTGAATACTTGTTAGGACATTTTGAAAAGCATTAAAGTAATTTGGAGGTGAATTTCCCCCAAAAGCAGTATTATTATCCTTTTGGGAAAACAAAAACAAAAAAAACTTTGACCATAGACTCTTACTACTGAAACAGGCTTGACATTTTTCTTTAGTTCTCTCAGCTTAAGATACACTGAAGCACACCAGCCTGTGTGATCACGAGGTGTTGAAGGGATCAGGTATCAGGCATCAAAGAACAAAAAATCATATCATGTGTGCTAACCTTCCTCATATGATCGCTGAAGACAAATGGGGGCATAGGCAAATGTGGTAGAGAAAGCTGATGGTATGGTGCCTGGCTATCAAAAGATACAACATCTGTGGTCTTAAAGGCTTGAAGGTAAACAAGCAGCCATCTAGCTGAGAAGCAACAAAGCCCACATGGAAGAAGCACACCAGCCTGTGTGATCACGAGGTGT
>NW_022103958.1:39523088-39536379 GCF_000313985.2 Echinops telfairi
AGGGAGACATCGGACAGTGTAAGACATGACAAAATAATAGTGATTTATAAATTATCAAGGGTTCATGAGGGAGAGGGAGAGGGAGCGGGAAGGGAGGTGAAAAAATGAGGAGCTGATTCCAAGGGCTCAAGCAGAAGCAAATGTTTTGAGAATGATGATGACAACAAATGTACAAATGTGCTTGACACGATGGATGCATGCATGGATTGTGATAAGCGTTGTATAAGCCCCCAATATAATGTTAAAAAATATACTGAGGGTGTTCTTCCTTTATGAATATGTATTGTAATATTTTACTTTGTTTTCTTTAAGATGCCCTTTGAAATTTTCTGTTCATCTCTTTGACTTCATCCTTTCTCTGTGCCTTAGCTACTCTACAATTAAGAGCAAGTTTCAGTCTCTTTTAACTTCTATTTTGATCTTTTCTTTTTAATGACTTTTTGCTTTCTCCATATATAATGTTCTTGATGTCTTCCCACAGCTCATCAAGCCTATTTTTTTTTCTCATCAAGCCTTCTATCATGAGTGTTCAATGCATCAAATCTATTCTTGAGATGTTCTTGAAATTCAGGTGGGCTATATACTCAAGGTTCTACTTTAGCTCTATGGATTTGTTTTAATTTTCTTCAGCTTCAACCTGAACTTAAATTGGAGCAATTGATGGTCTGTTTCCCAGTTGACCTCTGGCCTCATTTTATAGAGCTTCTCCATCGTTTCTTTCCACATATGTAGCCAGTTTGATTTCTGTGTAGTCCATCGGGAGAAGTCCATGTGTGTACTTGCCATTTGTGTTGTTGAAAAAAAGGTATTTGCAATAAAGAAGTTGCTGATCTTCCAAAATTCTAGAGAGATCTCCAGTTTCATTTCTGTCACCAAGTCCATATTTTCCAACTATTGGTCCCTCTTCTTTGTTTCCAACTTTTGCATTCCAATCACTAAATTAATTTCAGGCTAAAGATACTGGTAGAATTCTCCAGTTTCTGCATCACTAGCTTTAGTGATTGGTGCATGCATGTGAATAATAGTTATACTGATTGAATATCCTACTATGGTGATAGATATTATCACAGACAGCATTGTGCTTCAAGATAGATCTGGAAATGTCCTTTTTGATGATGAATGAACACTATTCCTCTTGATTCTGTCATTCCTGCCATAGTGAACCACGATGCTCATGGCCTGGCACATGGCCAATACCAGTCCACTTCAGCACACTAACACCTAGAATATTGATCTTAAGGCGTTCCATTTCATTTTTGAAAACCCCCAGTTTTCCTAGATTCATAATTTGTGCATTCAAGGTCTGATTGTTACTTGGTGTTTGCGACTGTTTCTTTTCACGTTGAGTCATGCCTCATCAGCAAATGAAGGTCCCGAGGGCTTCACCCCACAAACCTTACTCCATCTATGCCCTCATGTGCGGCAGTTCTTCCTCAGTTATATTTGAATGCCTTCTGACCTGAGGGGCTGGTTCCGGCATTCTCCAGGACAATGCTCTAATTCTATGTATGAGGTTTTCCGTCTCTGACACTGTGCTGCGGCTGTCCATGACGTTTTCAGGGACGAATTCCTCTGAAGTGGGCAGCCTCTCCCTTCTGCAGTCTATGTTCAGTCTGGAAGCACTGCTGAGACCTGTTTGTTTTGGGTGACCTTGCTGGTATTTGAGATACCAGTGACACAGCTGCTGGCATCATAGCAATGCACAAGCCACCAGAGTACGACAAACTGACAGACAAGTGGAGGTGTATGCTGTACTTCAGGATAATGAGCCAAAGAGGCTCCTCTTTTCTCAGAACACCCACTTGAACACGCTGACTGTCCTTTGGATCCACAACCGCAGGTGTGCTGTCCTCTCCACATTCCACTTCTAACGCAACAATATCATGTCCTAGACCTTATTTTGTAACTTCTCTGGAAAACTTCAGAGATCTTTTCAACTACTCTATGGTAAATTTCCTTCCAGGCCATTCAACATTGTTTTATCACATTTTAAAAGGTCACTCGTCATCCCTGAATTAGAGTCCCACAGTGCATTTAACAATTGATCCATTTTTCATGTTGAGGTTGTTTCCATATTTTCAGCATTATGAACAATAATGTGATGATTTTTCTTGTAATTAAATGTTTGCTTCCACATTCATGTCTATTTCTTTAGGCTCAAGTCCTAGAATTTGGGTTTCTGTGTCCAGTGAGTATAGATTTCATTGAGATTTATATATTTTGACAGTTAAATTTTGAGAAAGCCAAGTAATGATTTGCAAAGTGAGCATGATTTGAACTGGGCTCTCATGAGGTGGTTCTTGGTATTCTAAGAGCAACCACAATGACATCAATGACAATGTCCCTAACCAGCGCAGTGCCCCTTATGCCACCTCATTTAGGTCCCATCTGTAACCTGGCTGTGTGGGTATTAAAAGCTTCCGTTTACAAATGAGAAGACAGACTCATAGAAGCGAAGGACTTTGCTGAGTTTCTTTCCAGGAAGCAAACCGATTCAAAGCTGGGCTCACCTCCACATGAAGGCCCTCCCTCCTGGTCCACTTTGTCTCCCTGGAGAATGGCAAACTCTGTGACTGTGCCGCACCAGGGAGCCTAATTAGACTAGGGATTACTGGAAATCATGATATTAATCATTTTAATAAGGACGGTGGCGAGACGCAGTGCTCAGTTTACACTAACAGACAGATCACATGTTGGCCTAAAGGGCCATATTTAATACAGGCCTTCAAACAATTCCACGGGCTGTTGTCAGGTTCTGTCAAGTCCGAGCTGACTCACAGCAACCCTTTGAACAACAGAACGAAACACCACTGGTCCTGTGCCATCCCCACAATTGTTGTTCTATTTGAGTCCATTGTGGCAGCCGCCGTGTCGTTCCACCTTCCTCGTTTCTGCTGTCCTTCCACTTTACCAAGCATCCTGTCCTTGTCCAGGGACTGGTCTCTCCTGATAATATGCCCAAAGTATGTGAGGAGGCTGGGTCTATTTATTTTTCAGTTTAAATATAAAGAAAGGAAGACATGGTTTAAAACACTTCTTCCAACTCATGCCACTATGAGTAGGGGGTTCAGGTTGAGATGAACCTGAGTTCAAATCTACTTCTCAACAACTCTTCCAAGATCTCCAACAGCTGCCGAAGCCTCGGAACTGGTTTCCTTTGCTAGAAAGCAAGGGCAATAGAAGGAATTTCATTATGGAATAGTTTGGAAAATTAAATGAGTTCCAGAATACTCACTTAGCACCAAACCAAAAACCAAACCCACTACGATCAAGTCAATTCCTACTCTTAGTAATCCTATAGGACTTGCAGGAACAGACGCCTCATCTTTCTTCTATGGAGTGGTTGGTTGGTTTGAACCACTGGCCAAGCGGTTAGCAGCCCACAGCCCACCAGAGCTCCTGCACAGATGCTACACAAACTGTGTCATACGTATTATGCATTGTTACTCTGATGTGAAGTTACTCAAAGGCGAAACAGGGACTAAACGCTAGCTCTGACATCTCACAGCACTTCCCCCCAGTCCCCATTTGTATTTTCCCATCCCTTCTCTATTGCTGTCTAAACTCCTCACCTGTCAACTGACAGAGCCCGTGTTGAAATGTAAGTCAGCGTGGAGAAGGATTGAGAATCTATTGCCAATAAACGTTCATCTTCAGTTTCCCCCCAGACTTGTCAGTCACAGCATTGCCTTCATGGAAGCTCACCCATGTTCAGACACATGCTCACAAACGTGTGCACACATGCATACACATGGTTCTCTTGCTACTTCTCAGTAGCCAGCATAGGTAGCTTCATGCAGAAAATGGGATGCAGCCTGACCCAGAGGTTCCCCAGGACCTGACTCCCGGTCTCACTTTCCTGCGCTCTCACAAAAACATCAGAACTGGCACACACATCTCTACTCCCTCAATGTCTTTTCATAAACGATTCAGATTCTGGCCTCTCCCAGATACATCTGGTCTCAAAGGAATGTGCTTATCAAGCTTACCCCCAGGGAAAGAAGCCAAACAGCTCGGTGCCCTTTTGGCTGGTAGGCTTGTACATGCTTGGGACATGTCATCAACAAGTGGCTTGACAAGAGACTTCAATTTTTTATCTTCTGGCAACTTATATCAGATTCAGAATTCTTCCTCAGTGTACCTACCCTTCCAGAATGAGTCTTTCTGTCTGTCTCAGTACTACATTCCTCCTGACCACTGTATAATAGCTAGTATAAATTGAGCCTTGGAGCTCACCAGGATCATGATTAAAATCATTGATAATGGGCCTTAGATTAATCACGGGTCCAACTGGGTTGCTAGTTTTCTGTGGGTTGTCTTTTCACTATTCGGATAAGTCCTTTAAGTTATAGTAATTTTTAATTACTAAATTATAGTAGTTTATAGTCCTACTTATCTAATTTTTATGTGTCTGCTTGTGTTTTCAGTGTCATATTTAAGCGATTCTTGCTTCATCCAAGGTCAGAAAGATCATGAAGATTTACAACTATGTTTTCTTCTAAGAATTTGACATTCAAGTACTTGATCCATTGTGAGTTCATTTTTATATATGAACCCTGAGTCCACCCTGATTCTCACACATGGAAATATCCAGCTGTCCCAGTAACACTTGTTGAAAAATTATTCTTTCCTTCTTGAATTATCTTAGCGTCCTTGCTGAAAATCAATGAAGTGTTTTAAATGTCTTTATCTTTAGTAATTAATTTTGTTTTAAAGTCTTTTGGGGAAGGTCTGATATTAGTATAGCACTTCACTTCTTTTGGTCACTGTATGGTATATGCTTTCCCACACGTTTTGTTTTAACATGTTTTTGTTTTTGACTCTAGAGTGTAACTCTTGCAGAGAGCATGAAGCTGCACCATTTTTTTTTCTAATCATTTTATTAGGGGCTCATACAACTCTTATCACAATCCATACATACCTCAATTAATTGTGTAAAGCACATTTTTACATTCATTGCCCTCATCATTCTCAAAACATTTCCTCTCCACTTAAGCCCCCGGCATTGGCCTCATTTTTCCCCTCCCTTCCCGCTCACCCCTCGCTCATGAGGCCTTGATAATTTATAAATTATTATTTTGTCATATCTTGCCCTGTCTGACGTCTCCCTTCACCCACTTTTCGGTTGTCCATCCCCCAAGGAGGAGGTCACATATAGTCCCTTGTAATCGGTTCCCTCTTTCCTACCCACTCTCCCTCTACCTTCCCTGCTTCGCCACTCACACCACTGGTCCTGTAGGGATCATCCGCCCTGGATTCCCTGTATTTCCAGTTCCTATCTGTACCAGTGTACCTCCTCTGGTCTAGCCAGACTTGCAAGATCGAATTCGAGTCATGGTAGTGGGAGCGGGGAGGAAACCTTTAGGAACTAGAGGAAGGTTGTATTTCTCATCGTTGTTACATCGCACCCTGACTGTCTCGTCTCCTCCCCGAGACCCCTCTGCAAGGGGATCTCCAGTGGCCTACTAATGGGCTTTGGGTCTCCACTCTGCACTCCCCCCATCATTCACTATGGTAAGATTTTTTGTTCGGATGATACCATTTTTATATGTGCCATTCCAATCTCTTCCTCTTAATTGTTTAGTCCATTTATATTTACTACAATTATTTTTAAGGTAGGATTTACATCTGTCACTTTGTTAGTTGCGTGTATATGTCTTTTCTCCTTCTTCCACTACTGCCTCATTTTATATTAAATAAATATGATATACTGTACCATTTTAATTCTTTTGTCTCTCTTTTTGGAACTTTTTGGTGTTCTCTTAGTGGTTGCCTTGGAGATTAAAATTAACATCTTAATTTAGAACAATCTAGTTGTAGTAATACCAACCTAATGATGTGGTAAATAGAAATTACTCCTATATAGCACTGTTCCTTCCCCTTCTTTGTGCTATTTTCATTTAAATTATATTACTCAATCAAAGTAGATCTATAATTATTATTTTTTGCATTTTCTCAAATTAGATAGAAAAAGGGTCATGAAAAAATATATGTATACTATGTTTTGTATTTACCCCTGTAATAATTACCTTTATCAGTGGGGTGGTTTTTATTTCTTCATGTCTACTTGAGTTGCCCTGGCTAACTGGAACACAAAGGAATCAAATTGATTGTATCCATGGGGAAAGGTCATGGATAAGCTCAACATCAGCAGTCAAAATGAAGCCAGGGGCTGACTCGGGAACAGATCATCAATTGCTCATATGTAAGTTCAGGTTGAAATAAAAGAAAATTAAAATGAGTCCAAGAGAACCAAGATTGGATGTTGAGTATATTCCACCTAAGTTATGAGACCATCTCAAGAATTGATTAAGCACATTGAATTCTAATGACAAAGCCCTGGTGAATTATGGGATAATATCAAGAACATCATACATGAAGAAAGCAAAAGGCCATTAAAGACAAGAAAGAAGGAAAAGGTCAAAGAGATGTGAGAAGAGACTCAGAAACTTGCTCGAGAACATAGCGTAGCTACAGCAAGAGGCAGAAATAATGAAGTAAACGAGCCGAACAGGGTTTCTCAAAGGGCAGCTCAAGAAGAAAAAGGCAAGTATGATAAAGGAAAGTGCAAAGACCTGGAGGCAGAATGCCACAAAGAAAGAACAAGTTCGGCCAATTTCAAGCCGAAAGCTTTGAAGACAAACCTCAAGCTCTCACTCTTCTAGGCCCAAGATTTGGAAAACAACTACCTGGTCAACCAACAGGAAGAAATACATATTTGTACCCATTCCAAAGAAAGGTGGCCCAAGAGGAAGGAGGAAAATATTGAACAGTATAATAAGCATCACATTCAAGTAAACATTTGCAGAAGATAATTCAACATTTGTGGCAGTACATATGAGGTTGACTTCAGATGGATCGTGAGTGAAGACAGAATAGCAGAAAAATGTTCACTTGTGTGGATAATTTGACCGTGTGGATCCGAGCAAACTATGGATAGCCTTGAGAAGAATAGGAATCATAGAACACGTCATTGTGCACATATGAAACCTGTCCACGGACCAAGGGGCAGTTATTTGAACAGAACAGGGAAGTCTTTCATGGTTGAAAATCAGAAAAGGTATGTGTCAGGGCTCTATCCTTTCATCATGTTTATTCAATCTGTATGCTGAGCAAATAACCTGAGAAGTTAAAACCATATGAAGAACACAGCGTCAGGATGGGAAGAAAGCTTACTAACAACATGAGACATATATACATACATACACACCCTCCGTGCCGAAAGCCGGGAGACCTTGAAGCACCTCCTGATGAATATTAAAGACTGCAGTCTTCGGTATGAACTGCAATTCAATGTAAAAATAAAAGAAGATGAAAAGAGAAACAATATCCATCCAAATGGACCCATAGACAATATCATGATAAATAGAGAAAAGATTGAATTGTTAAAAATTTCATCTTGCTTGGATCCACTATCAATGCTCATGGAATAGTAATCAATAAATCAAATGGCACATTGCATTGGGCAAATCTACTGCACAGACCTCTGTATAGTATTGCCGAACAAGGATGTCACAGGGAGGACCGGGGTGTGCTTAGCCCATGCTATGGTATCTTCAATGCCTCATATACGCAAGAAACTTGGACAATGGATGAGGAAAATAAAAGAACTGATGTATTTGAATTATGGGGCTATGGGAGGATAGTGAAAATACCATAGGCAGGCAGAAGAACAAAGAAATGGGGAGACTTCGTCTCAGGTATTGTGAATGTGGTACCAGGAGAGACCAGTCCCTGGAAAAGAGCATCATGCTTGGTAAAGTGGAACAGCTGTGCAAAGGAGGAAGCCTTTCAGGAAAATTCATTGGCATACTATCTGCAACAACATTTCTTGGTAGACTCTCTACATACTAATAAATACATACTAATAAATAAGTGTTTCCTAGTTTGGGTTGCTTGTTGTTTTTTTCTTTTAAGAAAATCACTTGTTACAAGAATTAAAAATAAAGCAAAAGAGAACATTTGGCTAAAATGTCCCAGAGTGTTAAAAAAAAAAAAAAAAGCCTTTTTATATACATTCTATGTGCCATTAAGAAAAGTGAATGTACAGTTAGTATTGAAATCACAGGGGACAGAAATTTTAAATTTTTTTCAGAGAGAAAATCATGATGCATAGAAATGAGTGATACAGAATCTTGACTGCTAACTTGATATGCATAAAATCGAACGCCATTTTGTATGTTGGAGTAATTGATTTTTGTTGATGAGATTTTAAAATATTTGCAAGCATTGTTTCTACTTTGTCTATAAAAGTATAATTTCTTAGATTAAAATTTTTCTTTTATGAGAGTAGAGCTCCTGGGTGGCACCAGTAGTTGAGCTCTTCCTCACTAGCTGGAAAGAGCGACAGCTTGAATACACCCAGACACATGTTGGGAGGCAGACCTGGGGACCTACGTGTGAAATGTCACGGCCTCCCCTTGAAACTCTCATGAAGGGACCATGAACTGGAATGAACTCAATGGCCACCCCCATCCCCACTACCATTGTGGGAAGGGGAGTCATTTGAGCTGTTCACAAAAACCCCACTTCTCTTTGCAGGTATATGGTTAGAAAAGCAGGCTAGCAATTCTCTTTCCTCTTTTGAAGTCCTGGCCAGAGAAACGTGAATGGTAGCGACAGGTACCAGCTCCAAGCAGAAACTCAAAAGGCCCATTATGTGCATGTTCCTTTCCTTCTGCTGTAGGAATGATGACCCTTAACAGCCAGCCTCCACCTGGATCTTTACGGCACAGCCAGACAGCTAAACTACTAATGATCACAGCATCTGTGGCATAAGCAAAAAATACACTTTCATTACATTAAATTCCTTGAACATGTTTGTGCCTCACTGTAAGTTCATAACAACTAGATCTGGTAATAGAATCGTGGGCGAGGATAACTTCTGTTTCTCTTTATGATAACTTGATGGTAGTGTGTAGGAGAGATGATGGAGTCATATTCTGGAAGCAGGAATGTCTGTCATGGGAACAGAGGAGAAGAGAAGAGAAAAACCAAGTCCTAGACCTTGTGCCCTCTGGACCTCAATCTACTGTCGAGAGCAGGGTGACTTATGACGCTCAGCAGTCACAGACCTTTCCAGGGAGTTTGACTTGGCTTTGCCTTTAGATATATATGTATGCATATGTATATAATGGGATCTCTATATAGTATAGACATTATAAAGTGTATGTGCATATATGACATATAATACACATGTCTATTATATACACACATATGTGCTTTTAAATCTAAGAGTAATTATGTTAAATGCATTTTGGTTATTGGCATTTTGGATATTTTCTAATTGACAGAATTTCCTATGTTGCAGCCTGAAAACTCTTTAATGTGGTAATTATTACTGGACAATAGCATATTCAATTAAAAATAGCATATTCAATTTATTCTGAAACTAATCATGCTGTAGCATGAGGCATTTTACAATCAATGGAGATTTTTTTCATTATAACAGAAAGAAATATTAATTTTAGGAGTTACAATAGAAAGATAAGGCCCAATGGAGCCATTATTGGTCTAGGCAGCTGATTTCAGATCACTAGCTAGTTCTGTTTACTGAATCACAATTGAGTGAGGTCCCAGGGCCACTTGTGCAGATAAAGGTACTGATATAAAATACACACCTTAGCTGAGGGAATTACTGAGTGAGTCAGGTGCTTCCTAGATATCAGCTGAGGCACAAAATTAACCCCACTCTCTTGGTCTGTAGATGGTTAGATAGAGCAAAAGTCTTTCTAGAAAACCGATGCTTCCCATACCCAGTAAGATTAGTGTGTGCTCACGTATCATTTTCCCATATCACTCATGTGCCTGTGTGGGAGGCTGTGACTCCTTTTGATGGCGTGATATTTATTATTTTCAAATTTAGAAGCGTAACTGTTTATTAAAGTCCATTTTAAAAGGAGTCCCCACTATGCCACTACTTATTATTCACAAAGGCCAGCACTGCAGTGAATGAGTCTAATTTGGGGAGCTGGGCCTGCAGGAAGAAATAACATCATTTGAGTGAGATCCCTATTTAGTCCCCATGAACATATGCTGCTTTAGAAGTCAAATGCCACATCAATGCCTTTACCGTATATTTAAAACTTTTAATTTATAGCTGATTGTTTAATTCTGCCAAAATTTGTTTGTTTCCAAATTCATATATTGTCTTCATTTAGCCTTTTGCATGACCATATAAATTTTAGAATAAGGTTGTAAATTTCCACCAAAAACCTTTGCTGGCATTTTGGTCAGAATCATATGCACTTTATAGATTGACTTAGAGGACATTGTTTTCATTGAAATATTATGTCTTCAGTTCATAAAAAATGCTGTATCCCTCCAATCATTTATGTTTTGTTTCATAGCCTTCAACAACATTTCGTAGTTTTCCATGTAGAGCTCTTGGGACATTTATATTAGATTTATTACTACGTACTTGATGCTTTTGGTGCTATATGTGACAGGCGATAAAATGGTTCTACAAAGGTGTCAGGTCACAATATCTGTGACCCCCAAAAAATGTCTTTGAAAAGGGAGGAAGTTAAGAATCCTGAGGTGAGGAGATTGTCCCGAAGAAGCTGAGTGGGCCCTATCTGTCATGATAGGATCAGATGTGTGCTTGTAAGAGAGACATGGAGGGATATTTGACATAGAAAATGTGATAGGAAGCTAGACCAGGGAGGCATTTGAAGATGCTGGCCATGAAGACTGAGCTGATGCACCACTTGCCCGAATGCCAATAGCCAGTAGGAACCAGAGGAGGAAAGGGGCAGATTCTCTAGAGGCCAAGCAGCCTGCGGACACTAAATTTGGACTTCTGGTTTCCAGACCTGTGAAAGAACACACTTCTGTTGTTTGTAAGTCAACAAGTTATTAGTATTAACATTTTTATTTTACAGCAGCTAAGAAATTAATACACTGCTGTAAATAATTCTTTTCAACGTATTAACATTGCTTTCCCATTCAACCATTCATACAAGTGTTCTTTCATGACACTAATTCCAATCCCTCAATGAGCTGCTGTTTTAAAACTCATATTTATTGTGGTATAGTTTGTATTCAATACAATTCACCCTTTTCAGGTATATAGTTCAGTGACTTGTGACAGATGTATACAATCATGTAATTACCACCACAGGCAAGATATAAGAACATTATAATTATTGCAGAAAGTTCTCTCCTGCTACCCTGAAATCATTCCTTTTGGCCCACCTTCATCTAAAGTAATCAATGATTTAATTTCTGTCCTTAGCATTTGCCTTGTCCAGAATATAAATGAAATGCAACAGTAGGTAAGCATTAGTGTTGGGTTGATATCTTGTTGAAGCTTTTTGTGTTACATTTGTAAGGGAAAGTTTTCATAGTTTTCTTGAGTATCCTTTTTGGCTTAAGTAGTAAGGAAGTCATGGCTCTGAAAACTGAACAGGGCTATGTCCTGCCTCTCACAAAACCTCCTGAGAAGGTTTGTGTACAATCAGTATCATTTCTCCCTAAAACGCTTCATATTAGTCACCAGTTACATCCGCTAGGGCTGGAATTTTCCTGGTGGGAACGTTTTTAATACAAATTCAATTTCTTTATCAGATATAGAGCTATTCTTAGTATCTATTTTGTTATTGATTAAAGTGTGATAATTCATCATTTCCAAGAATTTACTACAGTATCAAGTATATTGGTATAAAGTTCTTAGAACATTATCTTACTATTCTGCTGATGTGTGAGATCTGTAGTTATATCCTCTTCTGCACTACTTACTATTCTGGGTAATTTGCTTTTCCTCTCTCTTATGTTTTTCTTTATCGGCCAGTCTAGAAATTTATTTGTTATAATTATCTTTTCTACTAAACAGCTTTTTGGTTTCATTGTTTTTGTCAATTGTTTTCAGTATCTAATGTTACTGATTTTGTTATTTTGCTGACAATATCTCTGTTCCTATATACGTGCAAATATAAGTACTTCATGTTAATTTATTAAAAATAATTTTCCTGAGTCAAAAATTCTCGGCTGGCATTGAATTTTCTTGTTTTCATGGCTTCTGCTGAGAAGTCAGCTATTTGTCTACATTTGTTATCTTACAGTATATTTCCTTTTCTGATAGCTTCCTCACCAGCTTTTAATTTTATTATTATTAAATTTTTTTATTGTGGTTTGGATGAAAGTTTACAAAGCAAACTAGTTGCCCATTCCGCAGTTCCATGCCTTTTGTTTTATGACATTTGTTGCAATCTCTGATGCAACTTGGGTTCCCGGTTACATTAGCCCATGTTTCCTGCCCCTTCCTGCCTGCTACACTGTTTCCGCGCAGGTGAACCTCTGTGCCCCATTGCTGTCAAATTCTCCACCTTGGTTTTGTTTTGTAGCACAGTTAATCCCACTGCTTGGCTGTGATTTTGTAGAAGTCCTCCTGCAATGGTGTTCATAATGCTTTTTGTTTTGTGATTTGAATCAGTTCATCAATTTACAAAAATGTAGTGCTTATGTCTTCTCATATTGCTTCTGCCCCGTTGTCTCTTTACTTTATTTTGGGAATCCTAGTTACACATGTATTAAAACATATGATGCTCTTAGCACTCTTTTGTATCATTTCACTTTTTTCCCCTCCTTGCTTTAATGTGAATACTTTTTTAACTGACTGATCTTCTAGTTAATGAATCCTTTCTTTCAGATGTATCTAATCTTCTGTTAAATCAATTTGTTCCATTGTAATTCCAATGGCCCCATATTCAGTATTACAATGTCACTTTCAATTAATTTCTTTTCTGAAGGAATTCCCCATTTTGATACCTATGCTCTTGAACAAAGTAACCACAGATTTTCAAAGCGTATGTTTAATAACACAAATAACTATTCTCTGACTCTATGTTATTCCTAATTTTCATTAGATCTGTAAAATGTTATTGGATGATTGGTGTATAAACCATATAGCATATCTGGCTAACATCTTCCTGAGACTGTTCACTTTGCTTCTGGTAGACAGAGAAGAAGCATATGATTTCAGTTTGCTTAGGATGAAGCTAATTTCAACATGAGTTTCAATATTTGTGAGGGTTTATCTCTGGCTTGCCCTTACTTCTGCAGTGTGGTTTTGTAGAAGAAGTTATTAAAAACCAGAGAGTCAAAAATTCAATTCTATTGTCCTAGGAGGAGAGAAAAATAGGTACTTAAACTTTTGGTCCTGGGAGGCCAAGGGCATTTATAGAGGTCTAGATAAAGACATGTACATATCCAAATATATTTATATATGAGGATGGGGAAATAGATCTATGTGCATATATTTATAGGTTTAGTATTAAGGTAGCAGAAGGGC
>NW_022103958.1:39537350-39564817 GCF_000313985.2 Echinops telfairi
CCCCCCAATCTTTTGGTCATTTATCCACTATTTTTGGTTAGATTTTCTACTTCTACTTGTATACTAGAAAATACCTGGGATATGAGACGAATCTATGCCCAATGACCAGTTTCTCTTCTGTTGGCTTACATATCCTCACATTCTGGCCACGTTGGTGCTTCTTCGTTACCTCCACACAGAGCTTGTAAAAAGATTCGCGTGTTTGGCAAAGAGTTAATCTGATATAAGATGATTCCGCAGCTTGTAAAAAGATTCCCGTGCTTGGCAAAGAGTTCATCTGATATAAGATGACTCCTCATAACTGGACCAAAAAAGTCCCTGCCTTCGAGTCGATGGGAATGCATGTGGAGCCTATAGGGCAGGATAGACCTGCCCTGTGAGTGTCTGAGACTGTAACTGTAATGGGAGTGGCAAGCCCCCTGTCTTTCTCTAACAGAGCAGCTGGTGGTTTTGAACTGCTGGAGGTTTGCTCATAGTCCAGCATGTAACCACTACACTGGGCTTCTTATAAATGGAAGTGGTCTTAATTTCCCCCCCCCCCCCAATTCTTCATTGAAACTCAATCTTGTCTTTTATCTTCTTGACAAAAGTTACTTTACAGAGTGTATCAACACTGTAGGTCTGTATCAAAAAGTTGCTCAGACTTCAAGGACTTCTGGAATTGTCAACTATCCTAGTAAAAGTGACCCGGAGTACTATCTTATCTCTGTATTTATGTGTTCTTATGCATCGTGGTCCAGCAATTCCTCACTAATTTTTAGACCCCTCCCAAGTCCCCATTTGGCAATTTGTCCTACTGTGTTTTGTATGACTGTGATGCTAGAAGCTGTGCCACCAGTGTTCCCAATCCTTGCAGGGTCACCCATGGTAAACAAGTTTCAGGGGAGCTTCCATACCAAGAACAGACTAGGAGGAAGGAATAGGCTGTCCATTTCTGAGGAATTAGCTACCGAAGATCTTATGACTAGCAGAGGATCATTGTCTGATATAGTTCGAAACCATGGGCCCTTCAGGTTAGAGGGCACTCAGAATACTACTGAGCAAAAGCTGGCTCCTAACAGTAGAGCTAATCATAATGACATGGGTGGTACAGCTGTTATGGAAAGTAGTGTGCAATTGCTTAAAACACTGAAAATAGAACTGCCATATGACCCAGGAATTTCACTCCTCTGTATATACCCCCAATACATAAAACCAATGACTCAGACAGATACTTGCATAGCAATATTCATTATATTACTAATCACCAGAGCCAAAAGATGGGAAGCACCTAAATGCACATTGACAGATTAATAGATACACAAAATGTGGAACATATGTATAATAAAATACTCCTCAGTCAGTAGGAGAAACAAAGTCATGATAACATGCTACAGTATGGATGGAGCTAGAAGACATTCTACTGAATGAAGTAAGTCAATCACAAAAGGACAAGTGATGTTTGACCTTGTATATATAAAAGAAAAGGCAAATGTATCAAGAACAAAGATTATTAATGATTAATGGGGAGCAAGGGTGGGAAGGAGAACACTGTGGTGGGAAAATTGCATTGTTTAAAGATAGGGTCCCACGACCAATTATAATTATCAGTAAGTCGTACATCTATAAGAAGGTGAATTGGAAAAAGTTATGTGGTAGATGTATTTACAACAATGACAAAAATAAAGACAAAAATAGTGGCTAAGACTACTTAGATACAGCCAAACACCTTGTGAGCTTTGACTTCTTGGTTTAGAAGTCTAGGGTCCTGGTTTCAGGAGGCGTATCAGTTAATTGACTGGGTAACACGCTTAGTGTCTCAGTTCTACCTTCAATTTAGATCTGCAGTGCCTGGGCTCTGAAAAGCTTGCAAGCAGCCAGCATTTGGTCTCTATTTCCCTGAGACAACAGAGGAGGAAGCCTAAGGGACAGTAGGAGGGTGTGGAATACGTGGGGACTTGCCTCTCTCAATAACTGCCTCCATTGCCATGGGCAGAACTGAACGGTACCTGACCACCGCTCATGAACATTTTGAATAAAGACTCCATGGAAGAATCCTGATCAACGGGGAAATCTAGAACAGAGATTCAGTCCTCATAGACTCTAAATGTTTTGGGCCATGGAGGATGGATGAACACCTTAAATATTTGCCTTCAGATAATCTACAAAGTTTAAACCAAAAATATCCCCTGAGGTCTTCATAAAATAAAAATATAGTTTAGCTTACCTAGTAAAAACAAAAAGTCTTCCTTGAACATTATGCTTTTTTAAAGAACTATCTATATGGGATCAAATTGGCAACAGCAACTTGAAAGATTAGACACAAACCTTAGGGTGCAATGAGTTTGTGCTAATAAAGCAAGAGGGGGAAAAGGAGGGAGGGAATTCTTGCGCATCTTGAAGAATGTCATCGATGTCACTAAATTGTACAAGGAGAAACTGTGTTTTTTTAATTTAAAAAAAGAAAAGAAACTTGCATTGGAGTGTTATTTTGCTGTTTATTACGAACAAGATCAGCTCTGATGTCTCTAAGAATTTGTAAGAGTCGGAACAGGTACACATCGTTCTTATTTAGCCTTATTTTAGTCTAAACTTTAAAAGCTAAAATTCCATGTAAGAAAATGGATTCCTGGTGCTACAGTGGGTTAAACAGTGGGCTGTGAACCACAAGGTTGGCAGTTCAAATTCACCGGTTGCTCTCAAAGAAAAAGATGAGGCAGCCTGCTCTTCTAAAGACTGACAGTCTTGGAAACTCCATGGAAATGCTAGGAAGCAGTGCTATTCGAGGATCCTTACGATTGGAACCAACCTGTTTAGTGCAAGAAAAGTCTGGAAGCCTGTTCAATGATTTAAAAGCTGCACAAGCAGCAAGAGCTGGTGATGAAGAATTTGCAGCCTATTTCAATTCATTCAAAGTGAGAATAAATGTACATAACATTAAAGAACAAGTATGAATTGTCTGTAAAGTAAATGAGGGGGTACTGCCCCCATCAAAAAACCCAGAATTGCGCTGAGCTGAGTGGAACGTTGGTAGTATGCATTTCCCCCGCTGGGCAAGCATCTAGCAACTTGCTCTGAGTTAGTGCACCCAGGAGTGGCGTCACTTTGGTAAGTTCTCTGGTCACAGTGAATTTTTTTGTAAAAACAGTTTTGCTTGAACCTCATTTTTTGTGATGGCTGATTTAAGAGAATAGCATGTAGCTGTGGAATTTTGTTTCCTGCTCGGGAACAATGCTGCAGAAACAGTAGTGTGTTGAACACAGCTTACAAGGAGAGGGCTATGGGAAAAATTCACATGTATGAGTGGTTTTCTCATTTCAAAAAGATGAAGTGTCAATTGAAGACAACCCTCCTTCTGGATACCCGTCATCTTCCCGAACAGATGAAAATGCCAACTTGTAGTGTATTTGGAGTTATTCCACCAGGTCTGAAAAGATTGCGTAACACTGTGCAATAACAAAAGAAAGCCTGGTTTGTGGCACACGACGGACAGTTTTTGCCACCACGACAATGCACCTGCTCACAGAGCCATCTCAGTGTGCCAGTTGTGTTTTGTTTTTGTTTTTTTTGGGGGGGGGATTACCATGCCTCTCTTGCTCCCTGCAGCTTACTCACCTAACCTCGCTCCATGTGACTTCTTTTTGTTTCTGCAAATGAAGAGGGACATGAAAGGACAGCAATTTGAAGACATAGAAGAGGTGAAGAAAAACACCAGGGAGGTGCTGCCAGCCATCCAAACAGATGAATCTGAAAAATGTTTCCAAGAATTGAATCGCAGATTTGACAAATGTATTAAGTATAATGGAGAGTACTTTGAAGGTGATTAGGTTGTTTTGTTTTTTTAAAAAGTCTGTTTTGTGGGGGTACATCCTCATATTCCTCACCCAGGACAGCCAGTATTCCTAACAACATTAAAAACAAAAGCAAAAAAAAAAAACAACCCTAAAACCCAAATCTACTGCCACTGGATTGACTCTGACTCAGTAACCCTATTAAGACAGCAGAACTGCTCCCTAGGCCATCTGAGACTGTAAATCTTTATGGGAGCAGACAGCTGCATTGTCTCCCATGGAGCAGCTGGTGGGTTTGAACCACCAACCTTGCAGCTAGTAGCTCAACATGTAACCCACTAGGACACTAGTGCTCCTTGTATTCTCAGCAATAGCAAAATTAATGCAATTAAAAAACCAACCAACCAACAAACCCCCCCAAGGTACTAAACTCTGGTTGAGAGTGTCTGTGTTTACTAGACAAAGAGTGAAGGAGACGCATTGTCAGCTGCACGGCTGATTAAGGATTGTGACTTTGTGACAGTTGCCTTTGTTCTGTGCCTTTTTATCTGTGAATCCTTAGCCTCCATCTGGAGCGCGTGCTCAGGGCCTCCCCCATCTGGATGATGTGCTTTATGAAGGAGAACAAAAATGTTCTCCTTCCACTATATTTGAGATCAGATCTCATTTGGACTCTGAAACAAAAGGCACAATTTTACATCTTGACTTTTTTACTCGAAGGACTTTAGATAATCCTGAAATCTTTTTTTTTTTTTTAAGATTTTAAAGTTAGTCCATTTTTTAAAAAAACATTTTATTAGGGGCTCATACAACTGTTATCCCAATCCATACACACATCAATTGTGTAAAGCGCATTTGTACATCATTTCTCAAAACATTTTCTCTCCACTTAAACCCCCGACATTAGGTCCTCATTTTTCCCCTCCCTCCTCATTCCCCTCTCCCTCATCAGCCCTTGATAGTTTATAAATGGGTATTTTGTCATATCTTGCCCTGTCCGACGTCTCCCTTCACCCACTTTTCGGTTGTCTGTCCCCCAGGGAGGAGGTCACACACAGTTCCATGTAATCGGTTCCCTCTTGATAATCCTGAAATCTTAACATTCATAGACAAACCATCTCTCTTGACTTGAATGAGTGGAGAATTAGCCATGTTTTCTTGGACAGTGAGTTTCTCAGGGATTAAAATTTTTTCATGAGATCAACTTGGGGCAAACTCCAGGCGCTTGAAGTCTATTTCTACCTGAGGTCCATTTGTATCGGGGCTCCTTCCAAGCAGTCTCATTTGTGGGATGTACAGAAACAATAGATTTAGAAGAGAAACTCCTTTCATTCTATAGATGGATTCTATTCATCCCAATTTACTTGTGGGAATTTGAAAGTGACTAGCATCCTGTATTTTGATTATTTTTCCTGGTGGCAATTTGATGGCATCAAACGAGTGAATAACATTGGTAGTCAGAAAGACTTAAGCATGTGAGCCACAGCCATTCACTGCGCGTGCGCCCTAGGACCTGCGACTTTGTTCATGTGAATGATCGAGGGTTCACCTTACTGAAGCTGGGGGTTGAGTTTCCTGCCTTTCTTTTAAACGGTAAATAGCACAGAAACCTAGTTCTGTTTGTATTCTGTCCAAGCATCTGGCAGTCTTTCTTCATATTCCTTGTGTCCTAGAATCCAAGTGCAAACCTTTCATGAGAGAGAGCGAGCGATTGATTCCCTATTTTGCTAAGGACTCCCTGTTCTGTTGAAGACATGCGTGGGTCAGGATGTAGGACCCACGGAGCCCAGGGACCTGGGGAAGTGACAGGTTGGAGTGTCATTCATTTAAGAGCTGAAATGGATCAGAATTTACCGGGGGGAACAGGTAAATTAAAAGCTGGGCTGTCGATCTGCCAACTCAAAGGAGCTAGACCCAAAGCAAGAAGCTCAATGGTGCACAAAGTGCACACAAACTTCAATAATCCCTCAGGAGGGAGCGCTGGAGGAGGAGCCGAGCGGCTGCATCTGGAGTGAGGCCCAGAAATGCCCGTTCAGGCAACGTTTCTCCACACAGGACATGGCCTGAGGGCTTGAAGGCCGGGCCCTGAAATGAGACACCCTCATGCATCTTTTAAAAGAGAGATGCTTCGCAAAGTTGCACATCATCTTTGCACAGGGGCCATGCTAACGAATCCTCTCGGTCTCTTTCTGGGTTAGGACATGTGCTCAGTGTGCTGCTGAAGCTAGCGCAGCCATGCTATTCCGGGCCACTTCTTTGTGTAGTGGGAAATTCATCATCTACTTCAGTACAGGATGTAAAGAGTGAATGCCCTCTTCTCTCTTTGCCTCCTGGGTATATATGTTTTTACACACATGAGATTATACTGCATGTTCTTTTACAAATGAATGATCCTGTATGTGTATTTTGGAGAGTCATCCATTCAATAAATACTTATTTTGCATTTGTTTTAGGCGATGGAGATATGGTATTGAAAAACAGAAAACTCCATTCCCTCTCCCCAATCTTTCGATATTGATATACATAGATGCACGTAATTTTTTTTATGAAAACAAATGGCAGAATTGTTTTTATTACATTAAGGGCATCTATCGTTTTCTCTTAGTCAGAGTCTTGTCTTTTCATTTTAAATGGTTTCTTTCCAAGAGCAAATTTTAATTTTGATTAAGACCACATTATCTATTTTTTCCCCTTTGATGATAAGTGTTTTCTAGGGTTTTAGCTAATAAATCCTTTGCCAATCTCCAGGCTACAGAAAAGGAGCCCTGCTGGCATTAGCAATTAGGCACTTGGCTGCTGATTGAAAAATTGGTGGTTCAAACTCACCCATAGCACCACTCGTTATCCACTCCCTTAAAGGTGATAGCCTAGGAAAGACGTCTATGGCACATCATCTACCGTCTACGGGAGACGACTGTTCTGTCACCTGGAGCTGCAACGCATCACAGTGGACTCAACAGCCTCCAAGAACAACAGCGCTGTGCAGATTTCCCCATCTTTTTCTTTAGAAGTTCAATAGTCTGCCCTTTATATGTGATCTGCCTTTGGAATAGCACTTGGTTGGTTCAGAATCACGGGGATTAATCCAAAAACATGCAACCTTGAACACTTTTGCCTGAACTAGTGAACTAGCTCTCCACTTTCTGGAGAATTATATGGAGATTAAATCCAGAGTGGTTGGTGTACATCTCTGCTGTCCAAGAATGAAGGCAATGAAGAAGAAAGCACATGTCTGACGACATTGTTTGCACACCTGGATCCCCTGGGACCTGAAGCCATATATCTTGGCCCTTTCAGTGACTTGAGGCAATAAACTTCTATTTGAGCTACAGGCCATTTGAATTGTGTTTCATTTGTCGCCAATTGGTTGAGTGTTGACTCGTGAACATAATAAGGATGTAGCTGAGCTTATTTGAACAGTCCTCTAAGAATGAGCATTAATCGAGTTTTCGCTGTTATAAATAGTGCAACCTCCTGGAAATGGTGGGGAGGGAGGGTATAGAGGAGGATGTTGAATAGCTAGAAGGGCCTATCCTTAAAGCTGAATAGCTCTCAGGGACCATGAGAAGAGTGGCCAGGGTCGGGGTTATTCCTGATGCCTTAGCAGTGCAAGGGGAGAAGAGACCGAGAGGAGAGACGTGCTGTACACGGGTGCTCTGGTCTCTGCTTTGACCCTTCCCTGGTTTCAGTTTAATCCACAAATACCGTCTTCTTGTTCCTCGACTGTAGCACAGCCCATGTAGAGGATTCCTCTCTATCCTGAGATACATATGGCCAGACCACTTCCAAGAGAAGCAATCCTTGGAATAGCATGCAAGTCTCTAAGGGGAATCGATGGGCGAGGTCTTCTAATCACCTTGAAGGCTGAGGAAGGAAGGCCATTTGGAAAGTGAGGGCACGGACCGGAAGGAGAAGGTTACTGCCGCATAAGCTTTCGAGGTGAAGCCACCCCGGGGACTCTGCTGGGTTAACCCCGTGAGCGAACAATTAAACCTCGGATGACTCAATTTCCTAAGGGATGCGATGGGGATAAGAAACACTCCCTCCGTGTACTTGTTGTGAGCATCCACCGAGCTAATTTTGGCAACATGACCCATGGAAGACACCAGTAAATGGGAGCAGTTAGTAGTCATCACTGAAGGCTCAGCAAAGCTAAACCAACTCCAAATTCTCATAACTAGGGAGTGCACAGAATAATCTTAACTCCATGACGTCTGACCCGTTCATCCCATTATATCAAAGTCCGCCGGCAAAGACTGGTAGGAAGCCAGGGGAAGGGCTAGCCAAGTCCGTCTCTCAGCTCCTGGAGAGGGTGTGGAAATGGTGTGATGCCCTCTAATCCCTTTCCCTTCGACGTTGTTTAATGCTCCTTTCGAGAACATTCTCCAACTAGTGGCTCACTTTTAAACAGATTCTCTCAGAAACTGACCACCTCACGATTTTCTGCTGCAGCAAAGACGACGGAATGGTTCACGTTTCTCAGACCCCCAGGTCCGGACTCCCCCCAGTGGCTGCTGTGGAGAAGCACCCCGTGCCAACTGCGGCGGAGGGCCTGGATGCCCACTGGAGAGAGGGGTCAGGAACGCAGCGTGGTGAGCATTGCTTTTCACTAAGCCCAAGTAGGACAAACACTTTACAGAACGTACCCAGTTTGATGCAATCCTCCCCTTGGGGGAGGCCAGTCTCGCACTCTGCTCCGAGAAGTCCAGGGCCAACAAGGTCAACGGTGGTTGGGGACAGAGCTGAGGGCTTCCAGAAGGAGACTGTCTGAGTCACCGAGTAGAGAACAGTCTTTTATACCCATACTTAGTGTTCAGCACAAACAGTTCAGAACTTGACTACAAGCTGTGAAGCTGGGGCTCAAACCTACTCACAGGGTCCTTGGAGAGAGGCCTGACGATCTGCTTCCGAAAGGCCACGGCCATGGAAGCCCCACTGAATGCAGTTCTAGTTGCACACATGGCCTTGCCACAGGTTGGAATTAACAGCAACAAACGTAGCCTTAAGTGGTTTACTTCCATCCCTCAGGGCTGGGCTGATACTGTTTCTGTGCTTGGCCAATTCAGCTAAAGAGTACTCTCAACCAATCGGGCCCTGCCTCTGGGGGAACTGCCTGTGCAGCCTGTGTTGGGCTGGCCTATCCTTGGCCATGTGCTCACCTGAACTCTAGACTCTGCCAACTGAATCTCTCATTGATTTCGTGGGAGCCTGTGTAATTTTATTGCCACAGCATCCCTCTGAGCTGAAAGTTTTCATGAGGCCTGTCTTCACGGTAAGGAGACTGTGATTCAGAGACCCTGCGTCTCCTGCCAAAGAACTCCTGCACACACAATGGGGAAGCTGGCATCCAAGCCCTGGTCTGAGAACTTCAAAGGCTGTTTTCTTTCCACCAGGCTACTGTGCACTGGAGACAGTGATTATTGGTTACCTACAGATAACATTGATCATAGAGCTGAAGAAACACTTGGGATTGCAACATAGGAGAAAAGCCTTATATTTTCCACAGTTTTTCTTCGATCTCCTGACCCAGCTTCCTACCCACCTCTCTCCCTCCCTACAGTTTGCTCGACAAGCCTTTCTTTGATCTCAGAACCACTGCCAAGCCACAATTTCCTGTGTTTTGTCTTATTATCCAGGGAAGAGAGTGGTGTCTGCTGGCTTGATCTGTGACTTGGGGCCATAATTATTTCTGGACTGTTTGGGTCCAAAGAGCTGGCATAGCCTCTCTAAGAAATACCACAACCTTCCGATTCTTTCATCCCCTCTGTGCAAGTTAAATAGAAGAAAATTAACATTATTTGAGTCCTATGAAATATCATATTTTGCCTATTCTCTCTCTCTCTCTCACACACACACACACACACACACACACACACACACACACACACCATGGACTGCCAGAAGAATGAACAAATCCGTCTGGGAAGGAAGCACAACAGAATGATACTCTTTAGACAGAAGGATGGCCAGACTTCACCTGGCTCCTTTCGGACTCTCGTCTGATCAAAACCACTTGGGGGGAAGGACGTGTTTAGGGTTGCAGAGGGTCAGCAGGAAGGAGGGGAGCCCTAGATAAGATGAATTGATGCAATAGCTGCAATAGGCTCGACTGGACCAACAATTATGAGGACAGTGCAGGCGCAGCCAACGCTTCCTTCTGTAACGGTTAAGGCCGCCATGAATGGAGCAGACCCTGGCAGCAGTAGCAACCAGGAGTCCTGGGTGAGGCAAATAGGCTAAGCACTCAACTTCCTGAAAGGCCGGTGGTTCAAACCCACACAGAGAAGCCTTAGGAGATGGGATTGGAGGTCTGCTTTGAAAGTTCACGGCAGTTCTTTTCAACACACCGGGCTCCCCGTGAGTCAGAACCGACTCTGTGGCAGCTAACCCACACAGCGAATACCAGTCGATGGCCAAGTATCTTCACGACAGCCGTATGATGCAGGCAACTCAGCACTACTGCAAATCAAGAAACCGAGGCTCTGAGAAGTGACGTGGCCAAACATCTGGGAGACAAGAGCTAATTTTTGAACCCAATCTGACTAGCAGCCGCTGCTCTCTCTTCTGTATCACCTCTCCTTCTCGACACACGCACACACAACTCTACTTTGGTGTCCATCTTGATGGATTTTGACAGTTTTATGTGCTCCTCTAGCCACCATCATTAAAAAAATGTAGGCCATTGCCGTTGTTCCAGAAAGTCCCCTGGGTTCTCTATGGGGTCACCCTAGGGGTGGTACTAGCCAAGGTAACCACTAGCCTGCTACTTTGTCACTATAGGTCAGGGACAAAATTATTTTCCACAATTTCCTATAAATGGAGTCACCAAATATGTACATTTTGGGGTCTTGTCTCTTTCCCTTAGCAGAATTTAGAGATTTATCCATGTTCCCACATCTATCAGTTTTCATTTCCTTCGATTGTGGAGTAGTATTCCATTGGGTAGCTAGACTTTAATTTGCTTATTCATTCATCATTCCTTTTGATAGGCATTTGTATGGTTTCTAGATTGAGTTATTATGTAAAATGCTACTGTTAATATTTCTGGACGTCTCTTTGTTTGAAATATGATTTTATGTCTCTCAGATAAATCCCTAGGTGTGAAGTTTCTGAAGGTATATTTACGTTGTTATTTTTCCCATTGTGATTCAGGTGAAAGTTTACAGAGCAAATTGGTTTTCCATTCAACAATTCATACACATTTTGTTTCCTGATATTGATTTCAGGCTCCACAATGTCACAACACTCTTCCCATTTCTTCCCTGTGTTTATCAGTTCTTATTGGTCCTTCTTCATTATCACTTCCTGCCAATCTGAGCCATCTCCCTGGGCAGATGCTGACCTTTAGGTTTTGTATGGCTAATTGTTCTAAGCACTGCTACCTCCATGGAGTGGTACTGGGGTTGTCCAATCAGCCTGTCTACTAGTTGGCTGAGAGTTGTGCCAGGGGGTGAGTTCAGTTCCAAGCCCGAAGGTTGTCTAAGGGCCAGGCTGACTGATCTGCTTAGAGATGGGGGGAACCCCTGAAAGTATGCTTCACTTTTTAAGAAAGTGCCAAACTGTTTTCCATCTTGGTACCATGTTGCCTTACCAACAGCAGTGGTCGGAGTTTTAGTGTTTTCATATCCCTTTCAACACCTAGTATTGTCAGTGTTTTACATTTTAGCTCTTCCAAAACCCAAACCGAACTCAACTGCCACTGAGGCGCTTCTGACTCAGAGCACCTCTACAGAGCGGAGTAGAACTGTCCCTGTTTCTGAGACTTGCAATCTGCTGCCAAGAGCACTTTAAAGTTGAGAAGCAAAGTGTCAGGGAGGACTGAGGGACGCCTGCCCCCAGCCACGGAATTTTCAATCGCCTCGTAGGCATGTGACTGTCAGACATCCACTGAGGAAGACTGAAGGTGAATGGGGACATTTGAATGATTGTGCTGGCCAAGAGTATTGAAAGTGCCACAGACTGCCAAAAGAGCAAACAATCTTGTCTGGGCGAAGTACAGCCAGCCTGCCGGACGGAGAGACCTTGTCTCGGGGCCTTCGGGCGTTTTAGCAGGAGAACCCAGTGCCTGGAAGAAGACAGCCTGTTTGGTGACGTGGGAGGGCGACGGAAAAGAGGAAGACTCTTGACGAGCTGGATTGACACTGTGACGGTAGCAATGGGTTCAAAGAGAAGAAGAGTTCACTGTGAGGACGGTCGGTGCAGACCTGGGCAGTGCGTGTTTCTGTGGTACGTAGGGTGGCTGTGAGTCAGACCCAACCAGATGGCACCTACCAGCAACCAACCCAACCCAACCCATTGCTGTTGAGTTGCTCCCACTCACAGTGACCCAATACAACCCTGTCCCACAGAGTGCCGAAGGCCATGAATCTTCATGAAAGCAGATGGCTACATCTTGCTCCCAAAGAGGAGCAGGTGGACCCCAACCCTGACCTTTGGGCTAGCACCTGGATGTTTTCCATCTCTGCACCACCAGCCCTCTCCTTTGGCCATTCTAGTTCATCTAAATGGTGTGTCATATTTTAATATACATTTTCCTGAAGATTGGTCAGCTTGAGCATATTTTTCATGTTTATTCATCACATAAATATCCTCTTTTGTGAAGTAACTCTTCAAATCTTTTGCTCATTGCCAAGCCTTGAGGGCAACATACTGGCATGAAGCAGCGAACTAACAGAGAGGATGATGGGGCTGGGCCCAAGCGGAGCTATGCTGACCCCTCCCCAGAAGAAGGCAATACAGAGGACAACATTGAAGATACGGCCTGGGGAGAGAGGCATGTCTGTCCAGACCACAAGGGAGTGAACAAAGAGGGAGGGAAGGAGGAAGGAAGAGAGGGAGAGAGCGAGAGCGAGAGCAAGAGAGAACCTCATCATGGCCCACCAAGCCCCAGGGACAACATCCCTGCTCAGAGCAGCCAGTGCATAGAGAGGGCTGTAGGGCCAGCCCCCATCACAAGACACTGACCCATAGTACTACAGGGAACAGCACTGGAGACACTGTGCGGAAAGTGTGCCTGGTCTGCCCCATACACGTGTGTGTGTGTGTGTGTGTGTGTGTGTGTGTGTGTGTGTGTGTGAAATGCGAAGGGAGTGCAGCAGGGCAGCAAGGGGAGCAAAGTAACCAAGTTCCCAAGGAATCCTGAAAACAGACTTCTGACTTGGGGGACAGGGCTTAGCGCCTCATCAGACTTGATTGGAAAGCATACATAAGGGTCAACAGACAGACCTGGAACTATCTTTTTTTTCTGTTTTGTTTTTTTTATTATGTTTTATTTGTTTTTCTTTTTGTTTGCCCTATGTCTGTCTATATAAGATAGGCAGAATAAACAATCCCGAGGAGAAAACTATGGGACCAGTGGTTGGGGGTTGGGGGGTGGGCATGAGAGAGGAGGAGATGGGGAGGGGGAGTGAGGAGTCAACAAACTCAGAGATAAGAGAACAACAAGAGATCTAAACTTGATAGTGAGGAGGGTGTATAATGCCAGGTGGGGCTTGTTCAAGAGCGATGGATCCGAGAGGAAATACTGAGAGTCGAGTGGAAGGTGAGTATGATAGTGGGATAGGAGGCAGGTGAAAGGAAATAGAGGAAAGAAATAGGAGGCAAAAGCTATTTATAAAGGTATAGCTATAGGCAGATATATATGTAAATATTTATTTTTTAAATCATTTTATTTGGGGCTCATATAGCTCTTATCACAATCCATCCATCCATTGTGTCAAGCACATTTGTACATTTGTTGCCATCATCATTCTCAAAACATTTTCTTTCTACTTCATCCCTTGGTTTTTTCTTTTTGTTTGCCCATGTCTGTCTATATAAAATAGGCAGAGCAAACAATCCTGAGGAGAAAACTATGGGACCAGAGGTTGGTGGTTGGGGGGTGGACATGAGAGAGGAGGAGGTGGGGAGGGGGAGTGAGGAGCCAACAAACTCCCCCTCCCTCCACCACCCTGTCCCTCTCATGATGCTTGATAATTTTTTTAAAATCATTTTATTGGGGGCTCATACAACTCTTATCACAATCCATACACACATCAATTGTGTAAAGCGCACTTGTACATTCATTGCCCTCATCATTCTCAAAACATTCTTTCTCCACTTAAACCCCCGGCATTAGGTCCTCATTTTTCCCCTCCCTCCCCGCTCCCCCTTCCTCATGAGCCCTTGATAGTTTATAAATTTTTATTTTGTCATATCTTGCTCTGTCCGATGTCTCCCTTCACCCACCCTTCCGTTGTCCATCCCCCACGGAGGAGGTCACATATAGTTCCAAATGCTTGATAATTTATAAATTATTTTTTTCATGTCTTACACGGATTGTTGTCTCCCTTCACCCATTTTTCTGTTGTCCATCCCCTGGGAGGGGGTTATATGTTGATCATTGTAATAAGTTCCCCATAAATATATTAATTTATAGTGAAAGGGATAGAGGCCAATGTACATATATTTATACGATAAGTACTAAGATAGCAGACGGACTTTGGGCCTCTACTCAAGGCCTCCCTTAACACAAGAACACTTTGTTCTGATAGCCTGAACTCTTTGATTCTCACCTCCCTGACACAATCGCTGAAGACAAAGTAGGTGCATAAGCAAATATGGTGAAGAGAGCGGATGGTGCCCAGCTATCAGAAGATATAGCATCTGGGGTCTTAAAGGCCTGAAGTCAAACAAGCAGCCATCTGGCAGGGAAGCAAATAAGCCCTCATGGAAGAAGCACACCAGCCTGTGTGCTCATGAGGTGTTGACGGGATCAGACATCAGATGTCAAAAGGTCCAAACCAAATAACTATATTGATGTGAAAGAGGGGGGTTGGAGTGGAGACCCAAAGCCCAGCTGTAGCTAATTGGATATTCCCCCACAGAAATGGTATAAAGAAGGGATGCTTCGACCAAGGTGTAATATAACTCAGACAAATCACACATCTTTGCCTTAATTCATGAATACTTCCTCCACCCCACTACCATGACCCAGTTCTAGCCTACAAATCTGGCTAGACCGGAGAACACACATTGGTACAGATAAGAGCTCAGGAATTCAGGAAAGATAAACCCTTCAGGATCAGTAATGGGAGTAACTATATCATGAGAGTAGGGGGATGGCCAGGGAGGGGTAAGGGTGAGAAAGGGGGAACCCATCACAAGATTGGATATATAGGCCCCTCAATGGGACAAATAACAGAAATGTGGGTGGGGGTAGACACTGGACAGTGTAAGATATGAAACAACAATAACAATATATAATTGATCAAGGATACATGAGGGTGGAAGGATGAGGGAGGGGGGGAAAAAGAAGTTTATACCAAGGGCTCAAGTACAAAATGTTTTGGAAATGATGATGGCAACATATGTACAAATATGCTTGATATAATTGATGTATGGAATATTATAAGAGCTGTAAGAGCCCCCCAAATTTTTTTTAAAATCTTTTGCTTATTTAAAAAATCAAGTCATTTGTATTTGTCTGGATGGATTGTCGGCCTTCTTTATATTATGGATGGATTTCCTGGGCAGATGTGTCTCTGTGTAGACACACACATATAAGAATATATGTAGGAAAACAAACTACAACAAAAGAATACATGCGGGGCCTTCAAAAAGCTCCTAGGCCAGTCAGGGTGCAGTGTAGCAATAATGAAACATACAAATGTACAAAAGCACCATGTACACATGTGCTTGACACATGGACGTATGTATGGATTGTGATGAGTTGTACGAGCATCCAATAAAATGATTTTTAAAAAACGCCTAGAAACATTCCATATCTTTGATTTTTATGATTTATTTTAATAAATTTTTATTGTGGCTTAGGCGGGAGAGTTACATTTCAGACGATTATTTCCATAGTCAATAGTTCAACCCACTCGTCAAGCCCCCTCCCCTTCACACGCAGTGTTCTATTCCATCCCCCTCCCCTAATGTCTCTGTTCCCTCTGTGGCTCTCCACCCTCCTTTCCACCGAAGTCAAGATCTGGTGACCCTCGCCTGCCGCCGTGCCCTTGGCATCCTCTGAAGTCTCTTCCCTTTGGTGTGTGAGTCTTTGTCTTGGTTTTCAGAGATGTCTTCTCATACTGGGTTTATCCTTTTGTGACTGACTAAGTTCACTCAGCATAATATGCTCTAGGTTCACCCGCGACATGAGGTGATTTGGGGTTTCATCATTGTTTTTTAGTGGTGCATATTCTATTGTGTGTTTGTATCGATACTTCTTTTTTTTGATTGATTAATTGATTGAATTTTATTAAATCAATTATTTTATTGGGGGCCTCTTACAAATCGTATAACAATCCATCATTCAATAGTATTAAGCACACTTGTACATATGTTGCCATCAACATTTCCAAAACATTTTCTTTTTACTTGAGCCCTTGATATCGGTTCCTTTTTTTTTTTTACCATTTTATTAGGGGCTCATACAACTCTTATCACAATCCATACATACATCAATTGTATAAAGCACATTTGTACATTCATTAACCTCATCATTCTCAAAACATTTGCTCTCCATGTAAGCCCCTGGCATTAGCTCCTCATTTTTCCCCCTCCCTCCCTGCTCCCCACTGCCTCATGAACCCTTGATAATTTATAAATTATTACTTTGTCATATCTTGCCCTGTCCAATGTCTCCCTTCACCCACTTTTCTGTTGTCCGTCCCCCAGGGAGAAGGTTATACGTAGATTCCTGTAATCAGTTCCCCCTCTTTACCCCACCCTGCCTCCACCCTCCTGGCATCGCCACTCTCAACACTGGTCCTGAAGGATCATCTGTCCTGGATTCCCTGTGTTTCCAGCTCTTATCTATACCAGTGTACATCCTCTGGTCTAGCCAGATTTGTAAGGTAGAATTGGAATCATGATAGTGGATGGGGAGGAAGCATTTAGGAACTAGAGGAAAGCTGTATGTTTCATTGTTGCTACACTCCACCCTGACTGGCGCATCTCTTCCCCACAACCCTTCCGTAAGGGGATGTCCAGTTCTCTACAGATGGGTTTTGGGTCCCCACTTCACACTCCCCCTCATTCACAATGTGATGATTTTTTGTTCTTTGATACCTGATACCTCATCCCTTTGGTGCTTCCTTCCCCCCACTATCATGACTTCAATTCTGCCTTACAAATTGGATTAGACCAGAGCATGCACATGGCTACAGATAGGAGCCTGCAACACAGGGACTCCAGGACAGATAAACCCCTCAGGGCCAACAATGAGAGTAAAGATACCAGGAGGATTAGGGGATGGTGGGGGGTGGGGGAAAGGGGGAATAGATCACAAGGATCAATAGAGAACCCCCTCCCAGGAGGATGAATAGTGGAAAAGTGGGTGAGGGGCGATGGAGGATGATGTAAGATATGGAAATAATAATCTATAACTTATCAAAGGTTTGTGAGGGAGGGCAGGCAGGAGAGGGAGGGGGAAGAAATGGGGAGCTGATATCAGGGGCTCAAGTGGGAAGAGAATGCTTTGAAAATGATGATGGCTGCATATGTGCAAATGTGCTTGACACCCTGGAAGAATGTATGGATTGTGATGAGATGTAAGAGTCTCCAATAAAAGTATTTTTTTTTAAATAAGCAAACGTGAACCTATTGCTTCTCAACAAGTCCTCCATCTCGGTCTGCACACTTCTGTGTCAGTGGTTCCATCTCTCTAGCCCCTCCCTGAAGACCACTCTGTTTTTCCATTGACATCACATCGAAGGACTCACATTGTGTTCCTTCAAAATACTGAGTTTTGAAAACCAAAGTAAGTCTGAAGGAGCAAGATCAGGTGCAGTAGGAGCCTGGGGCCAGGTTTCCCAGCCACATTCTCATAGGACAGCTCGTGTTCGCTCAGAGAATAAGCAGGTGTATGCTGACGGAAAACACATTTCTCTGTGAAGCATTCCTGGTCTTTTTCTCATCGATGCAGTTTGCAATTTTCTTAAAACATCTTCATAAGAAACCCTAGTGATCGTCCTGTTTTATCAATAAAATCTATCCAGATTACACCTTTGGAATCTCCCAAAAGCAGTGGCCAGGACTTCCTGGGCTGACCGCTCGGCCTGGAAGTTACTAACTGGCCCAGCAGATTCCCCTTAACAACCACTGTTTTGAGGAGACCATTTTTCCTTAGGGAACTTGAATGGGGCTAAGACAAGCGTATGGCTGAGAGAACTTGTCTGCAGCCCACAACTGAGACATGTTTCAGTGTGTTTGGTTTGGGATAAGCCTGTGTATCGATGAAGTAGAACCGACTAGCACTACTTTGGGATTTGCCCTCAAATAAGAGGGGGCTTCAAAATGTTGGTGAGAAAAACACATGATCTTTCCATTCCATTTCCCATCAACTTTTTGGAGCACCCTCACATAGCTCTTTGTGTGTGTGTGTGTGTGTGTGTGTTATACACATATACATAACCCTATTCTTCTTGGTCTGCTACACAAATATTAATACAGTGCTCTATATGTACTATAGTTATAATAATCAGTCATTATTAAAATAACAAATAATATTTTAGCATGCTTTCAAGCACCAGATGAGGAGTAGGGGATGGGACACCTAAGAGGAACCGAGTTTAGTAAAATCCTAAGTGATAATCAAAAACCCGGTCAGACATCACTTCTTCTCGAATGAGTCTCCTGGGTAGACTCTCTTCTGCATCTAAGTTCTCTGTCTTGTATACGATCCTCTTGTTGCAATAATGGGAATTGGGATACTTACAAGCCTGTCTCTCCTCTGTACTCTTAGTTTCTTGACAATACAAGCCCTGTCGGATTCCTTCGCGCCTCGCTCAATGCCTGATGTGTAGAAGTCACCCAACTAACGTTTCGTGGGGTACGGGGACAACAAAGGGCCTTCCCTCCCCTGCCTCCACACGCTCAGCTCCTCTGTAGCAAGGTGCGCAGTCTGTTGTGCTGTAGTCCAGAGAATGAGCGTACGGGCTTATTGTTCTCCTGAAGCACGGTTTCAATGGGAAAAAAGGTTCAGCATGTGTTGTACATTACTGCTCTCACTCAGAGTAGGGTCTTGAATCAATCACTGTCTGGGATCCAACAGCAAGTGGACACACAATACACACACACACACACACACACACACCCTACACCAAAATTGCTGGTGACAACCAAACTAACCCCTCTAGTCTTTGTTCCCAGAAAAGGGGGCTGTTTCCGGAAGAAAGGGAGGCTAGGTCCTCCATCACCTGCCACCATTTCAGAAATCCTGACTTCAGAGCAATTACATAATAGGATATGTTCTTCAACTCTGGCCAGATCCATTTGTCCCCGCCCCGGGGCCATGATCCCAGTGCCCTAGCCAAAGCTCTCACCAGTCTTCATCTTCTCTTCCTTGCTTGTTCACTGTGGAGTTTTCCAAGCGTTCCCCCACCCCACTCCTGGTCTATTCCAGAGGAGCCCACAGAAAGGAAGGACGAGGCACGGCAGGCAGAGGGCACTGCCTCCACTCCTGCTCGGCCACTGGCTGGCGTGTGCTGGGAGGTCAACGTCTTCCTTGACCGAGCCTCGTGTTCTCATTGGTAAGACGGAGAAGACCGTCCTCTGCTTGCAGGCTTAAGATGCCGAGAGTGAACACAGAAAAACCACCCCGCCCAGCGCTTGGCACAGGCGAGGTGCTTGAGAAAGGAGAGCGAGGACTCCGGGGTTTTCAAGGTCTGCTCCAGTGTGAGTTATTATTATTATTATTATTTTGTTTTCTTTTTCTATTTATTTATTTTTATTTTTATTTTATTTTTTTAAACATTTTATTAGGGGCTCATACAACTGTTATCCCAATCCATACACACATCAATTGTGTAAAGCGCATTTGTACATCGTTTCTCAAACCAATGTGAGTTATTTTGACTCCCTGTTGTCATCCAGGGTTAGGGTAGGACAGGTGCAAGAAGGCAGGGAAACCCTCGCTGCGGATAACGGTAGCCTGGATGCTGCCTTTGCCTGCCTCCTAACACAGACCTTCTAAAGACAAGGACAGGGGTAACTTTTGAAAACCAGAAAGCTACATGGAGCAAAGACCAAAAAAAAAAAAGTAAAATAAAATTAAAATACGTCACTCATTGGCATGGAATCCAAAAGGCTCCGTCTTTTTGCCACAGACCAGCTGGTGATTTGAACGGTCAGACCTTGAAGTTAGCAGCCGAGGTGTGACCACTACACCGCCGGGGGTCCTGGAAAATACTGCTGTTGCTAACGTTCACGGAGTGAGCCGTCACTCGTGGGGACCCGATGCTCAGTGCAATAAAGACTGCCAGGGGCTGTGCCGGTCCCCTGGTCACCGTGGATCGGTCCCTAGATCTCGTCCCCTGGATGGCTTTTTGTTGCTATTGCCCAAAATCTATATAACACGAACAGCAAAATAGATAAACGTTCACAAATCCACAAGCACACATATATACCTACACACCTTTGCCAATTCAACGTTCTTCGGGTGTTCAATCTCACAGGCTATACCCAGGTAGCTCAGTAGAGCTCTCTTCTTTGTCTTAGCATGGCAGTTCCTCTGAAACTTGTTCAGCATCATAGCAATGTAGATGCCTCCACTGACAGATGGGGATGGCTGTGCATGAGGTTCATTGACGGGGGATCAACCGCCAGTCTCCTGCATGAATTCTACTACTAAGCTGTTCAATAGGCCTATCCTTACTGAGGGCAACCACACTGACCCTGAGGTCTGTGTAGATTTTGTACTTAAAGTGATTGCTTTGGGAAATTTGAATAGTAGTCCATCCGCATCCAGAAACATAATGGAACAAAAGAATGGAGGTGACACTGATTTGTCCGGGTGTTAGGGTACGGCGATCCCGGAATGAATAGCTTGGTGGAACTGCGCTCTCCAAGAGGAGGCGGTAGAGAGAGCACTGTGAAAGGAGTCCCTCACAGGCCCAGGAGAACTGGGAAAGACTCCTTGGGAGAGCCTTGAAGGATAGACGGGATTCCTTCTGATAAGGCCCACACGAAGGCTTAATTGTGTGATGCTCATCCTTCAGAAAGGGGAAAGTTCCAGGAATTTGTTTTGCATGAGTGTGAACTGTTTCCTCTAGCACGAGGCAGTGAAAAATCAAGCTGTCATTGATGAACCTTGGGGACCCTGGTTTACTGAACTTAACAATGTGTGACACACAAAATACCACCCAGATTGGTGGGTTTAAAGATCAGAAATTAATTTTCTTACAGCCTCGGGGGCCAGCAGTCCAAGGTAGGATCTCAGCTATGTTGGCTCTTCTGGGGGCTTTGAGAGGGATTCCTGCATGGCTCGCTCCTGGTTCTGGTTGCTGGATATCTTTGGGGTTCCTTGGGTTGTAAAAGAATCCTCTGTTTGTGACTCTGTTCCTGAATCCACCCTTCTTTCATGAACCACCACTCAGAAGGGGTTAGGGTGAGGATGACTCCTAGTAACCCATAGGACAGGGTAGCCTGCCTCTGTGGGGTTCTGGGACCGTATAACTCTATGGGTGGTGATTTCAAACTGCTGACCTTGCAGTTAGCAGCCTGACATGTAACGGCTCTGAAGCCAGGAGTCCTAGGATGGGTACTCAGCCCACTCTAATATAATCTGCCTAGTTGAACAGAAAACATCTCCAGAGAAAAACCTTAATTCCTCAAATCAGGTCCCATTCACCAGTGGAAGCCTTAGGAGGGACAACATGCCCTCCTTGAGGGTAGAATGCAACCCATAATCCTACTAACATATACTTTGGGGATCTTAAGGGATAAACAAGCACTATCATCTCTCTCCCAGTTAGGCTTGGAACTCATTGAGAGGGCAGAAATTAGAACGCTAGAGATCCAAATGTTCGCTTTCCCAGGAATAGAACTGTACAGCAAACCAGGGGTGCTTACAGTCGCGGGTCCAGAACCTTGTGTGCAGTCTAAGCACAGATTGGGCTGCAAAGGACACCCCTCTCAATGACAGAGCCCGCTCCACTGCTCTGACCTGGAGCCCGAGCTGAGTGCATTTCTCCAGGCAGTCAGAACCAAGGCCGGTCAGAGGAGGCGGGCCAAATGTGCCTGGTTCCTTCTTCCCAACCAACCAGAGGGATGAATGACTTCCCCTGGGGAGAGCAAGGAAGGGAGCAAGAGGCCAAGATTTTTAACCTCTGGAAGATTCCCGCTGCCTGGAAACAGGAAGCCAGAGGAAGGGGAGATTGCTCACTGAACCTACTGCAGTGTTGCTGTGAGAATTTAACGATGTCGCCTATACAAATTACTAAACACAGTGCCTGGCACACAGTAAACACTCAGTAAATGCCGGCCTTTATTGCTGCCCAGGTTCTGTCTGGTATCCTTTCATTAAATATCCATGAAGAGAGGCAGAAAGACCACCCTGGAGGCTCTGAGAAGACCACCCTCCAAATCAGAGAGGGACTCTTGCACCTGCAGTGTTGATCCAGAAACACCACCGTGGGCAGCATTCTTCGATGGCAGCCCTCTCTTGGGAAAGAGGTTTACACTGACCTGAAATAACAACAGGTCCCAGGCAGCTTCCTTCCTCCTGCGCAGAGTGAGATCTTCTGCGTTCGATAGCAGTGGTGTGAGCCTCTCCTCTCAGTAAACCGCGCTCCATACCTCTGCAGAAGCAGCAGGATCGGGACAGGCGGTGCAGGTAGTTAACCAGGGGAAATATTCTGGGAGGGATTGTCACGTCCTTGGAACAATGCATCAAGTGGAGGTAGGGAAGTGATGGAAGAGGAGGCGGTAGGGAATAGGATGTGGTACTTGTTTGCACGAAAGAACTGATTGTATCTGAACCACAAGTCAGAGTAAGAGAGTGTTCATCTCAGTCCAGCTCAGCCCTAGACTTGGAGCTGGGGCCTGCACTAGAGACAGTGCACACCCACCCCAGCTCCAAGCCTAGCTCTAGAGGTGAAAGAAAACTCCTGTGGGCAGAGAGAGAAGCCACCGCAATCCTGTGCTGCTAAGCAGAGGTTGGAGGTTCGAGTCAGCCCAGAGAGCCTGGGAAGGAAGGCCTAGGGACTGAAAAATTGTCAGCGGCGACCCTACAGAAGTCCACTCTGACGCACCACGGCATGAGTCAGAGTCCAATCAACAGGAACTAGTTCTATTTGTTGGCAACGGCTGGGTCTTCACATGGAAGAAGCACACCAGCTTGTGAGATCATGAGGTGTTGATTGGATCGGGTAACAGGCATCAGCAGACCCAAAACAAACAAGCAAACAAACAAACAGAAAACATATTGTTGAGAATGAGGGGGATCGGCGCAGAGACCCAAAACCCATCTGTAGACAATGGCACATCCCCTCACAGAAGGGTCACAAGGAAGGGATGAGTCAACCAGGGTGCAGTATAGCACCGGTGAAACACAATATTCCTCTGGTTCCTTGAGGCTCCATCACCCCACACTATCATGACTCCAGTCCTGCCTTTCACTGCGGGTTAGACCAGAGCATGTGCACAGGTACAGAGAGGAGCTCATGACACACGGATCCAGGTCAGATAAAGCCCTCAGGGACAGAAATGGGAGTTTTAATAGCCGGAGGGTAGGGGGAAGGTGGGGAGAGGAGGGGAGGAAGGGAGAACTGATTACAATGATCGATACCTAAACACCCCCCTCCCCTCAGGGGCACAAACAACAGAAACCATGGGGGAAGGGAGATAGTGGTCGATGTAAGATATAATAATAATAATAATTTATAACTTATCAAGGGGTCAGGAAGGTGGGAGTGGGGGAGGGAGGGAAAAAGAGGAGCTGACACCAAGGGCTCAAATAGAAAGAAAAGGTTTAGAAAATAATGATGGCAATATATGTACAAATATGCTTGATACAATTGATGTATATATTATTATATGAGCTGTAAGAGCCCCTCAATAAAATTATCATTTTTTTAAAAAGGTGTCCTATAAATATGAGTGCCAAGCAAAGGAAAGGGAAAACTATTGTCTAGGCTCTGGGAAAAGCATGGAGATCGAGAGCCTTTACTCCAGGAGACAGAAAGGTTTGGGAAGAGACCTGCTTGAAGGAACTCTGGGAGGAGATGTTTTCAAAGGCATCAAATAGTAGCTGGAGACAGGGCCCTGGCTTCCAGATGGGAGCTGGGGACAGGGGGAGGGGCTAAGAACAGGCTCTAAGAACAAGGTGCGGAAACAGCTGCTGCTGGAGACCCTGCTAGGGGCAGAGAGAGGGCGGGGTCAATAGCCGGGCTTCTCTTCTCCTTCCAGCCTCTGGTCTTCGGCTTCAACCACCTTCCCCAGTGCAGCCCAGGGTCTGGCTCCGAGCTTCTTCCTCTATGTTCCCCTTAAATTCGACCTCTCTTAATATGCTGCACAATTAAACGGAATCCCAACTTCTACCTCCAATCTCTTCCAGCTGAAAGTGTCTCAAAGGGAGACTCTGGAATGCATTTCTTGACCACAGTCTAGTGATGTGACTAGCGATACCATCAGACCGAGAACATTGTAAAAAGTTGATTATGAGAGAAGTAGTTAGGCAAAAATGTAATATCTCTTCATCTAAGATCCTTTTTGACCCATTCTAAAGTGGTTTCAATTTAAAAAAAAAGCGAAGGAGAAATACACATGGATTGTGCCCCTGGTGAATCCCCTCTGACCACACACCGGCGATGGGATAGCCTGGCCACCATGCTGAGTGCACTGGAATGCGGATTAATGCAGATTCAGTTAGCTTATTTAGTTCATTTATTTATTTTGTAATCATTATGTGTAGAATGCTTAAAATGTGGCACTTTTATCATTTGATCTCCCTTTTGACCCACTTTCAATTTTGTCTAGTTTTTAATATTTTCTGATTTCTTTTCGATTGAGTTTTTTACTTTATTATTGTTGTTCATTATTTTTGTTTCTAAAAATGTTTTTTCCATAGATGAAATCCAGGGCAGGTAAATCGATAGAGACAGTACCTGGATTAATGGTTCCTTCAGGGTGTGGCAGAGGATGCTGGGGGAAATGGAATCATGAATACAAAAATAAAGAAAATGTTCTACACTTGGCGATGACTGATCTATTGAATTATATGATGTGTGAATTATATGCCAACAAAACCATTAAATTAAAAACAGAACAAGCAAGAAAGGAAGGAAGGTTTGCCTAGAACTTGTAAAATATCATTGAGATTGTTATAGACTGAATTGTGTCACCAAAAGAGATTTGTTGAAGTCCTAACCCCCAATACTTGTGAGTGTGATCTTGATCGGAAATAGTTTCTGAAGATGGTATCAATTCAGTTAACATGAGGTCAGTATTGGGGTAGGGAAGGACCTAATCTGATCTGAGTGGAATTCTTATAAACAGAGAAGAGACACAGAGGGCAAGTAGCCACATGAAAACGAGGCAAAGAATGGAGTGATGCATCTCTAAACGAAGGAATGTCAAGAATTTCCCGGAACCAGAAACTACCGGAAACTTGGAAAAAGCATGAAACATTTATTTCCTTAGAGCCTTACAGAGAGAGCCTGACCTTGTAGACATCTTGAATTCTTGCCTGCAGAACTGTGAGGGGAAACTGCAGTTTTCATCCACGTGCAGCACTCTGTTAGGTGGTTCTCCAAAATTAATAGTGATATACTGGGACTATGGCACTGTCAGCACGAGAACATTGTGCTGATGAACGCAGTTTTCCTTTAAGGCTTTAGTTGATCTTTCAAATCTCATTCTCAGCAATTCAGGCAAGATGGCAAATATTATGAAGTTTTATGAGAGGTTTACATTTGAATGATTTGAGTGAAACTTGGGTAGGCTTAATTCTTGATGCATTTTCCCTAGCATAGTTTTGTTTTTCTTCTTCTTCTTCTTTAAAGAAGTTCTGTTTATTTTAAGTAATCACCAAATAAGTAATATCTGCTTGTTAGGAAAATTCAGGCAACACAAATTAGAACTATTTTACAAAAGCAAAACTCAAAACCCTAGCGGTAAATCCCTAGATAGAGAAGAATTCTTTTGTTCATATGCACCTGTTCACAAATATAATATGAAAATCAAAATTAGATCATATTGCTCAGAAACTGGGTTTTTGTTTCTTTTTCTTTCTTTTTAAAAGATTGTGACACATATGATATAAATAGAAGATCACCTAAGTGGATGTGCGCACTGTAATGAATTATAATGCAATAAGCACCTGTGTGATCTACTCAGGTTATGGAAGGGAAAATTACCTGCACCTTAGAGGCGCTCTGTGCCTTTCATCATCGCAAGCACATCTCACGCTTCCTCGGGAAGACAGCGTCTTGATTTTTGTGTGAGTCCTCCTCGCGCTTCGCTTCAGGTTTGCAGCCCATATCGATGTCTTCCTAAGTAACAGTTTGCTTAGGTTTGACTATTTGGGGTTGTCACGTGAGTGAATCCTACTGAATGTATTTTCCTGTGACTCTTGTCTCTCATCCAGCATTATAATTGTATGATTCACTCATTTTGCTGCATGTGGCTGTAGTTCATTCATTCCTATTATGCATAATGTGTCATTCTATGGATATAAATCAATTCATTTATCCACTGAACAGCTCATGGCCATTTGTACTGTTTCCAGTTTTTAAAATATACTATGAATAATGCTATTATAAATATTCTTAAACACACCTGATGTGTGTATAAATAACTCTTCTTAGGATATGCACCTAGAAGAAATATTTTTGGATTATCAAGTGTGGCAGTTACATAATCTCCTGTCAACTTGAGTGAAGGGGTGGAGTCTAACCTGTCAATCAGGTCATAGCCAATGAGGCCTCTGTGGGGGCATGGCTTTCTCCTGAAGATGGTGGGAACTCCTGTCTTCCTCCCTGGAGGCGGGACACACATTCTCCCTGTGAGACATTCCTGTTGACAAGCCACATGGAGACACAGAGATGGAGCTAGAGCCTGGAGCTGGAGGATCTACATGTTGATCCACGCCAGCACTGAGATGCTTCCAGCAGATTGGATTCACAGAACTTTCCACCCACTGGCCTGTGACTGTCCTGCATTTGGCATCATTGCATGTGCTGCGTGAGTCTGAATAGGAATTTATAGACTAGTGTTGGACATATGGGTTAATATCAGACATATGGACTTGATCTGGATTGGGCTGCGCTGTTTTATTGATGCATGATTACTTCTGGATATAAAGTTCGCTCTTACATACATATGAGTCTACCCAGATTTGTTTCTCTATTCTACCCAGACTTACCCATAGAGTGAGTACATGTTCACTTTTGCTAGGCAATTCCAAATTGTGTCCCAACATGATCCAAATTTACTGACTAGCAGGGGGGTGAGAGAACTGAAGTCACTGCCTCTTGGTCAACACTCGGCATTATGCGACCTCAAGATGTTTGCCTACAGGTAAAATTCATGCTAATTTTAATTTGCGTACCCCAGGTTGTTATTGAGACTTGGTTTCTTTTCACATGGTTACTGGCTGTCTTAATTTTCTTTTTATGAAATATTCTGGCCCTTTGTTAATTTTTTTTTGTAAAATTTAATTTTATTTTGTAAACCATTTATTTTTCATACAAATATGTTATGCTTTTTGTTAATTTTTTACTTGTCTATTTCATGATACTCAAGTGCTCTTTATATGTGATATTTGATCAAATCTAAGATACTATTGATTAAAATATGTATCATTATTTTGTCACATTAAAAAGAGGATACTGCCTGCAGGTCTGTCTGGATAAGACAGGCTGGGTGAACAACCTGGAGGAGAAAACAACGGGACTGACAGTTCCGGGGGACATGGGAGAGGGGGAGGTGGGG
>NW_022103958.1:39566130-39575110 GCF_000313985.2 Echinops telfairi
TTAAGTGGAGAAGAAATGTTTTGAGAATGATGAGGGCAATGAATGTACAAATGTGCTTTACACAATTGATGTGTGTATGGATTGTGTATGAGCCCCTAATGAAATGATTAAAAAAAAAAAGAGGATACTGCCAACTAAATTATGATATGCCATAAAATGCAATATGTACACCAATTTCAGGGATGGTAAAATGTGGGAAAGTGTGTCTTGGTTTCCTAGTGCTGCTATAACCAAAATACCCCAAGGAGGTGCTTTTAATAACTCATATTTTTTTAATGTATAAGAGAGAGTTTTATGTACAAATATGCTTGGTACAATTGATGCATGAATTTTATAAGAGCTGTAGGAGCCCCCAATAAAATGATCTGTAAAGAAACAAAGAAAAAGAGAGAGAAAGAGAGAGAGAGAGAGAAAGAATATGGGAAGTTAAAGCTTTGATTTTTTTGTTTGTTTGGTTGGTTGTAGTCTTTGGTTATTCCTGTGTGCAATGGCAAAATGAATGTGATTAATGTATACTTTGAGCTCAGAGGTAGAAATTGCCATTTGGAAGTCTCAGAAACCATGCTGCTTACGGAAAATGGCTGAGAGAAAGCATGGATCTGTTTTGATGCCTTCAGAGACCTAATCCCATATTTTTGTATAAATAGAATAGTTTAGATAAGGATTTAGATAAGCTAATAAGGATTGCACTTGACTGTTTTAAGAATTGAGTTTAGTATCTGATTCTAAGTTGTTTATACTGATTTCTTATGCTTATTATTGTAGATATAAGGATGTATAGAAATGATTTGGGGAAGTATGAAAATAGAGAGCTTGTAAGCCCACTTGCCTGAAGACATTAATTTGACTTTTAGATGGGTTTAGGCCAAGCCTGGAAAGAAGTCTCTAAGAAGATAAGCCCCACCCAGGACTTTGGAGTACTCTGGACATTTGCATTCCAAGAGACTTGCCTGGGGGCAAGCTTGACAGAGTGAAGATAAAGAAAAAGGAACTCTTTGGATTTGAAGTTTGGACTCTAGTGGTCTTTGTCAGAAGCTGGAAAAAATCTGGAACCATGAAAAAAACTCTGGAACTGAATGTGAAAAGGAACCTGTAGGCCGGCTGAGATGCTTGCTAGGTGACCACCTGGATCTACTTGTTGAGTGGAAGTGAGAGAAGTGGGAGAAATGCAGCAATAAAGAGATGGGTTGAGTCTGGCCACTGACACCTGTGGGCCCGTGGAGAAGATGAGAGCGGGTTGACGGGTCTGAAGTTCATGACCCAGCACAAGGGGGCTAGGGTTGTTGAGAATTTGTGATGGGGCCATGGTCTAAAGGCAAGGCGACCAATGAGCACCCTGTGGAGGCTGAGTGAGGCGGCCCACATTGAGTTGACCAGAACCTGACCAGATGGAGATTTTAGAGCCGGTGAACTGGTGCATATTGCTGTTGACTTTATGGATGGCCTGTCTGGATTTGACTTTGCTTATGGATGTGGATTTCACAAGGTTCCAACTGGAATAAAGATTCTTCACATCAAAGAATATGATTGTTTCCTCAGAGCACTGGGTTGATGTAAGTGGGCAATATAGAAATTGGATAACCAAAATGGGGGAATAAAGGCTTGAAGTGATTGGTTTATAAACTTTCTTAGATGGGGGAATATATATTCATAGGGTTATAGGATTAAGGTGAAGGTGTTACTTACCTGCAATTGTTAGGCATAAGAGATTTTTTGTTTTGTATGGCTAAAAAGTTATGTGAAAGTGTTACATTGACAAGGGGTGGTCTGTGGTAGTCACCTAATCTGGTGTCAATTTAAGGATTAAGAGTGTAGGGGTGGAATCTAGGCTGTCAATCTGGAGATAGCCAATATGACTTCTGTGTGGGCATGGCCTTCTCCTGTGAATTCTGGGAAATCTGGTAATTAATTCCTTCTTGGAGGCAGGAGATACTATCTCTCTCTGTTCATTCCCTTGGAGACTCACTACTGACAAGGCTGACTTCCTGTGAGGCATCCCTGAGGAGAAGACACATGGACCTACCCTGATGCAGCCCTGGGAACTGGAACAGTCATATGGAGACTCCTGCCAGGGCTGAGATGCTTCTATAACCACTCACTTTACAGCTACTGGCCTGTGGTCATTCTGCATTTGGCATCATTGCATGTGTTTCATGAGTCTGACGAGGACCTTATGGGTTGATGTCAGACATATGGGCTAATATCAGACTTATGACTTTGGACTGAACTGGGTTGGGATGTTTTCTCAATGTTCAATTGCTCTTGTATATAAATCTCTCTGTTTTTTAAATCATTTTATTAGGGGCTCATACAACTCTTATCACAATCCATACATACATCAATTGTGTAAAGCACATTTGTACATTCATTTCCCTCATCATTCTCAAAACATTTGCTCTCCACTTAAGCCCCTGGCATCAGATCCTCATTTTTCCCCTCCCTCCCCGCTCCCCCCTCCATCATGAGCCCTTGATAATTTATAAATTATTATTTTATCATATCTTGCCCTGTCTGACATCTCCCTTCACTCACTTTTCTGTTGTCTGTCCCCCAGGGAGGAAGTCACATATAGATCCTTGTAATCGGTTCCCTCTTTCCAACCCATCTCCCTCTACCCTCCCAGTATCACCACTCACACCACTGGCCCTGAAGGGATCATCTGCCCTGGATTCCCTGTGTTTCCAGTTCCTATCTGTACCAGTGTGCATCCTCTGGTCATAAAGCTCTTTCTTATACACATATGTGTGTCCATGGATTTGTTTCTCTAGTCCACCTGGACTCACCCACTCTGTGTCTGTCCTTTCCTCTGTGAGACGTCACTCAGAAGGGCTAGGCATACTTTCATTAACCTGAAAAAAAATAAAGAAAAGAAAGCAAGAAAATAAAACTCTATTTCCCAAAAGGGTCACATCCATAGCTACATGTGTTAGGACATCAGTATTATTTTTGTGGGGACACAATTCCCTCCATAACAGTGTACGTCTTAGAAACAAAGTATCATGGTATTTCAGGTGTTCAGGTCTTTGCTATGTTACCAATATTGTCATCTAATTTGTGGCTTATTTTTTCTTTCTCTTAATAGTTCCCTTTAATTAACTGAAACTCTAAGTTTTGTTTATTTATTTTATACATTTTAATAAAGTGATTATTTCCTCTATATATTGTTCCTTCTTGCATCTTGCTTAAGAAACCCTTTCTACTATGAGATCATGAAGATATAGTATTTTCTAAGAGTTACAGAAAATTGTTTTCCCTCCTCATTTTATCTGTAGTCTACTTAGAATTGGTTTAAGGATGGTTTGACATAAGCTTTGCCCCCACGTGTCCTATTTCTTTATGGGTGGGTCTTATTCCGGGCCCTTATTCTTTTCCATTATTCATTAATCTTTGTGTCAGTGTTGTATGAGTTTCTTGTGGTTCTCATCTGTTACAGCAAAGAGATTTGGAAGTCCTGGCCAATTGACTGGAAGAGATTCATATTAGACTCCAGTCCAGAGAAAAGTGATCCAACAAAATGAGGAAATCAGAGACAATATCATTAATGTCATACACAAGTAAGATTTTGCTGAAAGTAATTAAAAAATGATTGGAAGCACAGAGTGACAAAGAACAGCCAGAAATTTAAGCTAGATTTAGAAGAGGATATTTAGAACAGGGGATATCATTGCTGATATCAGATGAATTTGGCTGGAAGTAGAGAACACCAGAAAGATATTTAGCCACATTTAATTGACTTTGTAAAAGCATTTGACTGTGTGGATCATAACAAATTATGGACAACATTACCAAAAAATGGAACTTCCAGAACACCTAGTTGTCGTCATGTGAAACCTGTACATAGACACAAAGTGGATACCACCTGGTTTAAACTCAAGAAATGTATATGTTGGAGTTGCATCCTTTCACCATTATATGCTGAGCAATCATCTGAGAAACTGAGCTAGATGAAGAAGAATGTGGCATTAGAAACCTCATTAATAACCTACAACATGCAGAAGACATAACCATGCTTACTGAAAGCAAGGAAGACTTGAAGCATTTACTAACAACATCGAATACTCTACCCTTCAGTGTGGATCCTACCTCAACGTCACAAGAACAAACCCTCACCACTGGGCCAATAAGCAGCATCATGATAAAAGGAAAGATTGAAGTTGTCAAGAATTTCATTTAATGTGGCTCGACAGTCAATACCCATGGAAATAGCAGTAAAAACAAACAAACAAATAAGCATACGGCATTAGGCAAATCTGGGGAAAAGACTACTTGAAAATATTTTAAAAGCCTGGATGTCACAGTGAAGGGTAAGGCACACCTGGCCCAAGTCAAAAGCGTTGCTACTGGGTTGCCAGTTGATAGACGCACAGATTTATTCCAAACAAAACCATTTTGAATGTCTCTCTGTATTCAGTGGGTGGCTGTAGACAAGTAATACACTTTTTAAAATTTCATTAGGGTATTTTATTTTTAAGAGGCGAATCAAAACAAACAAATAAAAAAACCTCCCTGCCATCGAGGCAATGGTCACTCACAGAGGGACAGGTGGAATTGCTCCTGTGAGTCGCCAAGACCGAGACTGTTGACAGGAGTAGAAAGCCCGTCTCTCCCTCAGAGCTGCTGGCACTGCTGGTGGATTCTCACTGCAGACCTGAGCTAGCAGCGCAGCGTGTAACCGCTGTGCCCACGGTGACTGTGTTCCTCTGCACCACAGCAGTGCCTACAAGCCTATCTGTAGGGCCAGTTCAATTCAAAGCAGAGAAGTCATGCCAGAAGAAGATGGCAACGATTTTTGAGATCTCCAGGGGTCATCGTGCTAGTCTTATCAGAAGGACACAGGATAGTCCCTTAAACTTCCATGAAGTTTAAAAGCATTGAAAACTGCATGGGTGAGAGAAAGAGTTATGTGTTGGAACCAATTGGACCACCCTCAAATAGCAACATAACAAATGTCTCTTTGTTCTCCTTTTTTTTTTTAACTCTTTGGCCTTAGTGCAATTTTATCATAAAAATCTAAAATTTTAAAATTTAAAATCTCTACAGAAAAAAAGAAATCATTGCTAGGACTTTGATTAAGATTGTGCTGGCTCTATGGATCTTTGTAAGGCTTATTCCTGGGTGTGTTTAGTCTATATATGTATTTATTTTTACAGTCTATGTATTTTTAAGCCACTAAAAGTAGTAATTAGGAGCCCTGGTGGCATAGTGGTTACCGTATATACTCGTGTATAAGCCAAGTTTTTCAGCACATTTTTCATGCAGTGGTAAAATTAGGTCCCTTGGCTGATATTTGGGTTGGCTTATATTCGAATATATATGATGCTTATTGGGTGACTAACTGAAAGGTGAGCAGTTCAAAATCAACAGCTGCTCCCCGCGAGAAAGATGAGACTCTACTCCTGTAAAGAGTTACAGTCTCAGAAACCCAAAGGGGCAGTTGTACTCTGTCCTGTAGGGTCCCTATGAGTCAGAATCAAATCAATGGCAGCGAGTTTGGGAAAGTAGTGGTTGTTTTTTAATACATTGTCATTTACATATAGAAATTGAATTGATGTTTGTATGCTATCTGTCTTTACAACATTGCTAATTTGTTTATTAATTCTAATATTATATATTTTGGGGAATTTTCTACATAGATAATCATACCATCTGTTTAATATTATAGATGGTGCTTCTTTTATATTTTTGCTTGCCATATGCACAGTTTAGAATTTCCAGTAAAATGCTTACTAGAAATAACAAAAAATGTGTAGCCTTGCCTTAGGCCCACTACCCCAAAAGAGATTGCTCCATGGTTTTTAAGAGTAAGGATCATATTTGTTGCAGAGTTTTAAAAAATAGATACGGCATATAAGGATGAATTTCCTGGGGTTCCAAGTCTAACTTCATGGATAACTAATTAGGTGGCGTGGTAGTTACATAATTTCATGGAAATAGAGTGAAGGGGTGGAGTGTAGCCTTTCAATCAGGCCACAGCCTGATTGATACCTCTTTGTGGGAGTGGCCTCATGAGGATTCTGGGACTTCCTCTCTTCCTCCCTGGAGGCGGGATACATTCACTCTCTCTGCTTGACATTCCTGTTGACAAGCCACATGGAGCCACCCTGATGGCAGTCAGAGCCCTGGGGATGTGTCCACTGCCATTGGACGCACAGGACTTTCCACCCACTGGCCTGCAGTCCTCCTGCATTCTGCATCATTGCACGTGCTGCTGAGTCTGAAGAGGAATTCATGGGCTAATATTGCTTTTATGGACTCAATCTGCACTGGGTTGGGGTGTTTATTGATGCACACTTACTTCTTGATATAAAGTTCTTTCTTACGCATCTATGAGTGCCAATGAATTTGTTTCTCTTGTTAACCCAGTCTAACACAGATGGCCTTGAGCAAGTTACTTTTCCTCTCTGTGAGTCAGTTTCCTCATCTGGAAAATGGGATGCCCAACTCTGGAGTTTTAATAAACAGACCGAGGGGGTGGGGGAGACAGGATTAAGGGCTAACACTTTATACGGGAGGTGCAATCTCAGGGCAGCAAGGGGAGAAACAGAGTAGAGGCAGAGTAGGCTAGAGGTAGAGAGGCAGAGATGTGTGCTAATATCTTACAGTACTGGCCTGACTAGCTACAAAAACATAACATAACCACTGGCTCAGATGGCATTTCATTCAGCCCTGCAGGACCCCTCCAGATGGGCAGAGGATAACCTGGGTCTCAGAAGAGGAAGGAGTGGGATTGTTTCCCGTTTCAGTCTTTTACCAGTCAACACTTGCCTCACTGGGAGCTAACCCTCCCTCAGTGTAGAGCTGTATTATAAGACTTTTTGGCAGCTCCTAGCAACCATGCCCCATAGCCTGTGGAGTGGCTGATTTCAGTTGTTTCAGGAGGAGTGGGAAGGATCAGAGACTCCAGGGACTTGCCTGTCAGACTCTGACAGCAGAAGCCCCAGGGTCTGGATGACTTTGGCTGAGGTGCTGAGTGCAGCTGAGCAGATGGGTGAGCGTCCAGGGAACAGGTGACACTGAGACACTGCGAAGCACACTGAAGAAGGGAGGTCCGTTTATGGGGTTACAAATAGTACCTAAACTATAGGATGTTGTGTGGGCTAAATATGTGACTAAATCCAAAATGCCCTATGCTAGTGAGCTCTCAAATACCATTAGCTTACGTGCAACCCAATTTACCATGTTTTTCTTCATCGACACTGATCTTTGAGAAATGCCTAGAAAAATGTTCTCTGCCCCCCCCCCCCGAAAACAAAACAAAACAAAGAACCTCAAAACAAATTCAATCATCAAGTTGATGCCAATTCATAGCAACCTTGTAGGGCAGGGTAGAGCTGCCCCTGTGGGCTTCTGGGCCACACAGTATAAAAACAGCACCCATTTGGGTTTTATTTGGGTGTTAGAAGTGAGGTCAGCAGAGGATGTACACTGGTACAGATAGGAACTGGAAACACAGGGAATCCAGGGCGGATGAGCCCTTCAGGACCAGTGGTGTGAGTGGCGATACTGGGAGGGTAAAGGGAGAGTGGGTTGGAAAGAGGGAACCGATTACAAGGAACTATATGTGACCTCCTCCCTGGGGGACGGACAACAGAAAAGTGGGTGAAGGGAGATGTTGGACGGGGCAAGATATGACAAAATAATAATTTATAAATTATCAAGGGCTCATGGGGGAGGGGGGAGGGACAAAGAACGTGTACATTCCCCCCCCTCCCCCGCCAGTCGTTCATATTTCTTAGTAGGATTTCTTCTTCTTTTTTTTCTTAGTAGGATTTTGTAGATTCCTTTGGCTCCCAATATTTCTTGTTCCATTATGCCTAGGTAATTTACTGTCTTCTACAATCTAGAAGGGAATGATTTCTTCTATAAGCCAATGGATTATTATTTGTATATCAGACAACCACTGTATATACTCGTATATAAGCTGAGTTTTCAGCACATTTTTAATGCAATTTTTGTGGTAAAATTAATTAGGTGCCTCAGTTGGTATTCGGGTTGGCTTATTCTCGAGTACATACAGTAGTTTTTATTTAAAATTTTTGATAAGTTTGCTGAAATGCTGTGAAAAACTTTTATAGTGCTGCAGAGGTTTCACATGCACATTTATTTCTGAACCAGCCAGCGATGTGGAAGCCTCACTACACAGGAAAAATCCCAGGAGTGGCAACAATGTCGACGTTGTAGGGGAGATGCTAGGGCAAAGAGCAGCGCATTGGTCATTGGGTGTAGAACCACCTTGGTTTTTTCCCCCCGTGTCTCCTCTTCACACCTGCACCTGCTTTGGTTACAAGTTTTCACTGGAATCCTCTAGGGCAGCGGTTCTCAACCTTCTAATGTCGTGACCCTTTAATACAGTTGCTCATGTGGTGGTGACCCCCCAACCGTAACATTATTTTCGTTGCCATTTCATCACTGTAATTTTGCTACCGTTATGTGTGTGGCTAGAGGGGATCTACCAGAGGCTTAATCTGATGAGATACTCTGCAGATGGATTTTGGGCTCCCACGGTCCCCCATAGCCTTCTACAAGTTGGGTGTCCACAATTTAAGCTCTGATACTTTTCTTTTCCTCATATTTGCATTTCGTTATCATCATCTTTGGATCACACAGGCTGGTGTGCTTCTTCAAGGTGTGCTTAGTTGACACCTCACTTAGATGGCTGCTAGTTTGAATGCAAGCCTTTAAGACCCCAGACACTTTTCCGATTGATAGCCAGGCACCATCTGCTTTCTTCACCACACTTGGCTATAACATACTTATCTTTAATGATCTCTTCATGACGGCGAGGAGGGCCATGTTATAAGAAATAACTTTCCTTGGATTGGGGTCAGCTTTTTTTTTTTTTATTAAACATTTTATTAGGGGCTCATACAACTGTTATCGCATTCCATACACACATCAATTGTGTAAAGCGCATTTGTACATCATTCTCAAAACATTTTCTCTCCACTTAAACCCCCCGACATTAGGTCCTCATTTTTCC
>NW_022103958.1:39575848-39580848 GCF_000313985.2 Echinops telfairi
CCGTTCGACACCTCGTGATCACACAGGCTGATATGTTGTTCCATGTGGGCTTTGTTGCTTCTGAGCTAGATGGCCGCTTGTTTACCTTCAAGCGGGAGCCCAGAATCCATAGGCTTGTCCACGGATGAAAGACTATGAAGACCATGATTTCTAATTGGGTTTTGGTACTTTTATTAGTTGCTTCAGACAATAGTAACAAGGACTGTTTATCTGGATCACGTGGAATGCTCATGTTTAATACAATTTTAAAACCTGGTGGCATAAAGGATTATGAGTTGTGCTGCAAACCACAAGGTCAGCAGTTCGAAACCACCAGATGCTTCCTGGGAAAGGAGGAGGACTGCTACTCCTGTGAAGAGTTACAGTCTCGAAAACCCACAGAGCAACTCTACCCTGTCCTCCACGGTCACTGTGAGTAAGAATGGACTCAAGGTCAAGTGGGGGGAGGGGGAATTGGTTCTGTTTTTGATGGATGCTAGCCATCCCTAAGACTAGTTAAACTGTGTTGTATGTGGTGAGGACTACCTTTCACCCAGGAAAGATGCTTTTTTCTAAAAGTTAAACTTCTAATTTTTTATTGTGAACTCATCCTCAGCAGGTTTTCCCCCGACAGAATCCTGCACAGCCTGTGTTGAAATCTACTGCTCCAAGGTGGTTTCCCACATCCCTCTTCCCGGTTCTAGCATTTCTCCCTGTACCGTCATCCCACAGGTCACAAGGCATTGAAGAGGAGGTCACAAAATCGATGAAACAATGGCTTTCAGACACTGGCCATCTTGAGTGGCCTCAGGTCTCGCAGAGAATGCAAATTCGAAGTCCAAATTCAAGGACAGGGCAGGCCCACATTTTTGAGTCGTTGAGAGAAACCGTTCCTTTCCTTTTTCTCCTTCTCAGAGACGAAGACAAGACTGTCAACCGTTCTTCCATCCTTGTGGGCAGATAGGCGGTGTTTGTCTGTAGAGTCTAGATAATGCCCGGCTGTGTGAAGACGTCTTGGTTCCAACTCCCAGTCACACGGGGCCTTTCTGTCCTCACAAGGAGTTGAAACACAAGTCCTCAGATCACGGAGGCTGGCATCGCTTCTCTGCTTCTTCTAGGCCAGCGGTTCTCAACCTGTGGGTCATGACCCCCTTGGAGGTCAAACAACCCTTTCACAGAGGTCGCCCGATTCATAACAGTAGCAAAATTACAGGGATGAAATAGCAACGAAAATAATTTCATGGTTGGGGTCACCACCACATGAGGCCCCGTATTGAAGGGTCACGGCACGAGGAAGGCTGAGAACCACTGTTCCAGAACATTTGTGGAGTCAGAGCCCACCTTTCTAGGCCAGAACCTCTGCTTCTTTTTTATTTCTAGAACCTGAGATTTCTCTTTATTCATTGTGGTGCAACGATATTAGTTCCCAGTTTAAAAACACACACACACACACACACACACACACACACACACACACAGAGGCACACCCCTGTATAACTATATATGCAGGGGCTTCTAAAAATTCATGGAAATGTAGAAATAAAAGATTGTGGAATTTTCCTAAACCCCCTCGTATTTTCTTTTTGATAACTCATTCATAGCAACTTAATAGACTTTGCAGATTTCAAGTACTTTTTCTATGTTTAAAATTATTAAGTGCTTTTGAGGATTTAAAAATACCGTCAGCACAAAAAAAAAAAAAAAAAATACCGTCAGTAATGAAATGAAATGAAATGACAGTTGGGTATTAAGACAGGGGAATGCAAGGGGGACCCAGAAAGGTGAGGACGGGCATCCTAGAACTGATGCGCACAGTTCATTGAGCTCGGAGGACACGCTGAGCGCTTACCTTGGTAGGGGGGGCGAGGATCTCATCGACCCTCCTGGGCGGAAGAGGCTGGTCCGCTTTGTCCCAGAGAAGGGGAAAGGAGCTGAGGGAAGTTAAATGCTCTCTGAGGGCTCCAGAGCCAGACGTCAGCGAGCTGATTTTAATTGGGACTGCCTGACTTGAAAGTCTTTGCTCTTTCCCTTAAACCACGTGTGCAGAATCTAGTCCCATCTGCTTCAGGTGGGTAGCATATACTGGATTCTTGTGAGAAGCATGCCATTCTCAATGTGACTGTTTTCTTGAAGTGAGAGTGTGTGGTCAGGTTAAAATCAGAGGAAGATTTTGCGTGCTGGTGATCCCGCGGACACGTGACTTAGTACGGCTCTTCTCCCCAGAGTCCTTTGAACTCCCACCAAATGACTGAGTAAACCCCAAACCAGACTCACTGCCCTCGAGTCGATGCTGACCCAGAGCCACCCTATACGACAGGATAGAACTGCACGTGAGTTTCCAAGACTGGAATGCTTAAAGGCAGTCGAAAGTTCCGTCTTTCTCCCCAGGAACCACGGGTGGTTGACCTTGAGGTTACCGCCCAATGCTGAACCACACTGGCTGAGAAGGATGATGCAAAGTGAGGTTCTTGTGGCCCACCCCGGGAAATGGATAGCTTGCTAGTAATGTGAGTAAGGTACACAGCACCTTGCGGAGGTTGCTGCTGGTGCCATTGAGCCCACTCACCATATGCACAGCAGAAGAGCACCCTGTCTGGTCCTGCGCCATCCTCACAGTGGCTCCTTTGCTTGAGCCCATTGAGGCAGCCACTGAGTCCACCATCTCGGGGAGGGCCTGCCTCTTTTTCACCGCCCTTCCTCTTTACCAAACACGGTGTCCTTCTCTAGGTGCTGGTTTCTCCTGACGACATGTCCGAAGCTTGTAAAACAAAGGCTTGCCATCCTTCCCTCTGAGGAGAACTCTGGTCTTACTCCTTCCAGATCCGGTTGTCCACGGTACTTCTAATATTCTTCTCCATCACCACTACTCGAATGCATCAGTTATTCAATACCCAGCTTTCACATGCAGATGAGGCAGTGAAATGACTATGGCTTTGGTCAGGCGCACCTTAGTTCTCAAAGTAAGGTCCTTGCTCTTGAGTGCTCAAAGGGGTCTCCTGCTGCAGATTTACCTAATGCAATACATCTTTTGATCTCTTGACTGCTGCTTCCATGAGCATTTCTGTGGATCCAAGTAAGACAAAAATCCTTGACAACTTCAACCTTTTCACTATTTATCATGGTGCTACCTATTGGTCCAATTGTGAGGATTTCGGTCTTCCTTACATTGAGCTGTAATCCATACTGAAGGCTACAATCCTTGATCTTCACCAGCAAGTGCTTCAAGTCCTCCACACTTCTAGCAGGCAAGGTTGTGTCATCTGAATTCCTCAGGTTGTTAATAAGCCTTCCTCCAATCCTAGTGCCATGTTCTTCCTCATAGATTCCAGCTTCTCTGATGACTTGCTCAGCATACACATTGAACAAGTATGGTGACAGGATACACCCCGACCCACACGTTTCCTGATTTTCAACCATATTGATTCCCTTGTTCTGTTCGTACGACTGCCTCTTGGTCCCTGTACAACTTCTGGATGAGTCTAATGAAGTGTTCAGGAGCTCCCATTCTTCTCAAGGTTATCCAAAGTTAATTATAGTCCACACAGTTGAATTCCTTTGCAGAGTCAATGAAACACAAGTAAACATATTTCTAGGATTCTCTGCTCTCAGCCAGGATCCATCTGACATGAACAATGAGATCCCTTGCTCCGTGTCCTGTTCTGAATCCAGCCTGAACTTCTGGCAGTTCCCTGTTGATGTACTGCTGCAACTGTTCTTGGATGATCTTAAGCAAAATTTTACTTGCATGCGTTATCAGTGATATCATTCTATACTTTGAGCATTTCTGTGGAATGGGCACAAATATGGATCTTTTCCAGTCAGTTGGTCCAAATTTCCTGGCATAGACGAATTGGTGCTTCCAGGGCTTCTTCAGCTTTCTGAAATATTTCAGTGGGTATTCCATCAATTCCTGGAGCCTTGTTTTTTTGCTAATACTTTCAGTGCAACTTGAACGTCTTCATTTAGGACCATTGGTTCTTGCTCATATGCTACCTCCAGAAATGGACTAGTTCTTTTGGGTACAGTGACACTGTGCATTCTTTCCATCTTCTCTTGATGCTTCCTGCCTCATTCAATAGTTTGCCTGTAGAATCTTTCCTTTGTGGAGGTGGAACTATGCAAATAAGACATATGAAACCATAATATGGGGATTGGCCAGTTTGGACATCCCCTCAGGCTAAAAATGACCTATCCCAGAGGTGGAAAGTGGGGGTGGCATGGGACTCACAAATATCAAGAAAGAAGAGCCAGGAGTAGAGCACACCTTTTGGACCTGAGATCCCCATGCTGAACCCCTTCAACACAAGAGAAAAAAAGTGAGCTGTAATACCTTGCTGAGATGGCAAGAGGCAGTGGGCGGCAGCAGAGAAATAGTGCAGCCGAACCAGGAGACCGACAGGTGATTGCATGGCGGGCTTGCAGAGCCACAGAGGGAGAATGTTCAGTGGGGGTACTTCTCAGCACTTATCAGGACAGAGGCCAAGGGCCCATGGGTCCAAGAGGCTGAGAGCCAGAGAGGCTTGCCTGTAGGCCCTGCTCAAAAGCTGCTGCTCTGATCAGAGAATTGTATCCTCAGATGTCTCTGATCCTGAATTGTAACTTCCCTAATAATCCCTGTAATTGTATTATCTGTGGGTTCTGTGTGCTCACTGTAATGGCTCATAGAACCCAGCAGAGCAATAGAGTGTAGTGGAATGGACAGCTGGTATCTGAATTGGTAAAATGGTGGCAATGTGGAGGCGTGTCTGACCTCTGCCTCATAGGAATCAACGTTGGGCTGTGGATCTTGATTCTTCTGTCTCCCTGGGAAGACAGAGGCAAGCAGACTGCCCCTGTGTTATGGTTAAAATCACGTGAGGCTCATGCTGCCAGTGGGAATTAACAGGAGCAGAGTTCAGCAAACTTTTCCCATAAAAAAAGGTCAGCTAATAAATATTTTTGTTTTGTGGGTCAGGTGGCCTCTGTTGCAACTACTTAACCCTGCTGCTGTTGGACAAACATAGTGCCACCAGGCTGCTTAG
>NW_022103958.1:39586019-39587665 GCF_000313985.2 Echinops telfairi
AATGATGAGGGCAATGAATGTACAAATGTGCTTTACACAATTGATGTATGTATGGATTGTGATAAGAGTTGTATGAGCCCCTAATAAAACGATTAGAAATAAATAAATAAAACAGCGGTTCTCAACCTGTGGGTCGCGACTCCTTTGGGGGGGTCGAATGGCCCTTTCACAGGGGTCTCCCAATTCATAACAGTAGCGAACTGACAGTGATGAAGTAGCAATGAAAATAATTTTATGGTTGGGGGGTCACTACCACATGAGGAACTGTATTCAAGGGTCCCAGCATCAGGAAGGTTGAGAACCACTGCTCTAAAGAGTTACAGTCTCAGAGACTCAGAGGGGTAGTTCTACCCTGTCTTACAAGGTTGCTATTAGTCATAATCGATACAGTGGCAGTGAATTCAGTTTAGGTTTTGTTACGAATGACATTAAGCATCACCTCACTTATTGATACATTGCTTACATATTTGTTCCCGAGAAGTTTTCATATCCTTTGTTTAGTTTTTCTATAGGTATTTGAGTCTCCTTCTTGTTTACATCTAAGCCCTGGTTTGAACACACTCAGCATCTCCGTGAACGAAAGTAGCTCAGAGCAACCTGAGTGCAACAGAGTTAAACTCCGCCGGGGCCGTCCTCACAACCGTCCTGTGCTTCAGATTATTTGCAGCCACCGTGTGAATCCATCTGGTCAAGAGTTTTTCACTGACCCTCTGCTTTACCATGTAGGATGTCCTTCTCTGGGCGCCGGTCTCTCCTCATAACATGACCAAAGTACACGAGTGAAGGGGGGAGTTTAGCCCGTCAATCGGGTCACAGCTTGATGACCTTATTTGGAGGCACTAAGGAGATAAATAGCTCCATGGAGGTGGGACACACACTCCCTGTGAGACATTCCTGCAGACAAGACACATGGAGCTATGCTAGAGGCCTGGAGCTGTAGGAGCCACGTGGAAACCCCTGCCAGAACTGAGATGCTTCCACTGCCACTGGATCCACAAGACTTTCCACCACTGGTCTGTGATCTTCCTGCATTCGGTGTCATAGCATGTGTTTTTGTGAGTCTGAAGAGGACTTTATGGATTGCATAGGACATATGGTCTAATATAGGGCTTATGGACTTGATCTGGACCAGGTTGGGAGGGATGCTTTCTCAATAGTCAATTGCTCTTGTGTATAAAGCTCTTTTTAAAAAATCATTTTATTGGGGGCTCATACAATTCTTATCACAATCCACATATATATCCATTGTGTGTCAAGCACATTTGTACATCTGTTGCCTTCATCATTCTCAAAACATTTGCTTTCTATTTGAGCCCTTGGTATCAACTCCTCATTGTCCCCCTCCCTCCCTGCTCCCCCCTGCCTCATGAACACTTGGTAATTTATAAATTATTATTTTGTCATCTCTTACACTGTCTGACGTCTCCCTTCACCCACTTTGCTGTTGTTCATCCCCCAGGGAGGGGGATCCTTGTAATCGGTTCCTCCTTTCTACCCACCCCTCCCTCCATCCTCCTGGTATTGCTACTCTCACCACTGGTCCTGAAGGGATCATGTGTCCTGGATTCCTTGTGTTTCCAGTTCATATCTGTACCAGTGTACATCCTCTGGTCTAGCTGGATTTGTAAGGTAGAATCAGATCATGA
>NW_022103958.1:39588348-39590036 GCF_000313985.2 Echinops telfairi
TGTTTATATATATACATGCCTGTATTTAGACCTCTATAAATGCCCTTTGCCTGCTAGTTCTTTCCTCTATTTCTTTTTACTTTCCTTTTGTCCCACTATCATGTTCAGCCTTCATTTGGGTTTCAGTAATTCCTCTCGGTTACATTGCCCTTGATCAATCCCTACCAGGCCTCTTAATTCCTCCTTGCCACTGATTTTGGATCACTTGTTCCCTTGTTCCTGGGTTTGTTAACACCACCTCATGTTCCCCCAGAACCATTGGTCCATTGTTTTCTTCTCCAGATTGCTTATCCAGCTTATCTTATCTAGGTAGACCTGCAGAGATAATAGTATGCACAAAACACCAAGACTGAGCAAAACAAAGTGACAAAAGAAAACAAAAGACCCCCATGCCAGCTATGGGGATAACAGCCCCTCCCCCCAGAAGAAGCTACTTGAGAGGATGGCAATGAAGCTGCAGCTAGGGGAGAGGGGCATGTCTGATCAGAGCAAATGGGAGCACTTAGGGGGAGGAAGAGAGAGTGGAGCACATGCTGACCCACCAGGCCTGGAGGACGACATCCCCGCTCTGAACAGCCTGTGCACAGAATGGACAATATGGCTGATCCCACCACGAGACACGTGTCCCTTGATGGCCCCGGGCCCTAAGGGGGACAACGCTGGAGACTCAGTGTTGGGACTGGCCCAGACTGACCCTGAGACACCGAGGCAAACCGCAAAAAGCGTGCGGCAAAGCAACCGTGGGAGCAGAGCAGAGAGCCCCCAAGGGAGTACAAAGGACAGATTTGGGGGCCAGAGCATGGTACCCCATCAGTCTTGACTGAAGGACATGCCTAGAGATCAAAAATCAGACCTTGATCTATTTATAGGCTTTTCTTTCTGCTTAAAAAAATTTTTTTTTCGTTTAATTAACTTATTCTTCCATGGGTAATTGCTTTCCTTTTTTGTTGCCATCATTGGGCTCTCACTGATTGGCTATCTTGCTATGGCTTTGTTTTTGTATGCATATTAGTATCTCTACAGATCTATCTAGATAAGATAGACTGGATGAATAGTCTGGAGGAGAAAACAATGGGACCAATGGTTCTGGGGGACATGGGAGAGGGGGAGGTGGGGATAGGAGGTGGTGCTGACCAACCCAGGGATAGGGGAGCAACAAGTGATCCAAAAACAGGGGCAAGGAGGGTGCGAGAGGCCTGGTAGGGATTCAGCAAGGTCATTGTAACTGAGAGAAATCACTGAAACCAAATGAAGCCTGACCATGATAGTGGGACAAGAGGAAAGTAAAGGGAAATAGAGGAAAGAACTAGGGGACAAAGGGTATGTATAGAGGTTTTAAGACTGGAATGTACATATGTAAATATATTTATATAAGAGTGTGGGGAAACAGATCTACGTGCATATATTTTCAGGTTTAGTATTAAGGCAGCGGATGGACATTGGGCCTCCACTCAAGCACTTACTCATTGCAAGAACACATTGTTCTTTTAAATTGGTATTCCAGGATGCACACCTTCCCGAATCGATTGCTGACGAAAAATGTGAACATAACCAAAGGTGGTGAAGAAAGCTGATGGTGCCCGGCAACCATAAGATACAGCATCCGGGGTCTTAAAGGCTTGAAGACATACAAGCGGCCATCTAGCTGAGAAGCATCAAAGCCTATATGGAAGAAGCACACCAGCCTG
>NW_022103958.1:39591242-39592924 GCF_000313985.2 Echinops telfairi
CTGTTTGTTGACTTTTAGGAGTGTTCGCCAGTCAAGTCTGATGGAGTGCCACACCCTGGCCCTGACATCTAGTTTTGGTATTCCCTCGGGACTTCCCTGCTCTGTCCCCTTGCTGTTCTGCTCTTTCTTATACACACATGAGTGTCTACAAATTTGTTTCTCTAGTCAACCCTAACACAATGAGACAAGAGCATTCTGGCTGCACTTCGTTCACGACAGTTCCTTGTTCTTTTGGCAGTCCATGGTACTTTCAATATTCTTCGCCAGCACCATGATTCAAATACACTGATTCTCCATTGGTCTTCCTTATTCAATATCCAACTTTCACATGCATATGAGTTGAATGAATGTACCATGGGTTGGGTCATCTGTACCTTAGTCCTCAAAGTAAACTCCTTGTTTTTCAACACATTAAAGAGGTCTTGTCCCGCAAATTTACCCAATTCAATGCATAGTTTGATCGCATAACTAGTGCTTCCATGAGCATTCATTGTGGATCAAAGCAAGACGAAATCCTTGAAAACTTCAATCTTTTCTCCATTTATCATGCTGTCACCTATTGCCACCATGATAAGGATCTAGATTTTCTTTCCATTTTGCAATCCTCGATCTTCATCAGTAAGTCTTTCAAGTCCTTCTTACTTTCAGCAGTAAGGTTTTGCCCTCTATTTATTGCAGGTTGTTAATAAGCCATCCTCAAATCCTGATGCCGAATTCTTCTTCTTTTTCTTCTAAAAGGTTTATTGGTACCCAATCCACATATCATACAATTCAATAGTTCAATCGTGTCAAGAAAAATTGTACAATCATTACCACAATCAACTTTAAAACAAATTCCCCTACCCCCTCACCCCCACCTCCGCCACTCCCTGGTTAAATCACCTTTAAAATGAATTGTGTAATTACAGTCAGTTCTAGTCCTTGCTCCCCACCCCCACCCTCACCTCCCTTGTTTACTCCTGAAATCCCCTAACTCTCCCTATCACCCACCCCCACTGCTACATCCCCTATACAGTTATTATCTCTATGCATCCACTCCTTCCGTGCTTTACAAACTGGGAACCCAACAGAAACAATAAAAAACAAAATCAAAATGGTAAGGATAAAATAATAATAATATAAAGATAAAAATACAAATAATGAGTAAGAAAGAAAAGACCCCCATCAATATTTAAAAAGCCAGGGAAGACATTTTTGTCATGAAACAAGAGATTCTTGCACCTAGAATAAATTAAGGTGGTGTCTGGCCAAGTATCCAGTTCTATCCAACATAATCAAGACTACACTGGTCTCTGCCTGATAGGAAGGCTGTTCAAGATTCTTGCCTGTGGCCAGAAGGGCTTTGCCAGAGGCTTAATCTGACTAGATCCTCTGCAGATGGGTTTTGGGCTCCCACTGTCCTCCATAGCTTTCTACAGATTGGATGTTCACAATATTAGCTCTGGTACTTTTCCCTTCACCATATTTGAATTTCGTTATTGTCATCTATGGATCACACAGGCTGGTGTGCTTCTTCCATGTGTGCTTAGTTGACACCTCACTTAGTTGGCTGCTTGTTTGAATACAAGCCTTTAAGACCCCAGACACTCTGGGGTCTTAAAAGCTTGAAGGTAAACAAATGGCCATCTAGCTCAGAAGCAACAAAGCCCACATGGAACAACATATTAACCTGTGTGATCACG
>NW_022103958.1:39593978-39646907 GCF_000313985.2 Echinops telfairi
AAAGAACCCAGACACTATTCTGATTGATAGCTGGGTACCATCTGCTTTCTTCACCACACTTTGCTGTAGCCCCCTTATCTTCAGTGATTATTTCATAAGGATGAAGATTGAGCAGGGTCATGTTATCAGAACTAACTGTTCTTGAATTGGGCCTAGAGTTAAGTAGGAGCCCAGACTCCATCCGCTTGTCCATGGGGTTTGCATGACTGGGATTTACTTTGGTGGCTGTAATAAGACAAAATCAAAACCCCATAAGACCAACTACACCACTAGCAGCCCTAAGCCAACCAGCAAACACACAAATAGAACATACACACACACACACACACACAACAAACAAACAAAAATCAAGTTAAAACAGGACACCAAAAACCCATATATCCAAAGAAGTCCAACATTGTCAATGGCCCTCCTGGGTCTATGTTGACTGCGCTACTATCATGATCATTTCTTCAGTGACCCAGCTCTCCAGACATTGTTGGTGAATGGCAGTCTATGGGAGTGCAGGTCCAACCTGCAACCCAGGAGTTTCTGCCTACACAGTTTGATCTCTCAGTCAATTGGGCTCTGTTGACCCTAAGCAGGGGGATTGAGACCGGGGGAGACTTTCCTGGATCAATTCTTCCAAGTGCAGATCCCTGCTCAATGAATTAGAACCTGTTGTGCCACTGCAAGGTGGGCATTGAGGTACTAAATATATGGCGATCCTGGGTCCCTTTCCATTGGACACCCACCAAGCTGGGGTTCCCTCCAAGTCCAATGACCATCACTTCCATAGTCCTGGGGCAACCAATCTCTATTTCCTCTCTCATCCAAGTACCCCAGTCCTCAGTCCACGGATGCAGGCAGCTTTGAGGCAGGGCTCAGTTCATTCAGCGGATCCTCTATGTTAAGTCCTCTGGTAAAGCCCCTGCGTTATGCCCTGCTGCCTGCAAGGTCAACTTCCATGATCATCATGGTGCTTAGTCCATGCCATGGTCCACCAAAGGTTGGGTAGAAACATATTCATAGTGTCTACCCAGGAACATAAAATACAAACCACACCCATTGTCTAGGTTCCCAATGTGAGGTTACTTCTCCCCAATTCCCATCATATCCACCAACAGAACTATCAGCATCTCCTCCACAATGTAGATGGTCCCCTCTCGTGGTCTTGGCTAGAATTTCCAGCAAGCTTCTCTCTCCTTCCATTCCTGTGGGGGCCCAAATTCTTCTTCATATAATCCAGCTTCTCTGATTATTTGCTCAGAATACAGATTGAATAAGTATGGCGAGAGAACACAATCCTGACACACACCTTTCTTGATTTAAACCATGTGGTTTTCCCTTGTCTTATTCGGACAGCTACCTCTTGATCCAAGTCCAGGTTCCGCATGAGTACCATGACATGTTAAAGAATCCCCCTTCTTCTCAAGGCCATTCTTAGTATTGGGGTCCACACAGTCGAATGCCTTTTCATGGTCAACACAACACAAGAAAGCATCTTTCTGGTATTCTCTGCTTTGAGCCAAGATCCATCTGATGTCGGCAGTGATACCACTGTTCCACCACCTTGTCTCTCAGTATGTTTGTCGGACTGTGATGGCTTGTGTGCTGCTCTGATGCCGGACATTCTGTCACGAGGATCTTCAAATAGCAGCAAGGTCACCCAAAATGAACATATTTCAGCAGAGCTTCCAGACTAAGAACAGACTACAAAGAAGGAATAAGCTGTCCAGTCTGAGGAATTAGCCCCTGTAAACCTTAGGGGTGGCGTTGAAACATTTGTCAGATGCAGAAAACCTCATAAATAGCGGCAGAGCCTGGTCAGAGATTGTGGCAGAAGATGAGCCCCGCAGGTTGGAAGGCACTGAAAATCTGACTGAAGAACTGCCTCCTCAAAGGCGAGTTGACCGTGAAGACACAGATGGAGAAAAAGCTTCGGAAGTAACGTCTTTGGAACCTTCATTTGCTGATGGGACATGACTCAAAATGAGAAAAAAAATGCTGCAAACATCTGTTAATAATTGGAACTTGGAATGTACAACGTATGAACCTAGGAGAATTTGAAGTTGTCAAAAATAAAATGGAATGCGTAAAGATTCATATCCTAGGCATCTGTGAGCGGATATGGACTGGTATTGGCCATTTTGAATCAGAATATCATGTGGCTACTACGCTGGGAATGACAGATTCAAGAGAAACGGTGTGGCCTTCATCATCAGAAAGGACATTTCAAGATCCACCTTGCTGTCTTTGATCGGATATACGTGTATAGACGGGTAGAAATGTAATAGACCATTAGGACAATGACCCATGGTAGAATGTCTAGTAATAGACTTGTATATTTATAGAACTGTAATCAATGATAAATATAGCCCATTAAAGAATAGTGATGGGAATACTAGATCTCAATTTAAAAATACCAAGTTATATTCCAAAATAAGTTCCAGATGGGATAAAGATTTCAATATAAAAATAAAATATTCGCAGGAAACATAGAATATTTTATCATTGTGGGTGGGGGCATTTCCAATGTTTGTACTTTGATGTGATCGCCTATCTTGGCTGTTTTGAGAAATTAGCCTTTTATGCCAAATACAAGTTATTTAAATGGCAAGTAGAACAAAATCCTTTACCTAAAGGGACATGCTCTAAGAAAGATTAAGAAGGTCGTTGTAGGACAATGTGCTTAGGACAAGTCTATTAATGATTTAGAATAAAATAAAACACAACTATAGCAACCACACAAAAGCAAAATAGCAAACATGTAAAACGCACTGAAGGCTATCTCAGGAGTAACAACTAAAATTGGGTAAAAAGGATGAGAAAAGCATTTATGTTATATACTTGTGTCTTGTTTCAAATATGCATGTGTTTACATGTATGCAAATATTCCCAAAACAAAACCCACTGCCAACAAATTGATTCAGACTCACAGCGGTTCTCGAGGTCGGGGTTTCCTGGGCTTTGACCTTCACGGAAGCACACTGCCGCATCTTTCCCCGTGACGCAGCTGGTGAGTTTGAACCACTGACTCTTCCATGAGTCGTAAAGTGGTTAGCCAGGGCTGTTAGCTACCTGCTTTCCAACCCACCTACCTACCTACCAACCATCTATTGTGTAAGAAAACAACAATTCACAAACTCTTCGCGATTTGTGAAGCGGGGGCAGTCCAGACCAGGTGAGGACAGTAGCAATCCCATCCTGCTGCCCCGGTAGACAACCTTGCCTGATTGCTGTCTATTCCCACCTTGACATGTGGACCTTCCAGTGTTTCTGCCTTGGCAATGTCCTTTCAGTTACAAGTAGCAGGAACCTCTCCCTGTCAGCATGCTAAAAGGAGGGATTCATCATAAGAATAAGAATAAAAGGGGCCACAGAACCCAAGGGCAGCTCATGTGACCACAGACACAGTGACTGAGCCCAGACAAGCACACCACCCTCAGGAACCAATGTGTCCCGGTTCTGTCTGGCTCCACCTGCTCTGGCTCCCGGTCTCAGTTGTCTGCTCCCCTGTGATGTTCATCTTACCCCAACTCTTCTGCAGAGGGGATTTCAGTCTGCTCTGTCAAAGGGCAGAAGTCAGTCACTCCCACAGCTGCCAAGCACAGTGCAAGGACCATGGGCATTTCTGGATCCCATTTCCAAACTTCTGAGGGAGAAAACCTGGTTTGTCCAGTTAGGTAAATCTGGATCCCCTTAGGATCCGCTGGGGCTGGGGCTGGGGACATGCCCAGATCTTGATGCTAGGGCTGCTGTCGTGATCAAAGAGGTGCATCATCTCTGGAAGGTGGCTGGTGAGCTTGACAGATGGCTGCATCTCCATCGTTTAGAAATGTCCTCCCTGTGCAGTTGTAGTCCCTTTGTTTTCTCCTGGTGCCCTGTGGTGGCTATCAAACCAGATGTTCCCATAGGGCACCAACAAAGCTGGATGTTCTTTCTTTCCCTAGGAAACTTCTGTTTTCCCCCCAAAACGGTCTCTTCCTTGTAACCTTCCCACGCCTGGCTTGCCTTCCTTGTCGGGGAATCTACTAGATTTATCCTCAGGGCCATTAACTAGGGAGGGTCTCAAGGACAAATCCAGGACCTACTGGTCTGGTTTATCTCTTAACCTTTGAACATTTTTTTTTTGTTGCTAACAGTGAGTAAGTTGAAAGAGAGGAACAAAAATAAACATCATCCCCTCTGTTTCCCGGCTGATGAAGGTTCACCACCTTGGGGAAAACTAAGCCTTGTCTTCCCAGCGGCCTCTCCTAAAAAACGTACAAGTTCCACGTACCATTGCCACCTAGTGGGAAGGTAAATCAGAACACAGGGCGGTGTCACCAGAACGGGGAGCTTCACTTTTCAGGAGTGATGCGATGACTGAGGTGGGGCCAGCGGTTTCTGCTAGGTGATGCGCGTGGGGACAAAGCACTATTAGCCGCTGATGTGGGAGGAAGTGATTCCATCTCTCCATCTTAAGCGGAAAATCCATCTCTCACCACCATCATCAATTAAACGCAACCCGTTCTAGAACCTGGGGAAAGTCAGGATGCAGAACGTGAGCGAACACACCTGGTCTTGTCCCAGTAGCAGGGGGAAAGGAAGAGCCCTCGGGCTGCGGTCCTTCAAGGGGAAGGACGCCGAGAAAGGGGCAGGCCAGGTGAGAGGAAGGGACATGGGACACATTTCCTCTAAAGCCATTTTCTCGTGTCTGAGAGAAAGAGGAAGAGAGGGAGGACTCTTCAAAGAAGTTGAATTTCTTTGATGAGATTCCTTTAATGAGCTCACTTCGGCAGGGAGCGGTGAGGGAAGACCAGGACAGTGCCGAGCCCGGCCTCTCGCCAGGGTTTCAGCTGGGCCGAGCCTTTGCTGGGGTTCAGCAGAGCTTCCTGGGGCCCAAGAGACACACATATGCTTCCGGGACTTGAGACCATGTGCAGTTTGCCCCTTGGCTCCCACACATTCGCTTCTTAATGTCCCGCAACTCTCCCTGCGGCAGCGTTCCCATAGGAATGTGGCCGCCTGCCAGGCGACCTCATGAACATTCCATTCATCTCCTTGGCTGGGAGGCAGCAAGAAAGCCAAATTGGCTGGTTGCTTAACTCTTTGGGCCCCAAACTCACCCCGAAAGGGAGGGCCAAGCTTGTTAGGCTTCTCCAAACAGCCGTGAAGCGAAAACAGAAAGATAAAACAAAAGAGAAATATTCCATGATTCCTACGATCCCAGCTGAAAACCAGCTCTCTTGAAAGGTAGCCTAATGAAAGCCACATTCTCTGGGTTGTTCTTGTTATGAAATCATCTTCCACCAGAAAGGCCTTTGGAAGGAATGGGGTTTTTTGAGGTGTGACTAAAAACAATGTGACTCCACCCCCCCCTTTCTGTTTTTGGAACCAACACACCAGAATGGAGCCATCCAAAAAAACGGTTGCTGCCTTTCAAGGAAGTGCAGTGGGATGCTACCCTGAATTCAAAACTGCTCAGACACGTGTAAAATTCCTTTTGGGAATGACTGGCCAAAGCTTGATCGCACTGTTCCTTTCTGTTCAGCATGCATTCAGCAGGTCCCAGGTACCTCCCGGGTGCCAAGCACTGGATCAGCCCCCGGGGAGACGGTCCTGAGGAAAATGCGGCCACCGTGAGGTCAACCGTTGGAACCTGACCTGGGTTGGAATCCCAATTTAGCCTTGTGCAAGTTATGTCACCTCAGGCAACTTTCCCAAGCTCACCTTGGGACACAGTGCCCTGTCTATCACGTGGAGACTTAAGAAAGGTGACACCCACTTCCGACCAAGGACTGCTCTGAAGGGAAGATAGTGGGGGGGGGGGGGCGTTTGACAAGCTCATGTACAAACAGGGACTGAGAGACCATGGAGTTTTTCCAGGAACTTTTTGAAGCCCCCTGGTCTGTCGTGGCCTTGCCACAGAGGCTGATGGACAGTAATTGATGGGCAAATGGTAGCTCTGATGAGTATAATTGTTTGAATTGCACAGCTAGTTCAGCTGTTCCCCCCCCCCCCACACACACACACACACTCTAAATGCACTCTGTGAAAAGCGATTTGCTTCACCTCGTGCAGGGCGGCTCACACGAGACCACAGCAGAAGGAGAGGATGTCCGTTCTAGCTCTCCTGCTGTCCACAGACCACCCAGCCGACCCGACGCTGGCCTTGTTCCAGAGTTCTGGACTTGTAGCCCTGTCTTGCTTTCTTCTCAGTGATCAGCTGAATGGCACTGACGGGCGTATCAGTCAAACAGCTGTTGCTGTTCCCTACTGGCCGACATTGCAGTTCATCCCAATGTTCCCCAGGACCACGGTGCAGCTGGAACCAGCCTTGTGCTTAGCTTTGACTACTGGCCGACATTGCAGTTCATCCCAATGTTCCCCAGGACCACGGTGCAGCTGGAACCAGCCTTGTGCTTAGCTTTGACTACTGGCCGACATTGCAGTTCATCCCAATGTTCCCCAGGACCACGGTGCAGCTGGAACCAGCCTTGTGCTTAGCTTTGACTACTTTTTGTCAAAGAATAAGTCAAAGTCAACCGCTTCCTAAGACAGCTCCTGGCAGAATCGTGGGAAGAAGGCCACTACTCAGAGACAGGCCCTGCCGATCTGGTGGTCTGACATTTTACAGCACATCCCACTGCCTCGTCCTACAATAGTCCTGTGAGGCTGTCGGGGTTTGTTGGTAGAATTCTTGCCTTTTGACAGGGGACCCAGGTTCAATTCATGCCAGTGCACCTAAATGGGTAGCCACCACCCGGCTGGCTGTGGCAGCTTGCATGTATCTATGCTGTTGTACAGGTTTCAGACACAGCTTAGACTAACCTAGACTAAGACAGACTAGGAAGAAAGTCCAGGCAACCTGCTTCAGAAAATCAGCCAGTGAGAATGCTGTGGATCCTAACAGTCCAGTGCATAATGGATCATGGTGATGGACAGTGTTTGACTCCATGACGGCCGAGCGCCCCATCGATGGCAGACTGGCTATTCACGATCACACCCCAATGTACCTCTTTGAAAAATCCAGCGTGTGTCTCTGCAGTGACATTAGAGAAACTGGTGGCATTTTTCTTCTTTTTTTTGGTCAAGACATGACTGTCTCAGAACCTCTCCAAGACATATAATAAGTGAACAAATTAGTCTTTGTTGGCATCAAAGGACCATGGATGTTGAGATCGCAGACAGCCGCTCTAGAAGCGGCTGTTAAGAAGATCCGGGCTCTAATTTGCTGCCACAGCTTGAACCAGTGAAACGTATTAAAATGTGCTGCAGCGGTTAACGTGGGTTCAATTAGACGAAGGTTGCCAGTTTGGAAGGGGAGGGGGGCGAATGTTGCTGATGGCCATCTTTGCCCATGCCCGGGCCTGTGCAGGCAGTGTGTGAAAGAGAATCAGAAAGAACTTACACACGAGGTCCTGGCACAATCCAAGCACAAGTCAGATCCAGGGATTAGCCTTCCTGGATGAATAAGGATATCTGGATCCTGAGAAAGACACACGTGGAAATAAGCAAAGGAATGGAAGTCTTTCTAAGAAGTCTCCACTGTCCACGGATCCTCAGATGAGCTCCACACAAAGGAAAACTGGTCCCAACAGCATCTAGAGCCAAAGGAAGTTCTTGGTCGGGGCTGAAAAAAATGTCAGATAAATAGTTTCTCCTTGCTTCACAGCAGGCCCCAGCTATCACAGCGATCCAGATCTGGCCGCTCAGCACTCCTGGCAGGTTTAGTTTGGACCAGCTGCTGTGATGAAATCGCAGTAATTCCAGGTTTCCCGTGAATCGAGACTGAGCCAAAGGCAATCTGGGCTGTGAGCATCCGGCTGACTTCATTGCCCTCTCTCCAGTCCCTCCTCAACTTTCAAGCTTCTGTTGTCTTCTCTTTTTAAACAAGGGGAGGGTGAGGGAGTAAAACCCTTTCAATGTTACCCAGAGCTTGGGAAATACTCACTTCAATCAAGGCAAGAAACTGGTTTTGAGCATCTCGTAGGTCTAGTGGCCTACACGGGATGACCAGTTATAACAATAATATTAATATACAGCTTGCATACAACAATATGGCAGGTGCTAGGCTCCTGGCACACATGGTCTTGTTTAATCGACCGACAGCAATCTGGGCTTGGAGCCACCATCCCAGGTTCATGCAAGAGAAAACGGAGTTGTAGGAGCATTGAATCTCATCTTACCTTAAGACGTGCAAAGCTGCTAGTAGATGTATCCGGACTTAATCCCAGATCCATCCCGAGTCCGGGGCCCCTGCTTGGGTGATGAGCTGAGAGAGCATGCCATCTTGGTATGCTACAGCACTGGCCCTAAGCAAAGCCAGAACCCTCGGCCACTGTCAGGTTGGCTCTGACTCTTGGTGATCCTGTGTGTCTCGGAGTAGAACTGTCCTCTGTAGGGTTCTTGGTGGCTACAGTTTGGATGCAGATCATCAAGCCATTCTTTCGATGCCCCTGCAGGTGGACTTGAACTTCCGTGCTTTAGGTTAGCTACCAAGAATTGCTTGCACCACCTGGGAACGCCATTAAGTTTATAGTTAGGACCTGCCCAGGTTCAGTTGTCTCATCCCCAATGTTTCTGCTCTAGTAAGGATAACAGAGGGCTACCCATCAACCTCTTGTGTCACCCAGGATGCATGCCATAAGCCAGCGGTTCTCAACCTGTGGATTGCGACCGCTTTGGGGGGTCACTTGATTCATAATAGCAGCAAAATTACAGTTATGAAGTAGCAACGAAAGTAATTTTATGGTTGGGGGGGGTTCACCACAACATGAGGAACTATACGAAAGGGTCGTGGCACAAGGAAGGTTAAGAGCCGCTGCCATAAGCAAAAAGCCCTTACTGAGTTTCCAAAGGAGAGAGACTGGGTTAAGAAAAGCACAGCGCGCAAAGAGGAGAAAACAGAGCCTCAGATGGGAGGTGGGTAGCGTATGTGGATAAAATGAGAGGTCAGGCTCACGCTAACCCTGAGTCCCACCTGGATGCTTCTGGTCCGGTAGGTTCTCTGTTCTCTGCCTGCACCAGTCTTGAGCCCTTGACCAAGACACACATTTAGGTCTTTAAGGCTGAGAGGGGCCAGTGGGAGGTTATTGACCTAATTTCCTCAGAAATCCTTCAATTTATGGAGAACTTCCAGCCACTAGCACAGAGCAGGAAGCTTTCTAAGAAGTTGACTACAGCCCTTTGTCCCCAAGGGGAGGAGAATGCTTCTGGGATGAATTTGGCACAGAGGTACAGATGAGAGGGCTTCAAAAAGTTCATGGAAAAATGAAAAGATAATGGAATTCTTCCACAAACGTTTTGAAGCCCCCTCAATGTGTGCTCTATGGGGTTCACGGTTCTGAGACTATGACTCAAGGCACTGAGAGACCCACTGCGTGACTCACTGGAGCTTAGGGAAGAGGTTTTATTGAAGTTCTTTCACGCAGGGCAGAGACGTGCTACCTTGCCCCTGGACTATGGGCTCCAAGGAGGATGCAGCAGAAGGTTCAGGGCATAAAGCCTCCTTGACACTGAGCCAGCCCTCAGCCTGTCAGGTAGGGGAAGGGAGCATCGGTTCTGAGTGGAGCCGAAGGGGTCCTGGGCACATGGGCCGTCCTGAAGGACCATTCTGAGCAAGCTGCCGAACAAACACCGTCCCTTTTCACGTGTGGCACCAGCCCAGGTTTGTCGAATTATCCTGAGCCATCACGCACTGGCCCTGAGCAACCAGAGGGTAGCAAAGGTCTGCTACTAAAACATGGTGAAATGCTGCGCTTCAGAAATGACTGGCCACGGAGTCTGCCCTGAGGAGAATTCTTTACACGAAAGTGAAGAGAGGAGAAGTATCAGCATCTCCTTTCCTGACCACAGGCTCTGGTTCAATCACGGGAGCGCTCGCAGCCTCTGTCTTGCCATCTGCACGGCGGGCTAACCATAGCTCTTACTGCGCCGTAAAGTGGATCATGGCAGACGCAGTTAGATTATCATCTGATCTCTCCTGTGACCCATTTCAAATGTGTTCCAGTTTTTAATACATCCTGCTTTCTTTTCGATTGAGGTTCCCCCCTGTTTTATTTGGTCAGTTATTGGATTGTTTTTGGTTTTGTTTGTCTGTTCTTATGTATACGAAAACCAGGATAGGTAAATTTATAGAGACAGTAATTGGATCCATAATTATCCAGGGACAAGGTAGGGGAGGTTGGGGGGTGGAGATGGGGCGCTAACAACAGTAACCACAAGAAAGAAGAAAATGGCCTAAAAGTGGCTGTGGTGATGAATGCATGGCTCTTCTTATTGCGACTGAACTAATAAATTGTATGGTGTGTCAATTACTTGCCAATTAAAAAAGAGAAGAAAGCCCTTACCTCAGGATAAGGATTAAGAGAAACTTCCAAAGTGTTTTTCAAGTGCCAGCCCCTACTGCTATAAATTCTGCACCCTACCAGCCACCAGGAGTGCACAGGTGAGGCTTGCCATCCATGGCTGGAGCAGGGATGGCATCTCCATGGGAAACAGCGAATGTGGGAACGACTTTAGTCACCGCCCCTCTATCTGCACCCCACCCCCACCCCAGCTTTCTAAGTGGTGCTGACCACAGTGCAGCCTAGCCCATGACATCCCTTGGCAGTGTCCTGTGGCCACCAACTCTTCAGAGTCCCACAAACCCTGGAAGTGGAGCCCTGCTCCTCCTAACCTGGGGCATCATGGGGGTCAGGATGCAGCCTGGCAAGATCCGCAGAACCCTGCCGAGCCCCAGAATGCTTCCCCTTAGGGAAGTCTGCCTGACTGGGCTTCCTCCCTCAGCGCCTGCTTGGAGCCCGAGCCTGCGCTGCTAGTCAACCACCTCAGAGTCACACATTGTCTCCTTGTCCCCTCATACCCCTTTTTCAGAGATGGGGTCCTGCTCAGAGACAGGTAGTTCCATGCTCTGGGTCACCCAGAAAGGCAATGTGGCATTAGACCCCACCTTGTCTGGTGCAGGACGGTGCGCTAATATTTTTATGTAACATTTCTGTACATTCTGGGCCACATACCCACAGCGCTTTGCCATGTTGAGGAGTGTGAGGAGACTGGGGGCTAGAGGGAGCAAGAGAGCGAGGACCAAGGCAGCCCAAGGGCCTGCACTCCGTGGGCCAGCCGCTGACACACTCATGGGTGCTGCTGGGGGCTAGGGTGTTGCTGAAGAGGGGTGCTGGGGGCTCAGGAACAAAGGGGGCCCTTCTTTTCTCCCAAGACACCTCTTCTTATCACTGCCATGTTTTAAACAACCCCTGTGACCCCTGAATCAGGACCAGACAGGTTCCTTAGTTGGGCATCCAAGGCCCACGATCCAACTCCAGTCGGTTGTTTTCTGTGCCCTCTGTGTCCACACGGGCCTGTTTGCGATTCCCCATGTAGCCACTCTGAGGGCCAGTGCGCCTCCCAGGACCTGGAGCAGCAGGGATGCTCAGTGAGAGCCGGAGGAAGAGGTGTCCCAGTCAACCCAACCCAGATGACATGGAATCAGAGGGAGTGGGGCAGGTCTGGGAGGGCGAGAGCCCAATGGGTGTTTGATCACAGGGCTGAATTCTGCAGCTCCTGGGCTGGGATGCTTGGTCTCCTCTCCTTTAAGATGTGGCTGGGTCTAGGGCCAGGAGTCTTATCCGATGGGTTTGCCAGAGATGGTAGGCAGAGTGTCGGTCTTCCTGGGTGTGGAAGGCAAGGCAGCGCATGGAGGAGGCATAGGCTCGTCCTGAGGACTGACAAGGTGCCAGGAAATGTACCGGGCACTAGAGTCCCAGGATGAACATTACAAGAGAGGAAGTTTGCCCAAGAATTCCTGCTTTCAGACAAAGAACAGGAATTGGGGAGCTTTATTGATTGTTTTAGGGGCCAGTGGTTATGCCCTGAGCTGCTAGTCCAAAGGTCAGCAGTTCAAACCCACCAGTGTTCCATCAGAGCATGACATGACAGTTTGTTCTTGAAAGATCACAGCTTTAGGGCAAGTCTCCTCCGTCCGCCCTTCAGAGTGGCGGTGAGTCAGAATGAACTCAATGGCAATGGGTAATGCGTTTGACTGACCTACTCTGAGCACTGGGGTGCTGACGCTTCTAACCAGCTGCCTTCAGTTGGGCTCTGGCTCCTGGTTACCCTGTGGGTGTCTGGGAAGAACTTGGCTGCATAGTGTTCAAAGGCTGATATTTCAGCCTCCTTTCTTCTGAGGAGCTTCCAGATGAATTGGAACCCGGAACCTTTGTGTCCGAGAGAAGCACATTAATCAAATGTGCCGCCACGGGACTCCATTAAGTTGATGGGTGGCACCTGGCCAGGTTGGGTCCCTTCATCAACAATACTAGTAAGGCTCACAGGTGAATACACTGGGGATGACTGCTTGCTCACTCTGGGATGGCCACCGCGGCTCGCTCGGGAGCTACAAGGGGAGTGCTCTCTGCCCTGGCTCAGGCAGGATCCCTCTCCTGCCAGGTTTGGTCATTCCCAGTCTTGGATCTCGTTGCCCCATGTCACTGAGAAAGGAAGGCAATGAGCCCCTATGCCATTCTAGGCACTTGATACTCCTCTTAAAAAAATGAAACCTTACCCCCTGCTGGTTGGAGTTCATTCCCATTTTTACAGTTTGGGATATTAAAGTTCAGAAATATCTAGTAACTAGCCTTGCGTTGCCACTTGAACCTGGGTCTTGGAATCATGCCTTTTAACACATCCTGCAGGCAACTGGTTCCAAGTTGAAGCTGAACCTAAACCCAAAGCCAAAGTCAAAGCCAGAGCCTACCTCATATTTGAACCCTGCTAGACCTCCAGACTGGGTCTGCTGAATGGCCAGGCTTTCCTTCTTCTGTCTCTGCTGCTCAGCCCTCCTCCCAGGGAGTTTATTCAACCGGCACCTCGATTCGGAGAGCAAAGGGGTCCCCGCATCTGGTCCCAGCTTTGCCACCAATCCGTTTACAGGACTTTGAGCAAGCTATCGCCTGTGCAGGGTGGATTTAAGGAGCTCTGGCGAGGGAATAGTTATTCGTTGGGCTACTAACCAAAAGGTCAGCAGTTCAAAACTACCAGCTACTCATGGGGAGGAAGATGAGGCTTTTTACTCCCATTAAGAGTCAGTCTCAGACACCCATGGGCGCAGCTCTACCTTATTCTGGAGGGTCCCTGTGAGACAGAATTGACTCGATGGCAGTGAGTTTAAAGGGTGTATCAGATAACTTCTAGAGTTATCTAAGCCCCAGAATGCTGTTTCCCCCGAAGTTGTCCCAGGCTGGGCTCTTGGTAAGCAGACTCTCGGGTGAAGTTCATGAGCAGGAGGCTCACAGACCCCCACTGAGGTAGCAGCTGCCACCAGCGTGGGCGGACAGGGAAGCTGCACTGGCCTGTGGTTGCAGTGTACCGTGTGGTGCCTGTTCCAGATGGCCTTTCAGAGAAAGGCCCTGATTGAAGCGGGCAGGCAGGCTCTTGTGCCCCACAGCGGCCAGTCACTGGGTACCCAGGGAAGGAAGGGGCTGAAGAATTGGACCCATTGTCTTCCTTCAGCCCAGGGCACTTCCTGGAGTGTGGGCCAGCTGGGATGGTCAGTGGACATTTGTGGAAATGAGTGTGTGAGGCCTACAAGGGTTGCTGGGCAGGCACCCAGTTCCCCATGCAGGAGCCCTTCCTGTCTCCGGGTTTTCTTCAGGAAGACATGCTTGCTGCTGGCCTGGCCTCTCTCAGCCCAGGACCCACTGCCTATCCATGAATACTCCCCACTGCCCAGGGATGCCAAACACTGAGGCCCAAAGCTGAGGGATTTGAAGCATGTATGCTTTGGTGAGATTGTTCCCAAAGGGCAGACTTCTCCTAGGAGGCCCTGGAGAAGTGGTTCCTCCTCCGTGCTTAGAAGCTAGCCAGGGGCTCCCGGGTCTTACCCTGCAGGGCCGCCCTCTGGCTGCAGAGATCTGGGCCCTCAGTGAGTCTGGCTGGGAAATGCACGTGGAGGGGCTGCCTGCCTGCCCACAGGTACAAAGCTGGAGTTAGATGACTCTACCCCATTCTAGGAAACTGACTTGACCACCCCACATGGGCTCTGCGGGCTGTGTGCCTGTCTCTAACACGGACTTTGTTCTACCCACACACCCTCGTCACTTTTCTAGAGGGTCTAAAACAACGCACTTTCTTCCAGTAGATTTTTCCTTCTTCATGCTCAAGAGATGACTTGGTTGATAAGTACAAATTTCCTATAGCTTCTACCTCTTGCTCCTACCTCGTCATAAGGATCTACCTAAGGGTGGTTCTCTGACACAAACAGGGCCAGTTATTAGTATCCAGGCACTTTGAGGTGGGGCGGAGGGCTTGTTTTGGTGTCCTGAACTATAAATTGTTCAGTGCTGCAATGATAAATAGCTTTCCTTGCCACATTCCTATCTCTCTCCCCACCTCCTGCCCTGCCACCCCAGACATCACGAGTCAGTTTGAGGGCAATGAATGATGGATTGATTAGCAATGCCTGCCAAAGGTGTGTGAATGGTGAAGGAAGCAGGCTGCTCTCTGCCAATCCTGATCTCATGTGTGTAGGAATAGCAATACCAGAAATGACTCCTCTGTGCCACAGAGCATTTGACTTCACAGCTATAACTTCATTCAGTCCTCTTGACAAGCACTGGGCTATCCATGGTCCGCCTCGAGCTGGGAAGGTGACTATTCCAGGTTGGAGCACAGTGTTGGGGAGTCCTGCTGAGGATATAGTAGGAAGGAGACATGGTCTGAGCTAGACAACTAGAAGCCCACCTGAAATGGGGCGTGACAAACTACCCACACATCCTTGCTATAGACAAAGAGGCCTAGGGGCACTCACTCACTCACTCTTATAAGTGCCAGGAGTGAGCCCCAATGTTTTGCCTCTAGAAAGTTCTGGCAGGACATGGCTTACCTACGGCACAACCCAAGGAGGTCTGACCCCAGAGAAAATGAAAGATGAAGGAGCCCCCGTGGCCTAGGGGTTAAGCACTGGGCTAGTCACTGCACAGTGAGCGGTTTGAACCCAGCGGCTGCTCCCGCAGAGAAAGGTAGGCCAGTCTGCTTGTATACAGGTGATGACATGGGAAACTCTGAGGTCAGTTCTATCAGGTCCTCTAGGCCCATGATGAGTCTGACTGAACTCAATGACACCAGGTTTGATTTGGGGTTAGCAGGGATTTCGGTTGTGCAAACAGTTCAACCCCGTTGGCTGTGGATGCAAAGGTCTGCTGAAGCACACAAGAAGAGAGGCCTGGTGACCTACTTCTAAACAAACCAGCCATCAACAGTCTGATGGCGCATAACTCCGCTCAGAAACACACTAGGGGGTCTCTGAGTTGCAATAGACGCAAGGGCAACTGGGGTCTTGTGCCAAGGATTGTCGTTGGGGAGCACCAGGCCAGAGTAGACACTTGACGCTTCTGAATTAGGGGCAAGAGGAAAGTCTCAGGGCTTGGAATTCTCTAGAGTATGCACAGATGGGCAGAGAGCATGTCTGTTTTGGTCTCTGGAGCATCCCCCATGCCCAGCACCATGCCCGGCACCATTTAAACATTTGCTGAACGAATGAGGACTAAATGAAGGAGCTGACAACCTTATCAGTGCAGCGCCCGGTTGTTTCAGCAATTCCACGGACAAACAAGGCAGGGAGAGCAGCTGTTGGCAGAAAACAGAGCTGCTCCCGCAAACACATGGTCTAGTCGGGGTCAAAGGGCAGGCAGTTGGTCCGACAGGCTGGAACCGGGTTCTTCTGAGGAAGAAGTACGACCAGCAAGTGGTGAGCACGCGAGTTCCGGAGCCAGGCTGCCTGGGTGGAAAGCCTTGCTCTGTCATGTTCAAGGCACACGGCCAGAATGCAAGTCTCTGAACTTCTCCTGGCCTTCATTGGTTCCCCTCTGGAAAATGGAAATGACACTAGTCCCTTCTTCAGGGGGTTGTGCAGAGGCTGAAATCAGGTCACGTGTGTAAAGTGCACACAGCACCCTCCCAGCAAGCACCACGGTGAGCAGTTTCGAGAGGCATGAAGGCATGTGAGCAGGTTAGCAGGAACGTGTGCACGATGGGAGACTCCACAAAAGAAACTCGGGAGGAGGCTGGCGCCCTATCCAGGCATGAGCGGATGAGGCCAGAATCAAAGGGCAGGTTGGGGTTCTGAGGAGGGGGGTGCTCCATGCAGCACAGGTGCTTGTGAAGAAACAGTCAACCGAACAGACTGGCTGTGCCCAAGGGGAGGTCCCTGAGAGGGAACAACGAGTTGAGAACTACCTGGTGGGTTTGGGAGTCAAGATACCCAGGAAGCAGCTGGCACCTCTGAAGAGGCAAGAGCTGTCTTAAGGAGGGGCAGGTTGAGGGTGGGGTATCATGTGCCAAGTGTGCCTCCACGGATGCCACCCCAGAGGTCTTGTGAAGCTGACCATGCTCCAATGGGCCTGGGAGAGCTGCTGGGGCTGGAAGCAGAGAAGGAGGTGGAAGCCATGGAGAGACATTCAGGAGAGAAGTTTGGAGGACACACTTGGGAGCATTCACATTTGAATGGGGGTGGGGTGGGGGAGAGGCAGGGCAAGAAACCGAAGAGTGTAGGGTCTCCGAAATGTTGGCACTTGCATTCAGGGAGGAGAGGATGACTGCAGGGGTAAATGCCAAGGCGAGTGGGGTCAGGTTCAGCCCACTGGATGCAGCGCTGCCCACTCAAGAGGGCAATTTCAGCTTGCAAAGAACTGCAGTCCGATTTGAGGGAAGGAAAAAGATAAGGGCAAAGAAGAAAATGAAACCAACCTGGTCTACAAATATTGAGGCAATTGTCCCAAGGGAACAATGGAAACTGGGCTGGAGATGGAACTGCACCAAGAGTTGGTCCAAGGGTAATTGTGCTAGGTTGTTTTTGTTTTGAATCCGAGAAACGTCAGCCTGTTTGGAGTGAAAGACAGAGAAGGAGGAGGGAGGAGGAGGGGGAGAGAGGAAGAGGAGGGGGGAAGAGGAGGAGGGGGGAGAAGGGAGAGGGAGAGAGGAGGAGAGAGAGGAGGAAGAAAAGGAAGGAGGAGGAGGAAAATGGAAAACAAACTGCCAGAAGACAAGAGAGTCTGTCTTGGAGGAGACAGGTGAGGAACGGGCATCTTGGACCTGAGGCAGGAAGTGAAGGGGTCCCTGATGTTTTGATGCTTAGGGAGGATAAGAAGCTACTAGCTTGGGGTTCCTTGGGAAAGGAAGCAGGTGAAAACACACAGGGGGAGAAAACGAGAGGACAAGTACCTAATGGCCTGATGCCTCCATAACACAGACCCCACAAGTGGGTGGCTTTGAAGGGTAGAAACCGATTTTCTCACAGCTTTGGAGGCCAGAAAGGCCAAGTCAGCGTCATGGCTGTCTTGATTCCTTATTTGCTAGTAGCCCAGGGCATTCCCTTGTTCCTAGGCATTCCTTGAACCATCCTCACAGGGGGTCTTTCTTTGTCTGTGTATCTCTGTCTAGTCTGATCTTTTTATAACTCAGAAGCGATGAGGTTTAGGACCCAACCTACTCTGGTTAACATAAGAGAGGAAACCAAATGTCCAAACAGAATCATTCCACAAGTATAAGAGCCGGGAATTTAACACAGTTTTAGGGGACAGAATGTAATCACTCACCAGGAACATGGGGAGAGAAAAGGCAGTCTATACTAGCAGAGGACTCAGAAGCAGGCAACACCCAGTGGCAAGTAAAGGATGACTTAGGAGTTGGCCGGAGGCCTAGTAGTGTAGTAGGCTAATGTATTGGGTTGCTAATCACATGGTCAGTGGTTCAAAACCATCAGCAGCTCCATGGGAGAAAGAAGAGACTTTCTACTCCCATAAAGATTTAGTCTCAGAAACCCAAAGGGGCAGTTCTATTCTCATTATGAGTCAGAATGAACTTGATAGCAGTGAGGTAAAATAGTTGGCCAGTGCGGGGACCAGTCTATGATTTTCTTCAGCAATTCTGTGCCAGAGAACAGAAAGAGGTGCCCAACAATGGGAGATTGTGGAGTAGTAAGGAAGCTGAGTCAGAAGGCTGAATCACAAGGACTGGCGGTGGACTTGAGACTCATCTTTGAGTCCTCCAAGGCTATTTGTGGGGTCAAGACAGTCATTTCCCAGCCACCACTCAATAAATGAAGCTTTAGATAAATGACTCTAAATCACCCCTTGACTTTAGTGTGAGCTGTGTGGTTTCCGTAGCAGCAAACCCCTGTGGACTATGAAATTGCTGATTATGGGCACAGACTCTCCACAAAGATTACATGGCAGGTGGATTGGGGGTATTTTCTGGGAGACTCAATCAAGAGGTCCTTTAAAGTATCAAGACCTATCTTGTCATGCCACTGAATTATTTCACGAGTTAAATCTGTGGCCATTAGGATCGAAGACCCACTTGAGAAGGGATCTTGCACTTTGGGACCTGTTTTGTGCATAGAAGAGTCCCCAACACAGAATGAGTATTCTAGATCTGTTCCGATGGAATTAATCATGCTAGTTTGGAGTCTGGCCCCAGAAGCTACCCAGAATTCTTCTAGTTTCATAGTGTTTGAGTGACATTTCATCACCGCCAGAACAGGCCCAGGCTGTCGTGGGTGAGAGCATTTCCTGAGGGTATTGGAATCGTAAAAAGAATGAGAGAAAGCATCATAGCTTATTAACAAGTTGCACTGAAGGTGTAGGATCAGAAAGTCCACGAGTGCATAAATGAAGATGAGTGGATGGGTGAATTTTAAGAAATGGAAGCAATCTGGCTGACCCACTTGATGACAGCATTTGATGGCCAGTTCGGTCGCTCACAGACAGTGGTGCCTTGATAGGGTGCCTGGACCACAGACAACGCAAGAGTAGGATGATATGAGAATTAGCTGGGAACCTTGACACCGATGGGTTGACACAGCGGCTGCACCACGGGCTCACGCATAAGGACCATCGTGAGGGTGGCCCCGGCCCCAGGGGGCTTTCATTCTGTTGTACATGGGGACGCCATGAGTCGGAACCAACTCCATGCCCCTAACAAGGATGGAGGAAGTATAGGCTCAGATCTAGCACAGAGAGTGGATCCACTTGCCAAGTACTTTGTATCAACCAGAATGGAGAAGAGCTGAAAAGAGAGATGAGTTGCCTGGTTCATGGCTTGCCACCACTCCTAGCTTTGGGCTTGTCTCGGTCACTGTCTTATTGACTACGATTTTTAACGGAAACCTCCATAGCTCAGGAGTTTATGCTGCACAGTATCATCTTGTTCGCGGCCATTGGGACAGTTCCCAACACAGAGTGATCCATTGCCTAAAAGGGACAAACCAATGGCCTGGCCGCGCACCGTTCCCCTGGCTGGTTGGAGCTAGAACCATTGCCATCCCCGGGGCTTTCATTGGCTGGTTCTCGGAGCCCATCACCTGGCCTTCCTCTCTAGTCCATTTGAGTATGGGAACTCTGCTGAAACCTGTCCAGCCTCGTAGCAACCCACAAAGCCCCACTAGCTGGCTGGTGGCTATCCGTGAGGTGGGTGGATTGGCTGCCAATCAAATGCAGACCTCTCGCAGGGCAGGTGAGAATTCCACCAATGAGCCACCGCAGCCCTTCAGTGTCATTACAAGGAGAAACAGCTCACCTGTGTGAAGTGGCGCAAGAGGAGGCTTCCCGGAGCTGCTTTTCTGAAACAAAGAAATGTTTGCGAAGGGCAGGGCCTGTGTTCCCAAAGGGGCGTGAGGCCCTGGTCCGGGTTTCCAGGAAGACTTGAACCGCCAGAGAGTTGGAAGGCTCAACCCTGGCTCCTTACAGAGGCAACGTGAAACCGATGAAATATTTATGTCTTGTGCTGTCCACCTCAATCAAACAGCACGCTCTTTAAACCGGTCACCTTAATGACATTTGTGTGTCTTGGAATGCTGCCCTGGGCTGACAAATCACCTCTGAAGATGTGAAAACATGAAAATCAATAAAAAGAAATGAAAAGTCTGTTTCATTGATAAAACATCATTTGTCTAAATCATTGGGGCGTCTCGGAATTTTCTAAGTGCCCTTTGAAATACCAGTATCGCAGTCAGTGCCCATTTGTGTGCAGCAGGCCCAGGGGAGTTGAGGCAAGAATACAGATTGCTCAAGTCCCAGAAGCCCGCTTCTGAGAGAAGCATTGTGCAGGGGCAGGAACTCAGCACTTTCTCACCTTGGAACTTCCAGGGCTATTTCTGGTATTCCAAGATGCCCCATGAAGATGTTTCACAAGGCGGATTTCTTTCTCATAGGCTTCCCATTGATGCAGTACACATGATAACAATCGTAATTCATGATGATTAGTAGCAACTTGGAAAACGGTTTCATCTCCCAAGAAATTACTGTTCCATCTTCAAGAAGCTCCACCTGGCCCAGGCCCCAGGTTAGAGGGCAGCACATCTCCTCCCACATCAAATCCCCCTGGGGATGAAAGAGCAGGTGAGGAGGTGGGAAACAATGGTCCCTGGGGTCAACTTTAGGGCTTGGCCATTCCCTCCTTTCCTTGATACATGCAGCCTCAACTAGCCTGCCCAGTCCCCCAGCTCTTTGCAGAGAGGGAAACCATGGGTAGGTCCGGGAGGGGCCAGGAGCTCCTGCCCTCTCAGCAGGCTCAGGGTGGGTGGAATATTAGGATCTCCAGCAGGAATGGCCATTGGATAACAGACCAAGGACTCCAGAGAATGTTTGAGACCAGCGGATCTCTCCTCACAGTCTCCTGGAGATTCTAGCTTCATGGCAGAAGGAGGAGGGGACGGGTAGTCCCAGACCTTTGTGATGCCAACGGCTTTCACCAAAGTTGTTTTTTTTCCCCACCCGGTAGCCAGAAGGCTTTCAAAAATGTTCCCCACCCCCCTCATTCTTATGGCAAAATCCAGAGTCCTGATTGGTCTGCCCCTCACCCTGTTTGTTACCCTTTGAAATCTTCCTTTCACATCCCCAGAGGGCCTTACTTGTCCTAGGATCCTCACCTTTCCTGTTTTTCTCACACGGACTCTCGGCACGGCAGTGGCTTAGCTATCCAGGTGTTATTTTACAGTGTCCCTTTGCCCGAGATTTCTCTTGACCTCAAACTCTGGCACGGGGACTTCCTGTAGCCTTTTGGCATGCATCCTCCGAGGGTCTCACAGTTTGTAGAGAACAGTGATTGGTGATTCTTTTTCGCAGGCCTCCCCGAGACTGTGAGCGCCACAAAGTGACTCTCACTCACACCTGAGATGTGGCCGGCACGCCGAGGACCAGTGTGGACTCAGAACGATGGCCCAGAGTCCCACGCCCCTCCAAACATCCTCGTGGGCAAATAGGCCGTTTGTTTGCCCCCCGCTGCACTCTGCATCTCTCTCTGCTCTGTTAGTTGCCATGAAACGGACCTCCGATGCACGGTGACTCCATGCCCCACAATGCAATGCGCCTAGGCCTGCCCGCCCTGGGGATCCGTAGATCACACGTTGGTCCGCCCTTCCCCCAAATCCAAACCCACTGCCCTCGAGTGATTCCGACTCCTGGTGCCTCTGTGGGACAAGGTAGAACGGCCCCTTTCAGCTTCCCAGACGGTAGCTCTTTACAGGCGTTGAAAGCCCCTTCTCCCAGGTGGATGCCAACCTGACATCGTGTGGTCTTCCCTTGGACCGATGATGCGGTCGTGTGGGAGCTTCTGGGAAGGGTTCCAGCCAGAAGGTGGCTAGTTTCTCTTGATTGGGGCCTCATGCTTCCAAACGTATTGGAATGGGACTGCCCCTGCACTAGGCTGCTTCCCCCCAGGGAAATGTGCTGTAAGAGGGGCTTCGTAGTGGGTTCAGGACTCCTGAAATTCTCCAGACCGGCGAGCTTGGTTTGGGGGCCGCTCATCTGGTTCGGCTAACACATCTGCACAGAATCACATCTGTAGCCACCACGAAGCACAGGGCAGGGATGAGGAAATTGTGGGGCCACCCCAAGTTTGCATATTTCAGAACAAAAGTCAGTAGATCTTAGCAGATAAACCTTCCCCGTCACGACAGTCAGCCCCGCGGAAGGCTCAGGGCTCACACGAACTTGTCTTTTGCTGAGACTTCAATCCACAGGAGGAAGCTGGTGTGTGGAAAGGCACGTAGGCACCCCTCCCCTTCAACTATCAGGGTTTGCGTCTCAATGCATTTCTCTCATTCTTAGCATACGTCCTAATTCTCTTGAATTTTCTAATAGACTTTAGTGAATTCTCTGGGGGAAATTATGTTCAATATTAGAATTCATGCAGGTTTTAAGGCATATGCCCCTTTGCACATCCAGGATGACACGGTGGTCACAACAATGGGCTCCCCCATAAGAACTGTGGGGGTTGGTGCAGGACGGGGCGGGTTTCATTCCAGTGTGCATAAGTTCGCATGAGCTGGCATGGACTCGAGGGCACCTGACACCAACATGTCCAGTATGTAGTATGTTTCTCGAGCTGGGAGATGGCAGTACTGTATCCTAAAGGTGGTAGAGCTCAAATTTTTCACCAGCCCCACTAGATGTGGTTAGCTGCCATTAAGTAGACACTCAACGCCATACCCATCCGAATGAACCTTGGCCTGGCCCTGAGCCATCTGACAACTAGTCCACCAGGCTGCTGTGATCCAGAGGACTTTCACGGGTGGATACGAAAAGCTAAGTTGCCAACTCTTTCTTCTTAGTCCACCTTCCACTAGACATGCCACTAAAATGTGTTCAGAATCCTAACAGCCTGCAAGTTCTGCTGACAGCTGGGTAGGGGGCTGTGCATGAGATGCACTGGGTGGCTACTGAGCACCTGGTCTTTTGCATGAAAGGCAAGAACTTCAACTCAGAAACACCAAGGTCCCCACCCTGACCTACCAATTGCACTTAGTTTCAGTTTCCAGTGGAAAAATAAATTAGTGATCATTTTGAGGCGGGTAGATTATGTATACATTTCCTTTAGCACTGGAGTAGGAAGGATTTGTACTTGAACCACAACTTATACATGTCTCAGAATCTCCTTATTGGAAAATTGAAGCCCCCCCAGATACATGTTGTTGCAAAAGCGCTTCAGGATACTCGGTAGGATTAGGCAAGCAGCCCACACCAAAATGAGCCAATGATGATAAAGTGAACAGTAATTCATAATTAAAACTACCACCAACCATCAGTTATGGAATAAATACCACACCAAGCGCAAGGTGCCACTGCTGACGGGCTGATGAGGAAGAATCCTTCTGCCACAGTTTGGACCAGTCCATGCTGTGGGTGTGTGCGTGCGAGAGGTACTTTGTAATACAGCAGAGAAGCGGGACTCCCTGCAAAATGCTGCAAGGTCTCTAGTCACCGTTCCAAGGGGGAAAGATGGGGCAGTCTGTTTCCTTGACTAGCAGTCATAGAATCACTATGCATGGGAAGAGACGCCACACGTGTATTTTTCAAATACTTTCTCAGATGGCAAATTAGCAGCCCTAGTGACATGTAAAACTGAAAGTTAATGTCGAACAGCACACAATTCACCATGCTCATCCGAGGGAGGGCTTGCTTTTTGGTTTTGAAATTCTGCTCTCCTGCCCCTGCCCTGATCCGTCTCGTCTTACTACTGAGGCTGCGTGCCCCCATCTTTCGGGAGATGTGCATTTCGATTTGCACGGTGGTCCGATTCTCGTGTCAAAATGTGACAAGATTTCAGAAAGATGTGGCTGGAGGCTGTCCGGCTGACTTAACAGTAACTTCACGTGGTGGAGGTGGTCGTGCGAGGTGCCACTGAGTGCATGCTGACTCACCGGACCCTTTTCACAACAGAGTGAAAGACCGCCCGGTCCTGCACTTGTCAGTCTGTCCTACTGTGGTGGCTGGTGTGTTGCTGTGACGTTGGAAGCTACGTGACTGGTTTTTCAAATGCCAGCAGGGTCACCCAAAGTGAAAGGTTTCAGAAAACTTCCAGACCAAGAATAGATGACAGAGAAGAAATAGGCTGTCCCCGTCACAGGAATTAGCCAGTAAAGACCCTACAATGCCCTGTGACAGAGTATAGACATGTCCCATCCGACTTCCCAGGCTGTAACCTTCATGGGAGTAGATCACCAAGTGATTCCCCCATGGAGTCACTTGGGGCGGGGGGTGCAGGGTGGAGGGGGGGGTTTGAATGGCCAACCTTTTGGATAGCAGCCGAGCACTTAGTCATTGTCTCTTGAGAATTCCTTAAAACAAAACAAAAGCCAACATGAGACAATTTATAAGGTATAATGGCCAATGAAAAAGCAACGTGCATGTACTATGTATAAAACAATGACGATTTTAAAACGTGCGTTTTAGATGTCTAAATTATATCTGGAAATATGCATAAGAAACTGATCAAACATTTACCTATGGGAGGGGTACTGGTTTCTGGGGGAAAGGAGAAAGGTATCGATTTTTAGTCACTAGGCACCCATTCGTGCATTTAAATATTTGCACCCTTGATTTGTGACCGATTAAAGATACCAATCTCTTTGACTTTAAAAAGGGAAGAGAAAGGGCCCAGTCGGTCTTCTGAGACTGGGGTTTTGCTTTGGTTTCTGTTCTGAAAGAGATGAGGGTGCAGTTTGGTGTACTGATTGTTCCGATGCCTTCTGCCCACTCCAAAAAACGTTAAGCTGTTTGTTAAGTAGGACATGCCAGAATTTAAAAGCAGACTTTTCAATGAGAAAACGTGGCTATAAAACCCGGCCAACGCCCAGGCCCCCGGATTCCGGAAGGAGACAAAGACCTCAGCCCTGAGAGAGGATTTTCTGATAAATTAGGCCAGTTATTAAAACACTTTCCGAATGTTCCAATATGCTTTCAGACTGCATGAGTAGAGGAGTGCTTTCATCAGGGCCCTGTACACTCGCGGCTTGAATATGTGAGCGGCAGGAGAGAAAAAAAGAGACAAAATTTGTCCAGCAAAGCATGTTTAAATACACCATTCACACCGCTCTACTGCTGCTACAGGAGAGGAAGCAATTACTTCCCTTGATTTCAGAGAGCAAACAGAGACAGTACAGGGCCCAGTGTTTCCTAAGGAAAAGCCCGGTATTCACTAATTATGCAAATATAGAATTTATGTTCTTTAACATATACAGACATGCGAGAGGACACGGCCTTGACATGTTCAGTGCTCATGGCAAGCCAGTTACACGCCTTTCTTCCGCAAACCACCAGATGTGCAGGGTACGGGAGGAGGGGGCTGAATACAAGGCCCTGGGTGGCATGGGAGCCCGAACGTCCGGAGGTGTCAGCAGAGAGCCCCGGATTCCTCCAGTACCCCCAAGAGAGATGGGCTTTGTGAAATGGCCCTGGGGTGGTGACAAAGGCTGAGGCTTCCGAGCAAAGCTGACCCAGGGGCTCCACGGGCTGGTCTATTTGTGGGAGCTCGGTCATCAAGCTGTACCACCAAGGGTTGCTGCGGCTGTGCGTCAAGCCTGGGACTTCTGGGAACTCCAGGAGTCACGAAGTCCACCAGCTCGCCAGGCCTATCGTCCGCTGGGCAGGCTCCCATCAGCAACTTTTTGATGACCAGTTGAGGGTCGCTCAGGGACTCCCAGCCCAGGTAATGATTTAGTATGGCAAGGCCTTGGTCCCTTTAAGAGGAAGATGCGCCATCCCCTCAAATCCCCTCTGTCTGTCTTGGAGAAGGACCCCTACATGTGAAGCACGTAACTATTTCCCCTGCGGCCTGGCCCCTGCCTGGGCCTCCCTCAGATCTTTCCTGTTCCCTAAGACCCAGCCGCCAACTAGAGTTGGGGGTCACGTCGTGGAGAAACACACATCTCCACAAGCCCTTGAGAAACCACACAAGCAGACCGCTCGACTTTGGTCTAAATGACTCACATTTTTCCTCGCCTCAATCAGCCGCTAATTGCGTGTGCAGACTTCGCCAGAAAAGCGAATCTAAATGATCAATTAGAAGGCCAAAAAGGAGTTCCTTTCTTTAAAGTTCCAGGGTCCCCGGAGAAGAGACCGGCTTCCCGAGCGATGCCCAGCTCTCTGCGGTGCCCGAGTAGTGTACATTTGCCTAATGATAATGAATTGAGTACTTAGTTTGCAGGGAAATATAGGGCATTTCCATTACATGCAATCAAGCAAAAAGGCTGCCCAACGCGCCGCTCCATTAATGCTCAACAGAATCCTTCCCAAATGTCACCCGGAAATCAGGGTAGGGGTTATTATCAATCTGAAGGAATTAAGAGTAATTTTCATTTGCACAAAGGAGTCGAGGGGCATGACCCTTGCCGCACGCCCTATTAATTGGGTTAAATTCGATCTGCCAATTTCAGCGTGAATCTTGCCCGCCCTGGTGGTGGTGAGGGCAGTGGGCTGGTGTCTTCTTGGGGAAGGGGGCAGTGGGACGGACACACACGTTCCTGATTTTACTACGCAGCAAGGAGGAAAAGCACCTCTCAGGCTCTGGCAAGTCACTTAACCTCTCTGAGCCTTAGTTTCCTCATCGGTAAAAGGGGACACCGCTGCCGCCGACGACTTCAATGGGAGCCAGGTGGAGGCAGGAAGTGAGCTAGAGGCTATCAGAGTGCTCCGTGCTGGGCCTGGCACATAGTGATACTCGTCAGATTGGGGGTGGTGTGGGTTAGGCTTGGACTACTAACTGCAAGGTCGGTGGTTCAATCCCAGCAGTTCCTCCCTGTGAGAAAGCCGAGGCTGTCTGCTGCCGTAGAGACTGACGGTTTCGGGAACCCTGTGCAGGGCACGATGCATTGGGATGGACTCAGTGGCAGTGGGCTTGGCTTTATTGCCTTTATTTTCATCTTATCGCATCTTATCTTTTGCTTAAACTGGTTCTCCAAACTATAGTGAGGGGATCTGAACCTGGCCCCAAGGAGGGGGTCACTGCGCAGGCTACAGGAGGTCTGGGCAGCCCACTCAGATCCCCAGCATCGCTGGGGGAGCTGGCCATGTGGGACAGTGCTGAGCAGGAGTCAGGCAGAAGCAGGTGAAGGCAGTATGGAGGCGGTTTGGTCTGCCTGCAGCTAGAGCTCCCGGGCCGAGGGGAGCCCCCGGGGGTCCCTCACTCCACATTCCGGTACTTGGTGAAGAGGTTGTACAACACCCGCAGCGTGGATTTCAGGTCACAGTTGACGATGTCTATGGGAAAGAAAACCCACACATTGCGTCAGGGGGGCCACGGCGGGGGCCTAAAGTGGGCACCCATTGTTCCCTTCCTGCACCGCCCTCCCACCACCTGTGCGGCCGGCATGGTCCTGGGTGGGTACTGCGCTCACCCACCGGACATCACTTTGAGCAGGATGGGTGCATGTTGAGGAATAGGCAGAGTAAGCCACCCCATTGAGGTCACAGCAGGGGGCAGGGGGGCAGGGGTGCTGGCCACTGGGTTCACCTCCTCAGCCACATCAAGCAGCCCCTCCAGGTATGCGGGCGCTGGCCCTGACTCTGCGGCTGCCCAGGGCCCCTGTCTTTGCCTCTAGCCTCCACCGCACTCCTCACCCTTGCAGACGGAAAGCAGAGCCGCTGGCCAGGAAAGGAGGGCAGTGAGATAAGCTCAAGCCTCTCTTCCCCAGAGAAGGGTGGGGCCCCGGGGCACAGGACCCACCCGCAGAGACGGGGGGCCTGGCAGGGAGCCCCGACTAGCTCTGTGCCTTTGGGGATAGACGGATGGGAACAAGGTGACACAGAGGGGATTGGGCTTCTGCAGGCTGGGGAGCGAACAGGTAAGCGTTAGTGCCAGGCAAGTTTCTTCCTTTAATCACCACTTCGTTTACAAAGAAGTTACTGACACAGGTTCACTGATACCAATTATCACAGTATTATAGCCCAAAGGCTACAAAACGTGACAGCTGGTGACTATAGAAACACTGGTAGCAACACAAGGCGCAGTGTGGGCTTGTGCTTATAGCGTCTACAGATGACACCAGGGATTGGGATTGGGTAAGGAGGACAGCTCTGACCGGAGCGCAGGAGGTTTCTTGGCTTTTATGTCACCATTTTCTCTGTCCCTCCTTTCTTGCATCCGTTCATTCGCCCACCAGCCATTTATCGGTCACCTTCTTTGCTGGCCCCTCGTCTACCCTCTCCTGCCCTGAGTAAGGGCCCGTCTGCCCCAGGTCAGCAGCTGTAAACCACCAGTCGCTCCTTGGGAGAAAGACAAGACTTTCTACTCCTTAAGCGTCACAGTGTCGGGGACCCTGTTCTGTAGGGTGGCTATGAGTCAGCACCGCCTCGATGGCAGTGTTTGTTTTGTTGTTTGCTGGGGGTACCCTTTACCCTCCTACACGCCCGTCTGCCTCTCACCCCAGCCTTAAGTCTTCACTCAGCTACTTTCTCTATAGTTTTCCTCTGGACTAAGATTGGAAGCCCAGCTCGCTCTAGCTGTAGGACCCTGGTGAAGCCACTGACCTTCTCTCAGTCAGTTTGCTCGTGGGTAACCGTGGGCAGTACTTTTATGAAAATGCTTGGGCTATATTAAGTGTTCCAACGACAGTCTCCTTCCGCATTTTCACCTTTGTCTGTTGGCCGAGTTGCTGTGTATGGCCAGGCCACCTGTACCCTGCACAACTCCACGGGCACCGTTTGCACAGACCAACCCCTGGTCCTTGGGGAATCCCACTCGCTCCTCTCTACAGGTCCCCACAGGCAGCTGGGCCCAGAACGAGGGAAGCCTGCACCAGACACACTGCTTATCATCTGCTCTTATCTAGAAACCCTGTGGCCACCCAGGCAGGCCAGCAGGCGGGCCAGGGTCTGGGCTCTCTCAGTCAGGAGAGGAGCTGAGGATTCCTGGGAAAGAGCTGGGCCGCCTCCATGCTACAGACACAGAGCTTCCTTTTAGCTCCTGCCCCTGGCAACTCGGTACTATGTGCTCTGGTCTCTTGGTGTGCTGGTCCAGGCCCTCTCCCAGGCTGTGAAGCCCCGGGTCAGAGATAAGTGGAGCAGACGCTACCTGCCTATTACAGACCATCAGACTCAGCCTCTGGTTAGGGGCTGAGGACTTAGGGTTTCCGCCTCACCCAGGGGCACTAGGGGATCGTCCGGAGTGTGCTCACGGTTCTCTCCATGATGCCAGTCACAGGAAGAAGAACCTCTCAACAACAGGAAGCCAGGCTTCACAGGAAGGGACATGTCCCTGTGGCCCTCTTCTCCATGGACCCAATGGGCGCGTCAGACCACAGTCTCACGGCAGCCCTTTCTCTACAGCATGGCCCTGCAGGGGTCCCCATCCAAGGTGAGGAGGGCACCTGGCCACTCAGTGCCACCGGCTGGTGGGAGGCTGGACAGCAAGAGGGGCGACAGGCATAGGCGGAGGGAGGCGCCGAGTCCTCAGAGGATGGTGTCAGCCTCCAGCCCCTCCCACTGCATCTATCTCAACTCGGTCTACACCGCACGCCCTGACTGGCCTCCATCTCCACGGGGACAGAGGCCGAGCTTGCAAGATGGCCACTTTGGTAGTGGCTGGTCACCCTGTCTCACTTGTTTACTAATTTCTTCATAAGCCCAAGCAGTTTATAAATATGACAAACACCCAGAGATGCGCATGCAATGTATATGAAGGGGCTTCAGAGCGTCTCTGGACAATTGAACTAAAAGAAAATGGAAACACTTCCCCCAAACATTTTGAATGTCCCTTGTACGTACAGTTGTAAGTGCTGTGGGAGCGACCCCCACATAACCCCCACAACGGGAGAAGCCACCAGCTCCCTGGCAAGCCCTCCTCTCTCACCGCTATCTTCTGGATTCCAACCTGCTCTCACCACCGAAGAGAACCACGCTCCTGACTTTTAGGGTGATTCCTTCCTCGCTTAAAAAAAAAAAAGTTCTACCACTAACATATGTCCTGCCCGGCGCTACGGTATTTTCAATTGCCTCCCATGCATGTGAAAGTTGGCCACTGAACAAGGAAGGCCGAAGAAGCAGCAGCGCAGTTGAGTTATGGTGCTGGCGAAGACTCTGGACAGTACTATGGACCGCCAAAAGAACACACAGCTCTGTCCTGGAAGAAGCACAGCCACGGTGCTCCCTGGGCATGTTGTCGGGAGAGACCAGTCCCTGGAGATGGACATCAAGCTGGGTCAAGTGGAGGGCCCTCCAGGAGGAGCATGGGCATGGTGGCTGCAACGATGAGCTCGGTCATAAGAACACTGACTGGTGGGGATGGCACAGGCGTGGGCAGGGTTTCCTACTGTTGTACAAAGAAGAGCTGGGAGAGGGCACCGAGCCACCACCACCACCATTAACGGCTGGACCTACAAACAGCGGACCTTAGTGTTGCCCCTTTTTATACTTCATATAACTGCAGTCATACGACATGCATTCTTTTGTGATGCATTTTTTTACTCACGTCTGCAAGATCCATTAATGGTGCTGCATGTAACGGCTCATTTTTACATAGCTTTATTGGGGTATAATTATCCAACTATAATTCTGTAGTGTTTCAAGAACAAATGCGTCTTAATTAGTTATCTACCTCTGGTCGTTTTCAGTGCTCTGAAATAATTGGTTTTGATCACATCCTCTTCCACTCTCCCAGTTTATAGGCTTTTTGATTTTTTTTGCAGAGAATAATAATTCTTGTCTTCACAGTGTAATAACTACAAGTCCCTCCTTGGATTACTCAATTTATTCATGTTTATTGTCCTCGGTGTATATTCCAACTTAGGCTATCACAGAAGGTCTTGTAACTGCCTCCTGGTATCTGGACGTGCACACTGCTGAGTAGAACTGCTGGCTCTCGTAGTTTCCATTTCTGCAGTAACTAATTAGCCCCAAGCCGGTCACTTAAAACTACCCAAATTTATCATCTCTTAGTTGTGGAGGTCAAAAGCCTGACACGGGTCTCACTGGGCTAAATGTGGGTGTTAGTAGGCGAGGTTTCTTCTGGAAGCTCCGGGGGAGCTGTCTCTGTGCTTTTTCCAGCTCCTGGGAGCTGCCCACGTTTCTTGGCTTATGGTGGGCCCTCTTCTATCTACCTTCTTCAAAGCCAGCAATGAGTCTGTCTCATGCGATCCTGACCTGGACTCCTCTGCCTTCCTTCCCTGAAAGGACCCTCGCGATTACATTGGGGCCACCTGGATGATCCAGGCTAACTTTCCCATCTCAAGGTCATTTACCTAATCACATCCGCAACAGAGTCTCTTCGGTCACATAGGGCCCCCTAGATGAGGCCATGGATATCTCTGGGGGCTCATCATTCTGCCTGCCACATAGGGTGTTATAGCTCTTCAATGATACCTTTAGAAAAGACAAACTTTTCTACAATGGTTTTATGCGTTTACATGCAGACCAGCCATTTCTGTTGCCCCCACATCCTTGCTAACACGCTGCATTACTGAAGCATTAAGCCTTTGTCCCCGTCTGGTTCTGCAACCTATCTTCTAGGGCAGGGGTCCTCAAACTATAGCCCCTGTGCCACATGCAGCCCACCAAGGACATTTATCTGGCCCACCAGGTGTTTCTTCCCCTTGTTTTTTTACTTCAGAATAAGATATGTGCAGTGTGCATAGAAGCATAGGAAATTGTTCATAGTTTTTTTTAAAAACTATAGTCCAGCCCTCCAACGGGTCTGAGGGACAGTGAACTGGCCCCCTGTTTAAAAAGTTTGAGGACCCCTGTTCTAGGGGACAGAGGACCTGGGAAGCATGGATCTACTGCAGCATCCCTGCTGTGTACCCCAACATCTGCTCTGATCCCCGAGGACGCGGCGTGTGAGGCGTGTGATTTTCGGCTCACAGAGGGTCTCTGGGTCTAAGCCGTGGCTCACCTGGTCCTGCTGATGGCAGAGGAACTGCGGAAGGAAACTCTGCTTCCTGTCACCCAACAGTCACCTCACCCTGCGCCTGGAAGGCTCATGCAGGGAGGAGATAGCACCCATTTATCACCACCCAGGGCACCAGCCCAGGACAGGGGCAGCAGATACCTTCTGGCCGGGGTTTTGGCTTTTCCAGGCCTCCGTCTTGCATGAGCTCAAAGGCAAAGGAGACATTCAGCACCTGGGAGGAAGGAGAAGAGAAACACGCAGGGGCTGAGTCCCTGTGGACCTGTCCTTAGGCTTTCGGGTCCCAGGCTTGGTCTCCGGGCGCAAGAGCGGCTGAGCTCTGAGGAGGGCGGCCTTTGCAAGGACATGGGGCTACTGCACTCGGCAGGCCAGTGGGTGTGTGAGCCTGCTGATCCCAGCCTGCCATGGATGAGACCTCCTGCTGAAGCCCACCACCCTCTTCCTCTCCCGCTGTTTCAGGGATTCAGCCTCAGGGCTGCCAGTGCACAGCCTTGACAGGATCAGGCTTGGAAGACTCGGGAAGGGACAGAATTGGCTTTTGCTTTGGAGCGAATGCCTGGTCCAGGAAGCGGGCTGAGGAGGTCACCACAGCCCGGCTGGGTGCAGACCTCAGGTCTGACCTGCCTTCGGGCCGCCTTCCCTTTCCCTGGGAGAGAGATGAGGCTGGGCTGCCTGCTTGACAAGAGCTGACGGCCAGCACTGCCTGGGGAGAGAGAGGCTGCTTAGTGACATGGGGCAGGCGCCCACCTCCAGGCATGGAAGAACTGGGGCCAGATGGAAGCTGGCCCTTCTCCTGGGTAGTGCCAGCGCAGGGGTGGTGGATGCGTCAGGGGGTGTGGGAAGAGGTCTCCCTTGCCATCCATGCCCCCCCCCCCCTTACCTTCTGTTCGAAGCTGTCTGGGGTCAGGAAGAAGCTGTGCAGAGGCACAAAGTAGCCCTCCAGGAGCCCCATCAGCAGCACCAGGTACACGCCATCTGCAAACTGAAGGGGCAGCCGGGTGAAGGCGCTGGGTCCCAGAGCTTCTTCACCCACTGCTTTCCTGCCCACCCTGCCCGAGGTGCCCCTGGTGGGGCTGGGGCAGGGGCCAGAGGCAGGAAGGCTCACTCTGCCCCCAGCTGCCCAGGGCTGGCTGGCCTGGTACAGCAGCCCCAAGGCCACAGAGCCAACTGCGGTGCACCTGGCACTGATTGATTGCACACTGACTGCGAACTGAGTCCCGAGGAGTAGAGCGATGGGCCAGGGGACTCCAGAAGCTCCCAGTCCCGTGCAGCGTTGGTGGTGGGGGCCACACGGCGATGGCTCTATGGAGGGAAGTGTCTCAACCCGAGTGAGACCACCAAAGGTCACCCCACTCTTGGGAGGCCACTGGGGAGGGCTTCCCGAGGAGGCGCTGCCTGAACGGAGACCCAAGGGGTGAGCAGGAGTTAGACGGCGGGGACAGAGGGAGGAGGAAAAGGGGTCCCAGGTCCTGGGTCTAGGGTTAGCAGGGTGACTTCTGCTTTTTGAACAGAGAGGAGTAAGTCTGGCATCATACGGGCCTGGATCTCACCCTCCTTTCTCACATCTCTCTCTCAGTGCTTGTGCAGAGGGCGAATGCACGGGCCAGGCCTCCCGAGTTCAAATCTACCTCTTCCTTGCTGAGTGACTTGGGCAAGTTATGCCACTTCTCTGTGCCTCGCTTTTCTCATCTGTACAACGGGGTGGTCTCGTATCCCACCACAGAGTGACCAGTGGGCGGGGCCAGTTAGTCTGTGTCAAATGCCGAGCAGGAGGCACTGACTACATATTAACCCTTGCTGCTACGAAGAAGCTCTGATGGCGCTGTGGGTGAGGCACAGAACACAGACTCAGGGAGCACCCGGACTGAAGACGCACAGCCTGAACCCTATCAGCAGCGAGGGCCGTGGGGGGCGTTCTATAAATCACTGGACCTGCATGATGCCAGAATGTCAGTGGGATGTGATAGAAGGCTCAGGAATTATTATTCTATATGATGAAGCGACTAAAGAGATGCGTGTGAGAATACTGGGACAGCTGGCAAAATCTGACTCTAATGGCCTTCAATGAAACAGAAGAAATGGCCATTCTGATCCACCACGCTCGGTCCAGTACCTACAGTCCCACGAGGTGCACCCTCCATAGATGGAGAGATGCATGTACAAGTGCCTGGGTCTGGTCATTGTGCAAAGGCCGTGGGAAAACTCCGTTCTCTATTCATCCCATTTTTCTGCCAGGCTTCTGAAACCCCGTGTATTGCGGCAACCCACCAGAATGACCTTGTTCTTCGGGTAAGTGGTGAGGGGCGGAGAGGGGAAAGAGCGACGGAAGGTTAACAATGGAGTATCTAAGTGAAGAGTCTGTGAATGTTCATAGTGCCATGCTTGTCGATTTTCAAAACATAGAGTTGGAAACATTTTCAAAACATAAAGTTCCCACCTGGCTCCTGCCCTGGGGAAAGCTTCCGTGTTGGTGGGAAGGTCCTTTCTTACAGTACCGGGGCCTGGGGTGGGGGCTGGGCTGTTGAACTGTCAAAAGGCCCTGCCTGGTCCTTAAGGCTCTGCCACCCACCTGGGTTTCCAGCTCTGTGACTTCCAGGTTCAGCTTATTCAGGTGCTTGTTGACGAACGTGATGAGTGTCTGAAAGGGAAGCACAGTGGGCCACCGAGGCGGAGAGGGTCAGGCCACTTCTGGGACTCCGATGTGCAGGCTCGGATCAGCGTGGAAGCACAGGTCAAGGCCAGCCAGGAGCCCTGGGCCAGGACGGGCGGGCTGGGCTTTGTGGGATTCTAACCGGCAGTTTCAGAACCGTGGAAGGAGTGACACTTCAGAAGGAAGTGCCAAGAGGCAGACTGGCACAGTGGGGTATCTGAACCCAGGGTCAGGGTGAGCCTGCAAGGAATGAGGAAGGGGCTACAGAAGAAATGATCCCACGGGGTCCTCCTTAGCGCAGGGACAGAGATTTGTGTGAGGGGCCAGGTGGAAGGACAGAATGCCCACTGTATCGACACTCTCAGGAGAGCCGTGACCCCGATGGGAGAAGCAACGGGCGGGTGGAGAGGAACCAGGGAGAAGAGGTGGCAGGGGGGAAACTGCTGTCCGGGGCAAGCCCAGTGTGCGCAGAGGAGGATGGGACCAGCTGAGCAGGGTGCTGGCAGGGGTGCGGGATGGGCTTTCCTCATGTGTGGGTGGCACCCTCTGCCCCGACTCCCTCCCGGGTCCCTCTTCCCGACCTTTTTCACCACGTTGAGTTTGTCTGGTGCGTGGTCGAACAATGTGTCGAAGGCATCTCGCTCTGGAAAAAGAGGGGCACGTGAGCTGGGCGGCGAAAGACCTCCTGGGAAGCCCACCTTGCCGTTGGGCCCCGAGCCAGGAGGTCAGCTCCAGGAAGGAACTCCTTGGGGCGTAAAATGGTAGGGGTGGGGGGCATGCCAACTCAGCGAGCCCCTGTAGGACAAGGCAGAACTACCCCTGTGAGTTTCTGAGACTGTAACTCTTTATGAGCGTAGAAAGCCCCATCTTTTCTCCTGCTGAGCTGCTGATGGTTCCAAACTGCTGACCTTGCAGGCAGCAGCCCACGTGTACCACTACGACGCTGTGCAACTCAAGATCCTGGAAAGAATCAAAGGCGGAGCCCCCACCAGAGATGCTCCCTGCTACAGCTTCCTGCTTCCCCAGGGAGCGGGCCACCTCCAGGAGGGCTCTGGGTGGGAAGGGGTCATGACCCTGGGTGTGCCTTTCCCTACTCCTGCCCCTGCATGGGTGTGGCAGTTACCTAATTTTGTGTCAGTGTGAAGTGCAGGGGTGGAGTCTAGCCTGTCAATCAGGTCACAGTCTGATGGTGCCTCCTTGTGGGCCTGACCTCCTCATAAGGAGGGTCCTGGGAACTTCCCCTCTCTCTCTGCCTTCACCTTCCTGTTGGACCATGTGGAGACCCTTGCCACCGCTGAGAGGCTTCCACCACCACTGGATCCACAAGAGTTTTCACCCACTGGTCTGAGATCTTCCTGCATTTTGCATCATTGCTGTGGCTGCATGTGTCTGAAGAGGGAGTTATGGACTGGTATCGGATTTACGGACTTGATTTGGACTGGGCTGGGATGTTTGCTTGACCTCTAGTTACTTCTTGATATAAAAAATGTGAGGAGTAGGAGTTGTGGTGATGGAAGAGGGAGAAGGGAGGGGCAGAGGGAGGAGAAGGCCAGTCCCAAGTGTGTGCAGACACCTCTGCCTTCACTCCCACAATAGACTTGCCGCAAACTGCTTTGCAAACGCCCAGGATCCACACCGAGGCTCAGCACAGCCAACGGGCTGATCTCGTCTAAGAGGACAGTGTTGAGGTGGGTAGTTTCTTCTTGCCACCAGCAAGCTGCCCCTCCCTGCCCAGTTGGCTGGGGCAGACACATGCCAGGCAGCAAGCTGAGGGCCTGCTCTTCCCAGTGGCCATTAACAGCTGCTGCCGGATTAACTAGAGCCGCACTGCAACCACCCACCAGCACTGGGGGACAATCTTGGGCAACTCACCATGCCTTCCAGAAAGTGCCCTGGAAGAAAAGGAAAACAAGAATCGTGATTCTTCCTCTATGGCGAATCCTCTGAGAAGCTCGTCCCTCTCTGTTGGAAGCCCACTCCTACCCTGCTAGCCAGTCCTCACCCTGTAACCAGCCTACCTGGGGCTGAAGGACTCAAAACCCTCTTCTCTGGGCATCTTACTCTGTGCCAAGTCCTCTAATTATTCGGTTTTCATTATATTACTATTTTCCCTGTTATACAGATACACTGGTATTAAAGCAAAAGGCTGGTGAGATGATCCTTCAAGGACTCTTGTCTTAAAGAAAGTCACATTATTGCTTGCAGTGCAGAAAGAAGATTGTTCGTGGGGGCTCCAGGTTGCCAACCAAATTTCAGGTGCCCCACTCCCTCAGGCAAACCCATGGCACGGCACCACACTGCCCGGGTGGCTGTGGGTCTCTGCTTGAGGAGGTGAACTATGTCTTTCTTCCATGCAGCCTGGAATGTCCACCAGGCTGCACCTGCCAATGGCCCCGAGCGGGCAGGCACTGTAATGCACTTGTAGACTGGCACCAGCCAAGGACTCAGTGGAGCACACACATTCGAGACGGACCACTGGGCTTAAGTCCTACTGAGCCATTTGCTAGCTGTGTGACCTCCGGCAGGTTGCTTAGCCTCTCTGGACTGCAGGTCTCTCGTGTCTAAAATCAGCATAGTAGTAGTGGTAACTTCAATGAGCTTAGGTCTTATTCTATTGGTTTCTTCCAACTGTATACCTATCACCTCCTAAATGATCAATTGGGAATAGCAGATTGAAAAGAACAATCGGTGACTGTTGGAGAGATCCAAGAGTCTTCAGCCCTCAGACTCAGAGATTTTAGGGATTTAACCATTGCCTGTGTGTGTCTGAGTCTGCATCGACTCGATGACAGTGAGAGTTTGGGGGTATGTGTTTATTAGGAACGAAAATGAGAGATGACCGTGTTACACAGACTGGGTCTCGCCTTCCTTCCTACCAGGTTGTATCCATGTTTCTGTCTTTATGGTAGAGGTGGTGGAGAGAAAAGAAGTCCTAACAGGCAGCTAACAGAGTGTTCCAGAATCTGCCACGTCACAGTCCCTGACTCGAGAGTTTCCCACAGGTCACGCTACTCTCAGGGGTCTTCCTCCCTTCCAGGTAAAATAGCCTAAGCCCAGCAGGGTGGGGGCGGGGAGGGGAGAAGTGCAGGACCGTGAGGAATTGTGCTCCTTTCCCCATAGGCCTGACCCAGGCATCTTTCTACCACTTCTCACAGAACCAAGGCCAACAATTGGTCCTTCAGCTGTCCCCTCTGTGGCTGCGCCTGGTCCCGAGCATGACACAGAGCCACGCTGGGGGTCTTGGGAAAGGCACCCTATGCTTTCTGCCCTTATCTTCAGCCTGAAATGCCAACAGGTTGATGCCTTTTCTAAAGCATACCGCACAGTGTGGTCTAGACGGGCTGCACTTCTCAGGGGCGAGAGAAGGGAGGAGGAAGTTCCCAAGAGACTGGGCCAGGCTTGGAAGGTGTGGGTCAGCTGTGGGAAGGCAGCAGTGAAGGGCGGGCTGTTACTGACGGAATTCCCACCCCCTCTGCAGGTTCGGAAAGTGATGGAGGAGCTGAGGTCGGGGAGGTGGAGGGGCTCACCTGTGTACAAGCGGAAAAGCCTAAATCGGAACTCAAGTCGGGCTGACTCAGAGGCCCTGCTCATCCCACTCTGGCGCTATCACTCACGGGGACCAGAGACAGCTGGTGGGGGAACAGGGGATGCCACAAATAAACTTTGCCTGTGGCCAGGGTATGGGCTCGCCCAGTGACCCCCTACATCAACCTGCTCTTTCTGCTTAAGAATAAGGGTCCTCTTCGCGTGGCACTCCTCAGGTGCATTCTGATGCTGTGATTTCTTGAAGCACAGAGAAAAGAGAAGTGGGGGCGGGCCAACAGGAACAAAAAAGGGCAAAAGAAGAGAGGGGCCGGGCCTTCTGGGTCACGGCGCATGACCAAAGACATCAGATGCAGAAAGAAAGAAAAGAGCCCTTCTGAAGGTTCACAATTTAAATTCAGCCCCATGTTTATGGCATGATGATTTCATGCTGGTTGGCTTTTCGTGGGGAGCATTTTTCTTCCTGGAGTGCCATAAAATTAGAATTTTTCAATCACTGCTAATTCCCTCTCCCCACTACCCCACCCAAGTTTGTACCTTCAGCATTGAGAGGCATGTTTTGAATGCATGGAAAAGGCTAAACTGTAATCATTGGCTGAAGTCTAATCCCTCCTGCAAGCCCAATAAATGAAAACTAAATATCAGCAAATGGATGAATTTCGGAGAAACATCTGTGTTCCATTACAGAATCGCTGGCAACAATGGTGTTGACATACTCTGTGTTTCCAGTCATTTCCTCTTGGATTTGCCGGGACTGGAGGATCCCTTCTCGTTTCTGAAACGGGGGTGGGGAGGGGAGTTTGGAAAGAGAAGAGAAAAATATGGTTCAGAAAAATACCCTAAAAATGGATGAGCGTTTCTGATATCGAGAAAGCGATGTGAACTCAGAGAGGAGAAAATGCTACAACTTCCACGAGACCCCTGATTGCCTGTTACTGGACTGTACCATTTGTACTTAAGTGCAATTAGTGTTTAGTCCAAACAAGTAGGCTGTTTCTTGGATGGTGACTCTCTTCGTTCTTTATTGGAAGACATGCTGCTGGAAGCAAACTGTTAGGCTCCCAGAGTAAATCACAGCAAACCAAATGGAAATGAAGGCCAGGGTGTGTCTGCCCTCCAGCTGGGGCCACCGAGGGAAGCAGAGAGAAACACATTTAACTGTGGGGCTGGGATGAAGCAACCGAGGCCAGTTGGGAGAATTCAGTCAGAGGTAGTTTCTTTTCTTCTTTTAAAAACGGATAAAATGGGAGTTTTTAAGCGGTACAGTCCTCAGTAACTAGCCTTTTCTCTAAGATGAAGCACTTTGATCATTCACCACCTAATCACCCACCCAGCCCTCCATCATCCATCCATTCATCTGCCCATTCCTCCAATCAATTAATCCTCTTTGTTCTTTATTTAATTAATCAGAACGGTCTATTAACAAATCCATGCTGGAGTTAGAGCAAATACTAACGTCACGGTTTCTGGCTTCAAGGGAGCTAGAGGTGATGAATTAGGCATGCGTGCAAATAGTTTTCCCTAAACTATCCTATTGCTGTGCCTGCTCATTAACTAATAGCATCCTCTTTAAAGGTGATAAGGTATGTGGTCACCCTTTGCAAAGAAGTGCTAAACGCAGGAAAGGAGCAAGCACTTCTAGATGAACAGCCAGGAAAACCTTCCAAGGGGAAGAGGTCATTGAGATGGAACCCAGGATCTGACTGGACACAGAGGAGAGGCTCAATCCAAAACGCAGAACCAGGGCAGCGTTAAAGACAACAACAGTATTCAGAGGCTGTGTGGTGAACCAGAGTGTCTGGAGACCTCGAGGACAAGTGGGTTGGGAGAGTGGCTGATATGAGTCAGAAAGGAGCACGAGGTGCCCGTCAGAAGAGTTTACATTTCATTGTGTGGCACAGAGGATTTGTGTTGTCTCTGAGAAAAACACACAGCAAAGCATACCCTAATTCAACAGCGTCTACATGTGCAATTCAGTCACCCTGGTAACACTCCTCATGTTTGGCACCTTGCTCACATCCCTCATGAACATACACTCACTGCCCGCTAAGGTTCTTATCTAATCATTAGAGTTGCTGTTGTCAATTTAGCGTCACATACAGTTGGTCTAAAAGAGGACCATGCTCCCGGCAGACCTTCTTCATGACTGAAGCGAAACTGTTGTCCAGGGTGAAGAGGATTTCAGGAGATAGTTTTGCTTTATAGTCTAAAGGTAATCTCAGGGCAATAATTTTGGGGACTCATCTAGCTTCCATAGACTCAGAAAGTCTAGAGTCCATGATAATTTGAAATTCTATTCTGCATTTCCTCCTCTTGATCATGATTCTTCTACAGAATCTTGGATAAATATGTTCAGTAATAGCAGCTGGGAACCATCCCGTTCTAATGGCACGGCAGGAAGGCAGTTGTTCACGGAGGCCGTTAGCCACACATTCTATTTCCTCCTCCTATTAAACGCTCTCTCCCCAGAAGTCTTCGGCTGTACACAAGCAATCTCAGCAAACTTTTTAAAGAGATTTTTTTTGGTCCTTGATCTATCACAGAACTTTTGCCAGGTATACAACTTACCGACAGCAGTTACAATAATGGCTGTGCAGTCCCACCTCCAATCAATGTGATTTTCCCATCACTGTTAATTCCTTTCCCTCCTCTCACTCACCCCTGGTTAACTACTAAGAAGCTTTGGTCTTTACACATTTGCCCTTTTTTGGGGTGTGTGTGTGTGTGTGTGTCTTTTTATATAAGCAAGGCCATACGATATTTGTCCTTACCTAATTGGCTAATTTTACTCAGTATCTCTTCAAGTTCTGTCCCTACTGTCGTTCATATTTCTACTTCATTTCTTCCTATCACTACCATGTGTCTGCTGCTTCATGTACATCCCACATTTTGTTTACCCAATCATTGTTTATGGGCATTTCGTTTCTTTCCATTTGGGGGCCATTGGGAATCATGTTACAGTGAACACTGGTATACAAGTTTCCTTTTGAATCTCTGCTTGCAAGTCATTAAGTATGGGCCCAGGAGTGGAATTGCTGGGTTATAGACCAGTTCAATTTTAGTCTACTGAGGAACCACTACATTGGTTTTCCACATTGACCGTTCCATTTTGCACGTCTATCAGCAATGGATAAGGGTTCCAATTTCCTCACATCTTCACCAACATTTGTTATTTCTGTTTTTTGTTTGTTTCCTTCTCCCCTAAATTTATGTTTACGTTAGCCATATTACTAGGGGGGAAATGGTATTTCATTGTGATTTTGAGTTGCATCTCTGTTGGTCCTAGTGATGTAGTGGTTATGCATTGGGCTGTGATCTGCTTGGTCAGCAGTTCAAAGGCATCAGCAACTCGGAGGGAGAAAGACTGGGCTTTCTACTCTCGTAACAGGTATGGTCATGGAAACCCACCAGGGAGTTGCTAAGAGTCAGCACTGACCGGATGGCAAGGAGAGAAAGAATGGTTAATGACACCGTGCTCTTTAAAAATTTTTTGTCTTGGTGGCAATTTGAATATTTGGTGAAATGTCTATTCAAGTTCTTTGCCCATTTTATGATTGGGTTATTTGTCTTATTGTTATTGAAGTTTTATATGTATATTTTGGCTATTAGAATTTTGTAGGATATATGGTTTCTGGAGATATTCTCTCAGTTGGTAGTTTGTCTTTTCACTGTTTTCATAAAATCTTTGAATGAACAAAGTTTAACATTTTTATTAGGTCTCATTTATTTACTTTGTCACTGGCTGTTTGTGCTTTTGTTATTAAATAATCCATTATTTTGAAAGCTAGGCCTGACAGCGTTGTTCCTGTTTGTTTTTATAAGAATTCTGTAGTTTTAGTTTGCATTTAGCTATTTAATCCATTTTGTCTGTTTGGGTATATGGTGTGAGGCACGGACCCTTCCTCATTACTCTGCACATTGTAATCAATTTTCGCAGCACGATTTATTTAGGAGATACTTCTTCCTCCATTAAATAGAATTGGTACTCTTGTCAAAAATAAGTTGACTACAAATATGTGGGTTTACCTCTGGACTCTCAATTCTCGCCCATGTTTTATCAGTCATTGTTACCCTAGTACCAAGCTATCTTGGTTACTCTAGCTCCATAAACCCAATCCCAAATCACTGACATGGAGCTGGGTTTCCAAGGTTGTCGATCTTTATAGGAGCAGATAACTCATGACTCTATACGGCAAGGTAGCACTGCCCCTGTGGGTTTCCAAGACTGTAACCTTTACAGGAGTGGAAAGGTTTGCCTTTCCCCCAGAGGAGCAGAATGCCTCATCTGTTGCCTGTAGAGTGGCTGGTGGGTTTGAACCACTGACTTTGGGATAGTCTATCAGGAGGTGTGAGCCCGCCCACTTTGTTCTCCTCCAGCCTTGAATTAGCTTGTCAAAACCTCTTAAAGTTGAGGACTAGTTTTTCTATTGCTGTAAAGAAAACTGTTGGAATTTTGATTGGAGTTACAATGATTCTGCAGTTTGCTTCGAGTAGTACTGGCATGTTAACAATATTAAGGCTTCCAACCCATGGACATGGAATATCGTTCCATTTATTTGAGCCTTATGTAATCTCTGTCAGTAATATTCTATAGTTTTCATAGTATAATCCTTCACACCTCTGGTTAAATTGATTTCTTAGCATTTTATTATCAGATGTCATTGTAAATGAAATTGCTTCCTGAAATTATCCCAACTGGTATATAGAAATCTAACTGTTTGTTGATTTTGTACCCTGACTTTTTCTAGAGCTAAGTTCTTCTATTAGCTCTAGAAATTTTCTTGAGGACATTTTTGTAATTCGCTTTGTCTAGGATCATCTCATCCTACAGAGAGACAATGTTACCTGTTCTTTTCCAATTTTACCTTTTATTTATTTTTCCAGTCTTATTGCTCTGTCTAGAATTTCTAATATAATATTGAATAGAAGTGGTGCAAGAAGGTACCCTCTTTTGTTTCTGATTTCAAGCGAAAAGCTCTCAATCTTCCTTCATGAAGTATAATATTGACCGTTGGCTTTCCATACCTATATTATTTTGAGGACTTCCCCCCCCCCTATTTCAAATTATTTAGGGTTTTCATCAAGAACAGGTGCTGGATTTTATCAAACACTTTTTCTGCATCCATATAGACGGTTATGTGATTCTTTCCCTTTATGCTGTTGATGTCGTCTATTATGTGAATTATGTCTTAAAAAATTATTTCTTAAAAAAATCATTTTACTGGGGTCATGTTAATTTTCTTTTATTATTTATGTTCTTTTTAAAAATTTTATTTTTATGTTAATTTTCTAATGCTGACCCAGCACTGCATATCTGGAGTAAACCCAAATTGGTCACAGTGTACAACTCCTAATACACTTTTGGATTCTGCTAGCATTTTGTGGATACATTTCATATCTATATTCTTAAGAGAGATTGGTCTGTGGTTTTCTTTGGGTGGTCTCTTTGGCTATAAAGCTTTATGCTTGCTTCACAGGATGAAGTAGGGAGTATTCCTTTCTTCTACATCTTTTGAAAGATTTTAAACAGTACTAATGTCAATTTTTATCTAAATATTTGGTAGAATTTGAAACCATCTAGTTCAGGACGTTTCCATTTTGTTGGGAGACTTTTGTTCACTGATTCAATATTTTCATTTGTTATATTTATATTTGTTCACCTGTTGAGACTTTCTATTTCCTCTTAAGTCAGTTATGGTAGCTTGTACTCTTTGAAGAATTTGTCCATTTCCCATTTGTTTCCATATAGCTGCTCATAATATGCTGTCATAATTCACTTTATTTCTATTGGGTGAGTTGGAATGTCCCCGCTTTCTTTTTTCATTTATGTTATTTGTATCTGTGGTAATTATATAATCATTTGTCAATCTGAGGATCAAGAATATAGGGGTGGAGTCTAGCCTGTCAATCAGATCATAGCCAATGAGGTTTCTGTGTGCGCCTGGCCTTTTCCTGAGAATTCTGGGACTTCCTCCTTGGAGGCAGGAGAGACTTACTACGTTAGTGCTCTGTTAGAGACACTACATGGACCTACTCTGATGCAACCATACAGACCTCTGAAGCTGGGGAAGCCACAGAGAGACTCCAGCCAGCGCTGAGATGCTTACACCACCACTAGACCGTAAGACTTTCTACCCTCTGGCCTGTGATTGTCCTGCATTCGGCGTCATTGCATGTGTATCCTGAGTCTGAAGAGGACTTTATAAATTGGTATCGGTCATACAGGCTATTATCAGACTTAAGGACTTGATCTGGACTGGGTTGGGATGCTTTCTCAATGTTCAATTCCTCTTGTATAGAAAACTCTTTCTTATGCCTATGTGTTTATGAATTTGTTTCTCTAGTCTAGCCAGACTAACACAGTATCTTTTCTGTGTCAATTTTGCTAAAGGTTTGCAAAGAACTTTACTGTTCTTTTCAAAAACCAAACTCCTTGCTTTATTGATTTCCTATTTTTGACTTCAGTTCTGCCCTGATCTTTTATTTGCTTCCTTCTGGTAGGGTCAGGCCTCGTCTGCTCTTGTCTCTCAAGTTCTTGAAGTTGTCAAGTTAGGCTGTAAATTTCATACCTTCCTTCTTACAGGAGAATGAAAGGGCTCTGCAAGATCTTCTGATCGGAGTAATGGCGATGATTCATTCAATCTCGATTGGAGTAATGGGGATGAATTGTTCTACACAGCTATTTGCCAGACAGGAAGGTCAGGGCAATTGGATGTTAGAGTGAATTCACCTGCCACCGAGGCTGAGCTGCGTATCTAGAAGGAGCCTATGAGAGATGGTGGCTCAGGTGAACCCATTCTTCTCCTTCCAAAACTTCCCTTTATATTCCCAATAGCCACCCAAAGCAGTGCACTTGCAAGATATTTTTACAGAAGCAAAGGCAGAGTTGGATTAAGGCCCAGAGTATATCTCGAGTACTTTTTACCCAAATTAAAAAAAAAAAAAGAAAGCGAAACAAAACAAAACAAAAAACCAGAGAGGTCATTTAAAGGAATTAAAAACAAACAACTGGGCCATAGGGTTTTTAAGGCTGTAAATCTTCATGGAAGGAAAATGCATGTTCTCCCAAGGAGTAACTGGTGGGTTTGAACTGCCAACCTTTTGGTTAAAAGCCTAGTGTTTTAATCACTGTCCCATCAAGGCTCCTTGAAAGGGGGAAAAAAAAAAAACCCAACCAATCACATCAAACCCTCTGCCATCGAGTTGGTCCAACTCCGAGCAATTCCGCAGGACGGAGCAGAACTGCCCGTGGGCCTGAGGCTGTCAGTCTTGATGGAAGAGAAGGCCTCGCCTCTCTCTTGGGGAGCAGCCCAACATATAACCCACCGGACCCCTTTCCGAATGGGACAAGGTGAGGACACGCCACGGCTTTTCCCAAACTCGATATAAAGACAGCTTCCCCATAGAACACAGGAATCATGGACACGGGCCTCAATCTTAAACTTGATGTCGAATCAAATGCTTTTCTACAGACTAGAGCAGGGGGAAAATCTGGGTTAAATAGCCTCTCCCACTGCATCCTGAGTCACCTCCCTGTGGCTTGTTCCCTAAAAGAGTTTTCTCTGTCTTTTAGTCAGTGACTCATGGCCAGTTCTCAGAGCCCTGCTTCTGTGCTGTTTAACTTGATAAAGCAAAACACTTCATAAAACCTGATCTCCACAGATGCCATTTTCTGTATCGTGTCCTCTTTTCTCCCACACGCTAACAAAACTGCCTACAGGAGAAATTAAACTAACAACAGCCTGCTGATGGCCTATAATTGAGATGAAAATAAGGCATACATTGTGAGCTGGCAACAGTCACTGTTTCAAAATAGGAGTCCCTCTTTCCTGCTCAATCTTTGATTGTACTTAAAAAACATATAATGAAGCAGATTCACATACTATCAATTGGTAAAAGAGCACACTAGAGATCGTCTGGATGCAGCAAGAGGGTGCTTGTGCAGGGATGTTCTGGTGGGCCGTGTAGCCATAGCACACAGAAAGGGTTTATTATAAGGTGACCAGATTTTTTTTTTCTTTTAAAAAAATCATTTTATTTGGGGCTCATACAACTGTTATCCCAATCCATACACACATCAATTGTGTGAAGCGCATTTGTACATCGTTTCTCAAAACATTTTCTCTCCATTTAAACCCCCGACATTAGGTCCTCATTTTTCCCCTCCCTCCCCGCTCCCCCCTCCCGCATGAGCCCTTGATAGTTTATAAATGGTTATTTTGTCATATCTTGCCCTGTCCGACGTCTCCCTTCATCCACTTTTTGATTGTCTGTCCCCCAGGGAGGAGGTCACACACAGTTCCATGTAATCGGTTCCCTCTTTCCTACCCATTCTCCCTTTACCCACCCTGTTTTGCCACTCATACCACTGGTCCTATAGGGCTCATCCGTCCTGGATTCCCTGTATTTTCAGTTCCTATCTGTACCAGTGTACCTCCTCTGGTCTAGCCAGACTTGCAAGACCAAATTCGAGTCATGGTAGTGGGAGCGGGGAGGAAACCTTTAGGAACTAGAGGAAGGTTGTATTTCTCATCATTGTTGCATCGCACCCTGACTGGCTCATCTCCTCCCCGAGACCCCTCTGCAAGGGGATCTCCAGTGGCCTACTAATGGGCTTTGGATCTCCACTCTGCACTCCCCCCATCATTCACTATGGTAAGATTTTTTGTTCTGATGATGCCTTACACCTGATCCCTTCGACAACTCGTGGTTGCATAGGCTGGTGTGCTTCTTCCATGTGGGCTTTGTTGCTTCTGAGCTTGATGGCCGCTTGTTTACCTTCAAGCCTTTAAGACCCCAGACGCTATACTTTTTGATAGCCGGGCACCATCAGCTTTCTTCACCACATTTGCTTATGCACCCATTTGTCTTCAGTGATCCGTTCGACACCCCGTGATCACACAGGTTGATATGTTGTTCCATGTGGGCTTTGTTGCTTCTGAGCTAGATGGCCGCTTGTTTACCTTCAAGCTTTTAAGACCCCAGACGCTATATCTTTTGATAGCCGGGCACCATCAGCTTTTAACATTGGTAAAGCGGGACACCATTGATGAAACTCATATCCTGGCAAAATAGCCACATGGCAGCTGAAAACCGTATACCCTAGCTTGTCGTACATCCTTTCCAAAATTTGGGACTTTTTAAAACGCTGAGGGATGCGGGGAAAATTGTTTAAAATCGGGACTGTCCCTCCAAAAGCGGGACGTCTGGTCACCTTAGTTTATTAGCACTGTGCTTAGGCAATTCATGTTTCCTCAAGATCAACTGCAGTAAGTTGACTTGACATTGGCTATGGGTTTCCACCCAGTTCTCTCTGCTTCTTACGTGGAGATTTTTTCTCCCAGCAGGCAGGGCTCGGGTGTTATATTCCCATTATTCCCCACAGATGCTCAGCAAGGGTTCCTGTGTGGTGCAAATGATTTGACCTTGGCGACCAACTAAAAAGGAATCCTGGTGGTACTGTTGAGGAAGCGCTGGGCAGCTAACCACAAGGTCGGATGTTCAAGCCCACCAGTTACCCCTTGGGAGAAAGTTGAAGCTCTTTGCTCCCATGAAGATCTACAGCTTCAGAAACGCTATATGAGGGCACCCTGAGTTGGAATCGACTCAGCGGTGGTGGGTTAGATTTGGGGACTAACCAAAAGATGGGCAGGTGGGACCCACCCAGCAGCACCACAGAAGAAAAATGTGGTGACATGCTTCTGTAAGAATGCCTACGGTGCTCCCTCTGAGCTGTTAACACGGGATCACCATGAGTCAGAATTGACCGAAGGGCGACGGGTTTGGTGTGGCTCTGGATGTCTAGCAGAGTTAAGTGCCCAGAGAGCGGAGGAAACGCTTTATGAGCACATCTCACATCAATGGACTGAAGAGCCATGGGTTGCGGTTGTAGCCGCCGCCACCCCCCCACCCCGCCTTCTATTAACATCTGATTTTTGAGAGCACTCAGTTCCCAGTCCGTCCATCCTGGACTCTGGTCTGGCCTGGCCATGGTCACTGCCCCTCAGGGCAAAAGGCTCATTTTCCTCACCGAGGGACAGCAGAGCAGCCTGCCGCACGCTGCTCCTCTCAGAACCCTGGCGACCCAGGGAGCTGCCGGTGCACAGGGTTCTCTCTGGATGCGTGTTTATTTGGAAAGAACAGCAACGAATTGACAACACAGTGACCTTTTGCTAAATGGGCATAGAGATGGAAAATGAAATTGAATTTGAGTGTCTAATGGGTCGAGGAGCAGAGTGAGACAGTCACGGGAGAGAGCACACCCGCACTGTGGAAATTATACAGCCATCTGCGAATGGACAGTCCACCCAACAACTGGGAGATGACGACTTGAGATCCCAGCTGTGAGTCTCTGGGCGGGTGACAGTCAGCAGGGGCCTCGGGAGAGGAGTGACACGGCCAGTCACGTCCCTCTCAAACACACGTGCACACACGTCTAGGGCTCTCTCAACCCCTGCACGTCCTTGGTTTAACAAAAAGGTGAGGATTTTCCTCTCTCACAATTGCAGGGCACCCTGGCATGGGCACGCACAAAAGCAGACACCTTTCCTCTCGGCTTCACAACACAAACACACCCTCCACACATCCTCCGGTATCATTCCAGAGACATCCTCCTGACAAAAGCAGGCAACCCACACAGGACGGCTCACACACAGGCATGCATTCTTCGGCTACTTGTGCACAGCATCAGCACGCCTCGGCCAACTTAGCCACAGGCCTTGAAATCTATGCCACGCCCAGGGACATCTCAGCATTCACGCATCCCTCCCTCTGGCCCTCTAGCCACTGTGTCTTGGCCCCCGCAGTGGCCCAGCATCGATGCCTCCTTAAATGGGCAGGTGGTGGAGGTATTCTTACCTGGACCACAACCACTTGAATGGAAACGTGGTCTGGGAGACGGATTGGTGCCCGGAAATACTGGGACAGAGCAACCAGCAGATGCAGGATGGCCACCAGGCTCTTGGCGTGAATAGCTGAAATAAAAGATGCATTTGATTTAGCAATTTTACCACTTACTGGCTGTACGACTGTGGCCTCGGATACTGGGCTAACAGCACTGATGCGGAAATGTACAGGGTGTAAGGATTTCCCCAGCTCATGCAGGCAAAGCTTCTGGTATACAGCCGGAGCCCAGGAGCCGCTGACCCCTTAAAAATGACAACCTGCGTGAAACTGCCTGGCACCTCGGTCATGAAAGCATGTGCCTTCTCCCGCCTTTCTTCCTCGTACAAGGGACGATTTAGCAGGTGCTTTAGCGGCCTGCCTAGTCTCACAGCCCTCGTAGTGCCTGATTACAGAGGCCAGCTAGAGAAGGCACAGAACAAGGAAGAGAGACAAGGCCCATCTGTGCACTTTTGTTTTTTAATCCTTTTATGAGGGGCTCACACAACTCTTATCACAAGCCATACACACATCAATTGTGTAGAGCACGTTTGTACATTCATTGCCCTCATCATTCTCAAAACATTTGCTCACCACCCAAGCTCCTGACATCAGGTCCTCATTTTCCCCCTCCCTCCACGCTCCCCCCTCCCTCAAGAACCCTTGATAATTTACAAATTATTATTTTGTCATATCTTGCCCTGTCTGACGTCTCCCTTCACCCACTTTTCTGTTGTCCATCCCCCAGGGAGGAGGTCACATATAGTTCCTTATAATCGGTTCCCTCTTTCCAACCCACTCTCCCTCTACCCTCCCAGTATTGCCACTCACACCACTGGTCCTGAAGGGATCATCCGCCATGGATTCCCTGTGTTTCCAGTTCCTATCTGTATCGGTGTACATCCTCTGGTCTAGCCAGACTTGCAAGGTAGAATTCGGATCATGATAGTGGGGGTGGGGAGGAAGCATTTAGGAACTAGAGGAAAGTTGTATTTTCCATCGTTGCTACATCGCTCCCTGACTGGCTCGCCTCCTCCCCGAGACCCCTCTGCAAGGGGATCTCCAGTGGCCTGCTAATGGGCTTTGGGTCTCCACTTTGTATGCACAGGTCCATCCTGAGGGCGTCCTCCTGTCTGCCCTGGGAGTGATGAGTCTGTTCCAGAAGATGCTTTGAGAACCCTCCAAGAAAAAGAAATGACTCAGACCTTCCTTGGGAACTCATTAGTTTATTGTTATCACTGCTACTTCAGAAGTTTCCTACGGGCGATGCACAACGGTTCGACAGCCCCGGCAAACAGCTGATGAACTGTTCCTAATGCGTAGCCTTCCAGAGTAAGTTCTTTTTCAGTTCTCGCCTTCCAGGCCTTGCCAACTAAGTTTTCCCCACAGTTACAGTCTCGAACAAAACCAAACGGCTCATGGCATGGGACTGGCCCATGGACACGGTGGAATCCCTGCCTGGCAAAAAGCAAAAGCGTGCCCTTCCGATCGGAAGTGCCATACCACCTCCAGCCCAACCATTTGCTAGCCCTCCAGCTTACTGATCCTCTCAGTTATTGCTCAAGGGAAATTAGCGACATAAGGTTGACCCCAAAAATTGGAGTCAAACAGGTTGTTCTGCTGAGATTAAAGATTATAGAAAAATCCTGACCAAAAAGGAGAAAAAATAGAATTTCCAATTCTCAGAAGACTCAGACTTTCGGAGGTCACCGAAGCAAAGCCTTCTTTAAACCAAACAATAGTTTAGCCTAATTAATAAAGAATGTCTTGGGGGAGGGAGCACTAGAACTGGTTCTGATGGCACAACTCATTATAAAGGCGATTTAACCAGGGGTGGGGATGGGGACTGCTCTAAAATTGATGTGGTAATGATTATACAATTCTTCTCGATATGATTGAACTATTGAATTGCATGATATGTAAACCATGTGCCAATAAAACTTAAAAAAAATAATAAAGAATGCCTGCTGTGAGCATTGTGCTTTTTTAAAGATCTGCAGGACATCAGACTGATGGCAGTAACTGGAAAGGCTAGCTAAGGGCTTAGGTGTGTTTATGGCATTGGGGGAGGGATAGTTCCGAAGAGGAGGGTGAAACTGGTGTACAATCAACGTCGCTGAATTGTACCACGTTTCTTTTCTGCCACGTTTCTTTTCACCCACACAAAACTGCAAAAGTTATTTTAAAAAACCAGGGTGATCTCGCATCCTGGTGACACTCTCCACTGTCCTGATCAGCACGCAGAGCTTACACAATAAGCACCACGCCCTTTCCCAAGGTAGACTATTCTCCTTGGGATTTCCCCCATCCTTTCACAGCAAGTAATTCCACAGTCTCCAAACGCACTGGGGAGGTTAATTTTATATGTCAGTAGGTTACGGTACCCAGCTGTATGGTCAAGCAACAGCCCAGATGTTGCTTCGGTAGCATCTTGTAGCCGTGATGAGCATCACCAGGAGTTCACTTCAGGTAAAGGAGAGAACCTCAGGAATGTGCGTGGGTCTGCTTTGCGCAGATGAAAGCCAGGAGAACAAAAATGAAGGTTTCCTGGTGAAAAGGGAGTTCGGCCTCAAGACTCTTAACAGAAATCATACCCGAGTTTCCAGCTTGCCCCATGCATTTCAGACTCACCAGCCCTCACAATCAAGTGCACCAGTTCTGTCCACTTGACCGATTTTCTGCTCTCCTCTGTGTGTGTAATGTTGGTGTTGGTGCTTTTGCCAAGTCCTGTGCCAGTCTCATACTGATTACTATGTAGGAGCCTGTGGTACTCTGTTGTCAATCCATCTCCTTGAGGATCTTTCTTTTTTTTTTTCACCAACCCTCTGCTTTTCCATGCATGATGTCTTTCCTGATAACGTCAAAGGCCCATGAGTTGAAGTCTTGCTCTCTTGCGTCTAAGGAGCATTCTGACAATACTTCATCCAAGACAGATTTGTTCACTGGGATATACGAGGGGGTAACCCCCCAAAACCTGGATTCCCCCCCCCCCAAAGCTATGTTTGTTTGTTGTTTTTTTTTACAAAACAACCTTATCACCTTCAAAGTACTCTCCATTACACTTAATACATTTGTCAAATCTGCGATTCCATTCTTGGAAACATTTTTCAAACTCATCTGTTTGGATGGCTGATAGCACCTCCCACATTTTTTTCTTCATCTCTTCTACATTGTCAAATCACTGTCCTTTCATGATCCTCTTTATTAATGGAAACAAAAAGAAGTCCCACAGAGAGAGAGGTCAGGTGAGTAAGATGTGTGGTGCAAAAGAGGCGTGCTGTTTTTTGCCAAAACTGGAGCACTGAGATGGCTGTGTGAGCTGGAGCATTACTGTGGTGGCAAAACCAGTCCCCCATCTGCTACAAATCAGGCCTTTTTGGTCACACATTGTTATGCAATCTTTTCAGAACCTCTTAATAGAAAACTTGATTAATAGTCTGACCCGGTGGAACGAACTCCAAATGTACTATCCCTCTCACATAAAAAAACCAAATGAACATCTTTCATTTCACTTGACGAATTTTGGGGGGTCAAGGTGACCATGGTGTCTTCCACTGGCTTGATTGATGTTTGCTCTCAGGGTCATAAGAATAGCACCCTGTCTCATCACCAGTGATGACCTTGGAAAAAAATTCTAGGTCGCTTCAGAGCTGTTCTTTCAAAGCATGGCTCCCCTCCCTCGCCACCCCCACCCCGTCAGTCAGAACCTGAGGCTCAAATTTCTCAGCAGCCCTTCTCGTTCCCAAATCTTCCATTAAAATTTCCTGAACCGAGCTCCAAGGTCATCCAGGTAACTTCCCCATGTCGTCAGTGGTCCCTTTGAGCACAAATGCATGGGTTTTGTTGACATTTTCATCTGTTCAGGAAGTTGATAGACATCCAGAACAAGGTTTGTCATCAATCGACATTTCACCTTTTTTGAAATGAGAAAATTACTCGTACTGTTCTTGTAAGCTGTGTTCAACACCACAACAGTTTCTGCAACAATTTTCCCGAGTGTAGGAAACAAAATTTCACAGCTGTTCACTGGTCTCTTAAATCCATCACAAAAAAACAAGCTTCCAGAGAAAGTGCTTTTACAAAAAAATTCACTATGACCACAGAGAACCTTCCCAGGTGACGCCACTGGGTGCACTAACTCAGAGAAAGTTGCTCCATGCTCGCCTAGCGGGAAAAGTGTGTACTACAAAAGCTCTGCCCAGTAGAGGCCCCCC
>NW_022103958.1:39647007-39654963 GCF_000313985.2 Echinops telfairi
TGGGTACCCCCTTATATGAGTGGGCTTCAAAAAGTTTGTAGACAAATTCCATTGTTTTTCAATTCTATTTTCCAAAATGTCTTGAAGCCCCCTTATAATATAAGCACACATACATAAATGCGTGTATCTTTCCAGTCTGTTACAACTACTTTCATTTGTAAAAATATTTGCTCTTTACAAATCTTAGCTGCACATAAACCAATATATATATATATATTTGATTTTGCTTGTCTGGAGAATCCTGACTGATACACATACTACATGCACAAAGATTAAATATTATATAATCTATGATTGGTAAAACACCTGGAAAAATATGTCCAATAGCCAGAATGTGGTTGGATATAATGGTTTTCACTGTTTTCCCCCTACCCCCTTCTTTTTATTAGCAGAGACATTCTGTTTTAAAATCTTAAAGGTAAAAATTAATGAAAAAGGTTATAGCTGCTGTGGTTCAAATGATAATGCCCAGAGTTCTAACTGCAGCCCACCCACAGTTTCTTGCTCTCCCCTATGCCTGAGGGAGCTTAAGAGTCTCCTTACAAATCTCTAGGTTGGCCAAGCACAGTTTAACAGTCACTGCTTTAATAAGTTATGGCTCATTACATAATGGAATAGTTTGCATGTGTTGAAAATCATTGTTATGATGATGCAGTTATAAATATTAATAATGCAATGTTACAGTGACGCTGGATAGAAGCTATGCAAAAGACATATTTATGGATACACAACAAAATGCATATGTATATACACAGGAGCATGTACTTGAGAGCAAGCAAGAAAGAAGAAATATATACAGATGAAAAGTTACATTGGGATAGAAGATGGTCTTAATATTTTTCCTTTCTCAAAATTCTCTTTTTGGATAAAAAAGATGATGCCATGTTTTCAATTTAAATAAATTTAAGAAGAACAAAGCTATGTCGTCCTTTCAATTAAAACCTTCTGAACAACGTTTGCATATTAGGCACCCTTCAACACCACTGTCTCTGTGTGCCTCTTGGAAGTGTTCCTCCCTGACGTTCGGCAGAATGGGAGGCCATTGTGTGTATGCACTCAAGTCAGGATGGAAGTGTCCAGCCTGGGAGAAAGGCCAAGACCGCACTGAGCTCACTGGAACAGTGTCATGCGTGGGCTGGAACACAATTCTAAAAGAAGCTGCTCAGTTAGAAATAGGCCTCCAAACCAGTCCTGTGGAGAAAATATAAGTTGGCATGATTTTTCTAGCCAATTTCACAATAGCTATTATAAGCATAAAAATGTACCTACCTGATAACCTGGGTATTTAAGCTAAAGAAGTGATTACGGTTCTGAGCAGAGAAACATCATTGGGCTGTGCTGATATGAGTGAGAAAAAAAACCCCAAACTATTTAAAAATCTTTCCATTTAAATAAACTCTAATATAGCTATACAGTAACACAAAAAGACGCGTAGAAGAATGTGTAAAGATAAACATCTTTTAGACAACATATACAAAGGGGCTTCAAAAAGTTCATGGAAAAAATCCATTGTCTTTTGTTCTTTAAATTTTTTATTGTGAACTGAGTGAAGATTTACAGAGTAGATAGAGCCTTGGTTTTCCACTCGACAGTCCATGCACTTTCATTTTCTTCATTTAATTCATTGCAATTCCCATAATGTAACATCACTCATACCACTTCCTCCCTGTGTTTCATGTTAAAATCCCTGCCTTTTTCCTAACCTTTCTGATCTTTGTCCTTGAGTGGCCACTGCCCCTTTGAGGCTTCCTACCTCCAGTGTGACTGTTCGCCTGGAAGGCCTATTGTTTGGCTGAAATTGAGCCACGAGGGTGAGTTCAATTCCAAACCTGAAGGGTTAGTAAGCACTATAGTCTGTGGGGTTTCAACAGTCTCCTTTTGACCAGTAGGCCTGGTATGTTTTTATGATGTTTAGTTTCCTTCTACATTTCATTCCCACTCCACCTAGAACCTTCTAATGCGATCCTTTCCAGATGAGTTGGTAGCAGTAACTGGGCACCATCTAGTTCTTCTGGATGCAGAGACTGATGTTCACATGGTCCCTTAGTCCACTAGACTCATTGTTTCCACGTATCTTTTGATTTTCATCACTCCTCTTTTCTCCAGGCAGGGAGAGATCAATAGATGCACCTTAGATGGCCGCTCACGAGCTTTGAAGACTTGTTCCTACTCACCAAAGCATTGTCTTTGTGGACAATGTTATGCCAACTGATCATAGTTTCCTTTGAGACCATGATCCTGAGACCTTGGGTCCAATGACTCATTCCCTTAAGATGTTTGCTTCTATCTAAGGTGCTCTAATAACTATATGATCTACCACAATTATGGATATATTTACAACAAAGGTAAAATTCATATGTAAGTATCCTGCCAAACCTATATATATGACATACTTCTCCTCTTCCTGCCACATTCATTCAGCCTGTCTGTCTTATCCATGCATTTACACCTGCATCACTGCTACTGTAGGACGGTGCTGTGATCTGTGCTATATTAAGCATAGCACATTGCTTTTACCTTCACCTAAGTTCTTGAAATCTAACTGACATCTTCTCCATTGGAAAGTGCTATAACTATACTATGTCTCCATCTCTACTTTGGGATTATCTTTTTATAAATTGCTATCTCTAGTTCTCTATTCTTAGTCCTGTAGGCTTGTTTTACTTTGGATACATCTATATCTGAGTTTACTTCTGGGTGATGTGATGTACATTCATCTCAGGTTGTTATATGCTATTGTTGATTTACTTCCTGAAAAACTGCCTTTGGTTGATCTGGAAATGTCCTAATTTTGTAATTGTATTCGAGGGACAGTTTTGCTGGGTATATGATTCTAAGTTGGCATTTTATTTTCTTTCTTTCAGAGTATGTGTATGGCATCCCATTGCCTTCTTCCTACATGGTTTCTACTGAGAAATCAGAGGTCAGTCTTATTAGGTCTTCTTTGTAGGTAACTGCTTGCTCTTCCCAAGATGCCTTCAGTATTCTTTATCTTTGGTTTTAGAAAGATTGGTTGTTATCCATCTCGATGATTTTCTTTTGGGGTCTATCCTGCTTAAGGTTCACTCAGCTTTTTAAGTGCATATCTTCTCATCTTCTATGACATTTGGGAAATTTTCTTCCACTAACTTTTCAATAATTTCTTCTGAGATTTTTGGGAGGTCTCTTCCTATTCTGGAAATCTGATCACATGTAAGTTTTTCCTTTGGTGTTGTCCTCCTTCATTCTTAGGATTTTCTTTTTTTCCCATTCTTTTTCTGATTTTTCCTCAAATAGGTTAGTATTGAGAGATTTGTCTTCAACCTCGCCAATTAGGTCTTTGGTTGATTCAATTCCACCTTTCCCCTTTCAATGTATTACCTATTTCTGAAATCTTACCTTTAACTTCTGGATTTCTATTTCATGTTTATATGGTTTCTAATTTATTTTGCCAGCTTGTTCTTGTAGTGTTTTCTCAATTTTTTCCAAAGGTTTTCCTGTGCTTTCTTTGATTTTGTATATAGTTTTCTCGACATTTCTCCCAATCTGTTGAAAGTACCTAAAGATCATTCTTTTAGATACCTTACCGAGCAATTCCAATGACATGTCTTCCTCAGTAAAGATTTCTGCCTGTCGTTTGGTCACTTTATCTTTGAGCCACTCTATCTTGTTTCTTCTTGTGAACGGAAACTGTTGTTTCTGAGACATTGAAGCCTCGCTGCATTTGGGTTTAATTGCTGATGTTTCTTGGTGGTGTGATAGAGAATTTGAATGTGTGTGTTCTTTGTTGTCTGTTCATGTAGTACAGCTGAAGTCAAGTTTGGTTGGTGTTGGCTGCTAATGATGATCAGGGGCTACAGGAGAGGGCAGTAACCGTCGCCCAGTATACAGGGCTGCAGGAGGTGTGGTGTGACTAGGTTGTGTGGGCAGTTTCTGTTTCACACTGCGTAGAGCAAAGGGGAAAAAAAGCAAATCCAAAGAAAAATAAAAATAAAAACAACTTATAACAAAAACCAGATACAATAAAACAAGAAAAATAAGATCAACTACAAGAAAGCAGGCAACAAAACAGCAAGAAAAAGGAATTCAATAACCAATAAGGAAAAAAAGGAAGGGAAATAAAACTAATGGAAGAAAACAGCAATAAGAAAAACTCAGGGGCATTGAACCAGTGAGTGTGAAAGTTGGAGATAAAGTTCTTCTCCCTGAATATGGAGGCACCAAAGTAGTTCTAGATGATAAGGATTATTTCTTATTTTGAGATGGTGACATTCTTGGGAAGTATTTGGACTAGAGTAAACCACTGTTGAAATGGCATCATGTGAAGCTGCCCATTCCACTGAAGTTCTGTAATCTGTCATCATGTAAATAATCTCCATGTCTCTCTTTTATAATAAACTCATGATATGCAGTGTCACTAAAAAAAAGAAAAAAAGAAAAACTAAGGGGGAGAGAGAATGAGAAAGTAGCTTTCAAAACGTAAGAAAAAAAGAGAAAGAAGAAAAGATGGAAGCATAGAATGAATCAAAACAAAAAACAAAGGAAGGGAGAGAAACGTAAACAAAGACAGGAGAAAGGGCAAGGTCCAGAGGAGAAAAGTGAAGGTGCCAGGCCTTGGTACGGGCCTATGTCTGTGGGGTCCCAGGGAAGGGATGAGGGAGCACACCTGTTCCTAGATGGAGCTTCATGTGGACCTAGATATTGTCTGGAGTCAGGGCACCTAATCCAGAAGTAGTTTGTGCTGACTAAGAGGTGGGCTGATGTCAGGTATTTGTTCCTAGAATAAATTCTAGGGGCCAGAGGGCAGGGCTGTTGGTTAGGGAAGGCGTTCTCAACCACACAAGTGTGGCCAGGGACACAGCACCGCGTGTCCTGCTGGTCTGATGAGGCAGAGTTCACATGGGGGTGGTGCACCCAATGTCCAATACACAGGGCAAAGCATCGCCTTAATACCTCAGGCCAAGCAGGCTGTGCAGGGTAGGTACTGCCAGCTGCTGGGTGGGTGAGGGTAGGGGCTGGCCACTCTCTGCTCACTAGGAGGGTGTGAGGAACAAGGAAGGGGCCCATCTTTCTTGACACCTGCTACCAATACGCGTGCGTGTGTCATTAGGCCACTGTCTCCATCAAATGCTTTGGTAAAATTCAAGATGGCCCAGCCACGTCAGGCCAGTGGACTATTCATCCATCTGTCTCCTCGCTGCTTTTGTTCGGCTTCTTCTCCTAGTTGGTATTCAGTGCATTTTTCTATCTTTTCCTGGAAGCTCAGGCTTCCAGGGCTAGCATCCCTATCTGCTTCATTTGGTCTCTCGTGTCAAACTTCCTACTGCTGCGACCCTTGAATACAGTTCCTCATGTGGTGGTGACCCCCCAACCATAAAATGATTTTCGTTGCTACTTCATAACTGTAATTTTGCTACTGTTATGAATCGGGCGACCCCTGTGAAAGGGTCATTCAACCCCCAAAGGGGTTGTGACCCACAGGTTGAAACACGCTGTTGTAGAGGATCTGTGTAGTTGCCTGCTTCTCATCTTGCCTGAAGTTCTCCAAATCCATTATCTTTCCATGAGCTTTTTGAAGCTCCCTCATATATCTAAAATATATATGCAGTCATTCATTCAATCATAGATGAATGCATTCATATTATTTATTGTGTGTGTTTGGCGTGCATGCACACACACACACACACACACACTCTTGAAGGAAAGAACAACCCGCTCCTGGTCCTTCTATTGGTGGTGTGGATAGTAGGGCAGCATGAGCACTGGCCAGTGCCCACACTCTGCTGCTGGACTTTTGGGTGTGATCCTCGGCTCCAGCACTCATGCGATCTTGGCGACACTATGTTTAGGGAACGTCACTGTGCTTATTATATTCGAGGCACTCGTACAGGGTCTGGGCTATAGCAGTGATGAGGTGAAAACCCCTGCCTTCTGGGAGCTTACACACATAGTTTCTTACCTCTCGATGCCTTGCTTTTCTTATCTACCAAACAAGATACATCATTTTCACCCTCAGAGGGTTGAATGCGGATGATGGGAACTAAAATCTGTGACCAGTACAGAGTGCAAGGTTGGCACCATAAATGTATGAGGTACTAATATTAAATTTTATTTTCATTTAGCTAACTTTGCATTTTCTAAGTTTTCAATTGTCACTGAACTGAAGAGGGGGGAAAAAGGCAAAAGAAAGGGATGGGGGTAAAGGGAAAGAACTCCCAAAGCCCCGGATCAAGAGCCCTGGACACTCAGCAGCCCAGGCCTTCCACTGGGTGGGAAGACGAGACCCGGTCCCAAGGTCGAGGAGGGGCAATCACGAGAGAGAGTGAATGGGGAGAGTTCCCCCAGCAACTAACCAGTCACTCTCCTGGAACAAACCACTACTGCCCGGAAACAGGGTCAGCCTTCTGGCAGGCCCAAAGGCATCTCAGGGAGCTGGGCACTGCGATGATTATTCCCTCTGCCTGAGTAATTCACCTAGTTCCTGTCTATCTGTCTGAGGGGAATGATTCAAGATTATCAAAAAGATACAAAGCCTCCGATGAGAAACACTCAACCCAAAATAGAACTATGAAGATCACATGAGAATCTAGAACATATTGAAAGGGAAAATAACATAACCAAAGGTAACGGTGTATATGACGTCACCACACAAACATAGGCATTCATGTGTATGATCAGGAGCCAAGCACGAAAAAGGCTAGGTCAGCGTGGAAATCTGAGTGATTATTTAACTCTGGATAGTTTCCTGTGAGAAAATAATAATAATAATAAAAAGGGCCAAACTCATCATTTAAAGCTACTGAAGACAATATTCCTAATGAGGCTTTAAAGAACCCTAGTCTTACACGCTTTGTCTTCCCCATACTGTGTGGCGTGTTTATGCCACAGCATGTCCTGCAGGGAGATGGCCCGTGGACAAAGGAACAAACAGAACTATGCCGGTCTCTTCCTAGGAAGACTTCTCAGTGCTTCTGACTGGTGTAGCTTTTCAAGAGGAAGGTCTGGTGTGCTGCGCTCCCCAGGCGAGTGAGCCAGCCTCCCTGCTCCCCCGCGGTACTGGGAACACAGAGCCCCACAGCTCAAGAGCACAGCTCTGGGGCCGCCTCCTCCCGACCTTCTAGGCTCACGGAGGATGAATGCCCTGTCCCAAGGGCAGCAAGCTGGGCCTGCTGGCGCTCACACAGCGCGAGCAAAGGTGTGATTCTGCTGAAGGAGGCATTCGGTGTCTCGGATCCACGGTCTGATGCTAGAAACCTGCTGAGATGATGCCTGGCAGCTCCGGGGTCTCTTAATTCGGACGTGAAGATTCCTTTAGCCTCCCAATGCGAGGCACTTTGGGGCCCATTTAAGTTTTCTGACTGATACTGATGTAGACTCATTACGTTCCTATTAGGCCCCCAGCCCTCGAGGCAGGAGGGCCTGAGGAGTGCACATTGCTGCTAAATCAAAGGTTACTGGCTACGTGCCACCCAAAGGCGCATTGTAAGAAAGGCCCTGGTGACCTAGTTCTGAAAAAGTCAGCCACTGAAAGCCCCCTGGGGCACAGTTCGACTAAGACATACGGGGGTCTAGATGGCAGTGGATTTTCCCATGAGGCAGCAAGAGCATGAATGGCCCGGCTTTCCGAGGTCCTTAAGCGAAGTAGCTGTGAAACCCTGAATTGTAACGTCCTGTCCCAGAGCTTATAGTCTCAGTGTCTCCCTGCTCCTTTCTGAAAACGAAGCGAGGAGATGAAGGGCATGGGCTTGGAACACAGTCAATCCGCGCTCCATGGCTTCTGAGCAGTTGCATGGACACCGAGCCCGAGCATCCAGACGGCCCAGGCTTCCTTTCCACAAGCTGGAGACACGGGAGAAGCTCCATCAACGTTCGTTTCTATCCCCTCCCTGATCCCCCATTCACACGGGGCCACCAGGAACCAGAACAGCCCAGATGCTAACTAACCACCACCACCACCACCACCACCACCACCACCAC
>NW_022103958.1:39658417-39661795 GCF_000313985.2 Echinops telfairi
CACGTCTCATAGTGGGGCTGGCCATGTGGTCCTCTCTGTGGACTGGCTGCTCTATTTGGGGTCATCGTCCTCAAGGCCTAGTGGGCCAGGATGTGCTCCAGTCTCTCCTCCTCCCCCGTCATCTGCTCCTGTGTGCTCTGGTCAGATATATCCTTCTCCCGAAGTGTGTTTATGTCTTTAAGCAGCTTTTTTTCCTTTAGACGCACTGGGAAGGGAACTTACTTAATGGGTCATACGCCATCAATTTTAAGAACCCCCTCCACCCCACTCTCCCACCCCCTCACACGCAGTTTAACATTCCTGAAAACAGGCTATGTCTTAAAACTGACAGCATCTTAAAATTGCAATTGTCCAGGTGGGAGCTTCCCGGTGCTAAATACATCGTGCTTTCACTGCCATAAATGAGGGTGTAGCTCTTCCAGAGGAGTCACTTTCAGTCTGCACACGTGTTAGGAAGCACCTTCCCAGATCAGAACATAAAGATGTAAGGCGAGCTGTAAGGCAGCATGGGTAGCAGTTCAATTGTAGTGTTGTATCCATTTTCTTAAAACAACATGGCGCTTAAAAGTCAATGGTTCTTCGATAGGGACATAACTACTTAATTCTTGCTACAAAGGCAAACCAATCTAATTATTTGAGTAGTCTAAATTTTGATGATTATTTTTATCCAGTAAGGAGAACAAAACCACTTTGGATTCACAAACGAGAAATACGTTGTCTGCTCCCAGATCGACCTCAACAGCTCTGCAGGGCTCACTCAGAACTGATGCCGTCAAACAGGTTTGAAACGTCCTTCCTCCTCATTGTTCGGGGCTGCCATACAACTGAATTTAAGCTTCACTATACAAATTTATCAACAATGGTGAGGTGGGCACATGATTGGGAACTGTTTTGTTCTGCGATACACAGAGTTGCTATGAGTCAGCACTGACCCAACAGCCCCAAACAACAACAACAACAAAAGCATCATCAACAACACATCAATGGTTTCCTTATTACATACCATACTTCTTTTATTATTAACTGGTTCTAGCTTACCCAAGTCAAACATCCCCTGGATAATTCTTTGAAGAAGAGGTTGCCCCATGGGGAACTTCTGCAGGTTTTGTGGACGTTTGAATTCTGTTCAGCACTTAGGTAGGATGATCTTGAGTTATTCTAATCTGTGATGGCCCGAAGTGCTAGATTTCTCTTTGTTTCGGTTATTGGTTTTATTTCTAAATGTACTGTTCTTTATTCTAAACTTCAGGGACTTAATGAACCCATTTTTAAATGTCTTCCTCTTACATACTGACCTTTGAAGAGACTCTGGGCTTGTTCCAATTTTTCGGTTAAATTCTTATCTCAGCTATTCTACTTAAGGAACACAAGGCTATTTTCCTTTTATACTGCAACTGTAAACCTAGGATGATAAGTTAAGCACCGTTCCAAAGCTTTACCTTGGCTCAGAGGGGCCTGCTGGGAGAGATCAGTGATGGCTGCCTTGGGGCTGGGTCGCTGGAAAGCGGGGCGGGGCGGGGTGGGGGTGGGGTGGGGTGGTGGCAGCATGCGAGTCACTTCTTTGCTAGCCTGGTTCTATTACATCGTCGGACATTAATCTTCATGGTTATAACCTTCTATTGGCAATGGACTTCTTAGAATATACAGTTTAACTTCCGAGTCTGTTTTCTAGGTCAGTAACTTTTTCTTGTATCGTTGTCCATTGCTGCTGTGTCTTAAATTGTATTTTATATTATCTACTTGAACACTTATTGCACTTTTATTTTTAATGAATAGATAATATAAAATTTATACTGTATTTTCTCCAAAATTAAAAGAAAATCCATCTATTTTATAGCATCTGGTATTACTTATTGAGGGATCCTGCTACCAAAGTGGTTAAAGTGCTCAGCTGTTGACCAAAAATCCAGAGGTTTGAACCGACCAGCCACTCCACGGGAGAAAGAGGTGGCCGCCCGTTTCATCAAGATTTACAGCTGGGGCAGCTCTAAGGAGTGGTTCTATTCTGTCCTACCGGGCTGCGATGAGTTGGATTTGACTTGATGGCAGTGGGTTTGGTTAATGCTATCTATAAGGTTTTTATGGCTCTGCTTTATTTCTTTGGCATTAGGAAATCTTTAAAGAAAAAAAATTTCATTCTGCTTTACTTCTACTTTACTCATGCTTTGGGTGGATCTTCTTGCTTTTTACTTTAGTTGTTGGAGGTGTTTTGTTAAGTGGGCTTGAGTAAAAAGCATGCTCTTGAAGTAACTCTTGTTCACAATTTTAGGTATATTTCTTTATGTTACACACACACACACACACACACACACACACACACACACACACCTCTCTTTGTATGTTGATAAAAAGAGGATTATACCCAAGCGGAAAGTGAGTTTTGAGAATCATGAGGGCAACGGATGTGTAAGTGTGCTTTACACAATTGATGTGTGTGTGGATTGTGATAAGAGTTGTATGAGCCCCAATAAAATGATTTATTAAAAAAAAGAGGATTATAGTATATGCATTTGGCTGCGACTGGCTTCTCTCTCTTTCTCTCTCTCTCTCCACACACACATAGCTGTCCAGGTCAATACAGATAGAATTCCTGTTGAAAATTGCATAATATGCTATAGAGTTCACAACTTATTTAGCCATTCTTCTATTGATATAGCGTCATCTTACACCCCACTTCTTCCCATCTGTAAGAAAGCTGTAACCAATGTCCTGGTGTGTTTGTGTGTGTCCTGGTGTGTGTTACTGATTATCAATGCCTTATAGATTTTGTTTTTGAATACAGTCATCTTACCATCTAATGTATTAATTTGAATACTGTTTATTTGAGTCTTTAGCATTCTCCGAGTATGAAAATAGGATAAGACACAGCTTTAATGGAACAACCACAAAGGAAATAATGAGAATTTTCAGGGACCATGAAGAATGTAGCCAGTGTCATTGAACAATTTGTATAGAAATGACTGAATGGGAATGTAAATTGCTGTGTAAATCTTCACCAAAACACAACAGAATATTTTTTAAAAGCAACCAACCCCGTTAACACTATTTGGTATGCCTAGATTACTTCTTCCCATTTTCTGACATTTTAGAATAACATATTTATTTGAGAACCTGTTCTTTTATTCTTACTGCCTATTTAAAAAAAATCATTTTATTGGGAGCTCTTACAGCTCTCATAACATAATTCCATACATCAATTACATCAAGCATATTTGTACATATGTTGCTATCATCATTTCCTAAACATTTATTTTCTATTTGCGCCATTAGTATCAGCTCCTCTTTTTCCCCTCCCTCCTCCTCTCTCTCCCTCCTGACCTCTTGATAAATTATAAATTATTTTCATATCTTACACTAACCGCTGTCTCCCTTCACCCA
>NW_022103958.1:39661895-39722698 GCF_000313985.2 Echinops telfairi
GACGCATCGATCATTGAGCTGCTTAACCCTTCCTCCCCTTCTCCTGCCTAATTTTTTTAAGGCAGTCCACTCTCAAAATGTGAGACCTCCCCGCTCAAATATTCCTGTAGCCCAAACTCAACTTCCTGTCGAGTCTATTTTGATTTATAAAGAACCGTATAGTAAAGAGTAGAACTGCTTCTTGGGGTGTCTGAGACCCCGAGCGGTAGAGCTTTATGGAAGTGGAGCCTCAACGTGCTCTTGTGGGAGGCTGGTGGGCTTGAGCCACCAATCTGGTGGTTGACAGTACAGGGTCTAACCCACTAGACCACTAGGGCGCTTTCACAGATTCCTCTAGTTATACTGTAACTTCACTTAAACATATGCAAAGAGTTAAAGATAAATTTCTTTTCTTTTTGTTTTAAAGGCTCCTCAGGTTCTTCTGTTGTCCTTATTAGGTCAAACTACGCTAGCTCTATGAACACTTTCCACTGCTGAGAGGTTATTCTCGCAGGACGTGGTTGCTCAGGTTTCCATACTGCTGCACATTGTTCATCCTTAGTTTAAGTGCTACAACGTATTAGACATGATTTTAAAGGAGGATGTTATTTCTATCACTTCTCAGGTGGATTGTTTTGTGAATCTATTAATTTGGAATTAGCAACTAAATATACTTCTAGAGAGATTTTTTTAAAAGAAAATAATGAAACAATATTAAAAAGCTATGAAGTATAAAGTCCAGACCACATACACTCTATTACTATGAATGATGGAAGAATTCAAATGTTTTAACACTATTGCCATATCTACCATATTAATGTAACCACCTTTTAAATAATTCAAACACCTAAAATATTCATCCTATTATGGGGAATCCTATGAATAAAACTATGTTTAAGTTTTCAAATACATGGTTAAGGAAAGGCTAATTCTTTTAAATAAAATTTAGTTTGTTAAGACATGTTCAGAGTCCTAGTGGCATAGTGGCTACTTACTCATTACGCTACTAACCTCAAGGTCAGCAGTTCAAAACCACCGGCCACTCTGGACAAGAAAGACTGGCTTTCTACTCCCATAATGAGTTACAGTCTCGGAAACTCACAGGGGCAGTTCTGCCCTGTCCTGCAGGGTCACTGAGTCAGCTTGGACTCGAGGGCAGTGAGTTTTGAGAAGCCTTTCCGAAGCCAAAATGCTGCCAGTTGAAGAAGCAATGACTGTTCATTTGGGAGGGGAAAAATGAGGAGCGGATGCCAGGGGCGGAGGTGGAGAGCAAATGTTTTGAGAACGATGAGGGCAATGAATGTACAAATGTGCTTTACACAATTGATGTGTGTATGGATTGTGATAAGAGTTGTATGAGCTCCTAATAAAATGAATTAAAAAAAGACATGTTCAGACTTGCTTTCTGGACATTGTCAAATTCTGTAAATGTTCCACATGTAGTTGACAAGGATGAGAATACTACAAGGTTGGTGTCTAACACCCTGTATTCAGATTAGTTAAAAGCTGGTATGTCCCTGTAGTCTCTATTCTTGTGAAAAATTTACCTTAATCTATTGTTGTGAAGTATTTTAAGAATCTGCCACTGTGGTGGTGGACTTCCCAATTTCTTCTTGTAATTGTTTGCCATTAAACATTTAAATATATTTGACATAGGCAACGTATACAAATATAAAATGTCTATATTTTTCTAGTGATTTAAAACTGTTAGTTATATGCAGTGAATCTCTATAGTAACATTTTTTTGCCATAAGGCCTATTTTGTCTGAAACTAAAATAATTACACAACTTCTTTTTAAAGTCAGTATTAGTTGAGTATATAAATATAACCAAAAAGCCCCAAACCTGTTGTCATCAAGTAGATTCCGACTCACAGCGACCCTACAGGGCAGAGTGGAAACTGCCCGTAGAGTTTCCAAAGCTGTGGTCAGTATGGAAGTCAATTGCCACATCTTTCTGTGCAGAGCAGCTAGTGGGTTTGAACCGCTCCCCTTCTGACCAGCAGTCAAACGCCTTAACTACTACCCTACCACGGATCTTATTTAGTAAAATATAATCATCTTCTCCCTTTTTCTTTCAACCTCTCTGTATCCTTGAATATTAAGGCAGTCTCTTTAAAAAGCTAACAGCAAGATTTTGTTACCTGGTCTGACAATCTTCGTCTTGAAAATGGATAAAGGCCATTTATAGTAACTGAAAGATTAATACACTTGGATTCATTTCTAACCACTTTCATTATGAACATCCTATCTATGCTGCCTCTCTTATTCTTTGTCCTCACTTTATATACTTGCCTTCTTTTGCATTAAAGCCTTTAATCACCGTTGTTCTAGTTCTTTCCCCTTTACTCGTGGTTTTTGGGGTTGGGCACCCTGGAGCTGGCTCGGTTCACAGAGACCTGACGTACCCCAGAGCGACATGCTCCCCATCTTCACGCTCACTGCCGTTCTTCAGTCCCTCGGTGCAGCCACGGTGTGGGTGTCGATGCATCTCCCCGATGGCCTTTCTCCTTCTCTTGCTGACCCTCCACTTTTCCAAGCACAATGCCCTTTCCTAGGGTCCTTATGAGTCAGAATCAACTTGATGGCACCAAGCTTTCTTTTTGTCCTGGTCCCTTCTGAGAGCAAGTCCAAAGTACATGCGATGACATCTCGGCATCCTTGCTTCTGTGGAATATTCGGGCTGCAGCCCTTCTGACACGATTTCTTTGTTCTTCTGGCAGTCCATAGTACCTTCAATCTTTCCCACCAACACCACTGAAGAGGCCTTATGCGGTGGATTTGCCCAAAGGCAGTTGATTTTCTGACTGCTGTTTCCATGATGGTTGATCCAAGTAAAATGCAATCCTTGACACGTTAAATCTTTCCTCTGTTTATCATGACGTTGTCTATCGGTCTATGTTATAGTAATGATTTTGTGTCAACTGTCAGGATTCTCAGTGGTTTGGAAATGAAAACCTAGTAGTTCTCTCTGATGACATCTGCTCAAGAGTGTGACCTACTTCCAATAAAAGTAGACGCTGTGGTAAAGCTACTTGTTTGCTTGGCCTATATCCTGACTCATCAACCTCTGGTGGACTTGAGTCAATGCCCTGCCCAAATGCCTCTCGACCTTGGATTCATTCCCGACTGCAGCCACCAGCCTGCCACATCCCTGCTGACCTTGGGTTCTTTAGGTCCTACAGCTACTCAGGTCAAAAAGCCTAATGTCTGATCCACAGACTTGGGATTGGCCCACTTCTCCATCTGGGTGAGCCAGATGTAATGTTATCCATAGTTTGTTGTCATCCCACATGGTCAAATGCTTTTGGATAGTTAATAAAACACATGCAAGCATCTTTCTGGTATTCCTTGCTTTCAGTCAAGAGCCATTTGACACGAGCAATGATATTCCTCTTTCTATGACCTCTTCTGACTACTGCTTGGATTTCTGGGAGCTTGCCGTCAATGCACTATTGCAACTCTTTGTGGACTGTCTTCAGTAAAACTCACCTTCTCTTGCAATGGGCACACATATGGATCTTGTTCAGTCAGTCATTTGGGGAGCTGTCTTCCAAAGGTCTTGGCACACATTAGTAAGGCTTCAAACTCTGCCTCAGCTTGCTGAATGAAGTATTTCAGTTGGTATTCCATCAATCCCTGGAACCTTGCTTTCTGCCAATGCTTTCAGTGCAGCTTGGACTTCAAAGCCATTAGTTCTTGATCATATGCTACCTCTTGAAATTACTGTACACTGGCCAGTTCCTTTTGCTACAGTGATTCTGGATATTTCTTCCATCTCCTTTTCATGCCTCCTGCATCCCAATTTGCTAGTAGACGGGCAAGTACTTTTTCTATTATTTCAGTGCCTACCCCAGAAAATTTCACCTCCACATTTAACTTATGAAAGTCTTAACCGATATCTTTATACACATGCTAAAGGACACAAAGACCTTATTATATTTTTCTTTCAAGCATACATTTCCTGGCTCAAGTGTGACAGATGTCAAAATTTTAAATATATTTTACTTTTTAAAAAAGTTTTATTGGCACCTGATCCACATGTCATATAATTCAATAGTTCAAGCATATTAAGAAGAGTTGTACAATCATCACCAATCAATTTAGGGCATTTTCTACTTTCTTTTACTCATTGTTACTAGCTTCCAATTTCTCCTACCACACCCTCAAGAAACCATTAATCCTGTTACAGTCTCTATAGATTTGCCTATTCTGGATTTCATATACAACAAAACAAAACCAACAACCAATCAAAAATAAAGTCAGAAATATTACAAACTAGAACACATCTAAAATAGGTAAAAAAGGAGATCAAATGACAAGGTGTTAACTTCTAACATCCCCCCATCTGCAATCGTCCACTTTCCAATGATCTGCACGATGGAAGGCTACTCACATCCCTGGTCTGTGGTCATTGGGGATTCACGGGAAGCTTAATTCACATCTAGTTTTCCTTCACTTTTTTAAAAACTTGAAACAACGTTTAAGTGGGTCAAAAGGGAGATCAAATGATATTATATTTTAATAGTTACAATAATCAAGTTTACATTGCTCTATGATAACACTATTCACATCCCATGACTATGGTCAGAGGGGATTCATCAGAGGCTTAATCTACGTCTATCTTAATTCTTAACTAACAAATTAGATGTTATTGTAATGGGGTTCTTTTTTTATCAGTAGTGAAATATTATTTTTATTTATTTATTTTAAAATAAATCATTTTATTGGGGGCTCTTACAGCAACGTATAACAATCTACACATCAATTGTATCAAACACATTTGTACATATGCTGCCATCATCGTTTTCTAAACATTTTCTTTCTACTTGAGCACTTGGTATCAGCTCTTCTTTTGTCGCTCCCTCTCCTACCCTTGTGAACCCTCGATAAATTATACATTATTTTTGTTACTGTAATTGTTTTATAGTCATCCAACCATTGCTTTGTTCTCCCCATTTGACGACCTTTGCTTAACCATCTTTCTTGTTCTTCAGAGTCTTCTTTTGGGTTCATCTTCCTTCTTGCTAGTAGTAAACCCTCTCAGTTTATGTTTGTTGGAAATACTTTAATTTCTCTCTCCTTTTAAAAAACATAGTTTTTGAGGCAGAAGAACGGTGAGTGTGATATTGGGGCAGAAGAAACATAAAAGGAAACAGAGGAAAGATCTAGGAAGCAAAACTATGGATAGAGGTATAAACATAGATGTACACTTATGTAAATATATTAATTCATAAAAATAGAGGTATTGGCCTATGTACATGTATTTATATGGCAATATTTGAGGAAGCGGATGAACTTTGGGCTTCTGCTCAAGCCCTCCCTCAACACAAGAACACTTTGTTCTAACACCTGGCTTTCTGTGATGCTCACCCTCCTGACGCGACCACTGAAGACAAATGGGTGCATAAGCAAATGTGGTGAAGAAAGCTGATGGTGCCCGGCTATCAAAAGATATAGCATCTGGGGTCTTAAAGGCTTGAAGTCAAACAAGCGGCCAACTAGCAGTGAAGTAACCAGGCCAAATGGAAGAAGCACACCAGCCTGTGCGATCATGAAGTGTTGACTGAATCAGGTAACAGGCACCAGAAGACCCAAACAACAACAACAACAAATCATTATTGTTGAGAATGAAGGGGGTCAGAGCAGAAACCCCAAACCCATCTGTAAACAATATAACATTCTTGCACAGAAGGGCCACAAAGAAGGTTTGAGTCACCCAAGGCACAGTATAGCACCGAGGAAACACACAGTATTCCTCTGGTTCTTTGAGTCTCCCTCACCCCCGCCCACCCCCCATCATGACCCCAGTTCTGCCTTTCAGTTCTGACTAGACCAGAGCATGTACACCGGTACAGATAAAAGCCCACAACACACGGAATCCAGATCAGATAAACCCCTCAGGAACAGAAATGGGGGTAGTGATATCAGGAGGGGAGGGGGAAGGCAGGGAGCAGAGGGAAAGAAGGAAGATCCGATTGCAATGATCATCACATTAACCACCCCCACCCCCACCCAGGGGATGAACAACAGAAACCATGGGGGAAGGGAGACAGTAGTCAGCGTAAGATATAAAAATAATAAAAATTTAGAATTTATCAAGGGTTCATGAGGGGGAAGTTGGAGAGGGAAAAAAGAGGAGCTGATACCAAGGGCTCAAATAGAAAGCAAATGTTTAGAAAATGACGATGGCAACATATGTACAAATATGCTTCATACAACTGACATATGGATTGTTATAAGAGCCCCCAATAAAATGATCTTTTAATAAAATAAAACGAATGGTGCAAAATCAAAATAGAAAATAAAAAGAGCTGTAAGAGCCTCAAATAAAATAATTTCAAAAACAGAAACCGTAGTTTTTTATGTAGGTACATACATGCATATAGGTACATATGTATATGTGGGCGATTTTTTTCCTTAGCACTTTGAAAATACAATTTCAATGTTTTCTTTTATTGCTGCTGTTGAAAGACAGTTTTCAGTATAATCATAATATCTTTGTAGTAAGCTATCTTTTCTGTTGTCCTGTGTTCTTGTCCATAGCAGTTCGATGATTTTATCTGAACTTGCCTTTATGTAGCCGTGGAATCCAAGCGGTCAATGAGGCCACCGCCTGGTGATGCCTCTTTGGGGGTGTGGCCTTCTTATAAGAAGAAACTGGGACCTGAACTCTCTGCTCCTTTGTCTTGCTATTTGCTGGAACTCTACCTGACTCCAGGAGTGCCCCCTGCGGGCCATTCGACCGAAGATCTATGGGCACCCTGCCACGTTTCCACTGCCCTTCAATACCCGCGACTGCACCCACTGGCCTGTGACCTTTCTGTTTCATGCGTGAGGGCCCTGCCGTGCATTGGATCGATGGACTTGAGTTGGAATGGGCTAGGCTGCCTTTTTGACATAATTACTTCTTGATATAAAGTTCTTATACATATGTGAGTGTCAGTGGATTTGTTTCTCTAGACAACCATGTCTAACCCAGTATCTATGTGTAGATTTATTTTTTTATTATCTTATCCTATTATCCCATTATAGATTTAAGGTTTCAAATCTAAAGATCTGCATTTTTAATCAATTCTAGAAAATTCTCATTCATTCTTTGAATACTGCCTACACTCCAACATCCTTTTCTTTTCCTTCTGGAGTTCCAACTAGCAACATGTTGGCTCTCTTACAGTAAACTCTGTTCTTAATTTGTCTTTTCTGTTTGTCCACCTCCCAGCCTCTCTCTTGCAGTCTGAGTAATTTTTCTAGTGCCACCTTCCACTTTTCTATTTCGTCTCCAACTGTGTCGAATTTGACATTTTTAGTTTCATCACTTTTAAATCATATCCTAGTATTATGTTATGATCTAATACTATCACGACGCTCGTTTTCTCCTTGGATAGGTGCAGATTTGCCCCGGGGCCTCATTTAGATTGCGCTGAACACTCAGCCCACTGCTCCATTTCATCTCTCCTTCTTAGTACTTGCCACACTTTGGCACCCTAAGGTGCTTTAGATCTGACTTGTGTATTTTTTTGCCACACTCCTAGAATGAGCCATTTCTGCAAAAAAGTCTAGTTCCTCTTATTAGGGACTCATGTAGGAAACCACATGTGGGTGCTGAGTCTTACCTGCTTTTTAAGGCACATGTTCCACGTAAGTTATGTCTGAATCTCACCTCCCCACTTTCGTGTTAGCCCTACAATGCACTGAAAATAACAGGGCTTCCCGGGAACTTTTGCTTTGCTGTTCAAGCAACTAGAATGCTTTTCTCCTTCCTCATCTGACTGAAGTTCCGCTGTGTTCATACGTTCTCCTTCAAAAAGTCCTCTTCCATGAGGTGTTTCCCATGATCCTACTTAAAAGCCCCACACCCCTTGTACTACCAGGTTGTGAGTTTTCTAAAGGCCAGGACTATAACATATTAACTTTGAATCTCTAAACTGGTCAGTTAGCAAGTAGGAAATCACATAGCTATTGCTTAAGGAATATGAATTGGACAGATTAAGACTGGTAGAAGATGTAGACTTTGTGATCTGTCAGGAAAACACACACATACAAACAAAACAAAAGTCCCCCAACAAAAATATTTATGTTTAAGGGATCGCTCTTGGTCTCATGTTTGAAGAAGATATTCTGTTTTTGTTATGTTTATGCTAACACCAGAAGGAAGAATCCTGAAACCACCTGATGGTTCTCATCCCCCAAACAAGTCTTCTCTGTTCCCAGTAAATGCACACGTTTAACGACAAGGATTTATCTAATAAAAAATACCACAAGGAAATGGACATAACCATCCAGGACAGGAAATCTCAATCAGAACAGACAGTGACTTATGTTCAAATGAGGCAATTAATTATATTTTCCGGAATCCATGTCTCCTGCCTCTCTCAGTCTGTCACACCTACTGCCTATGCATCAGTGATACAAATATAACAAGGTGACCAAGAATACATATATTTGCATAATTGAGAACGTTGGACTATTCTATGATTTTCTTTTTAGTGCCATGAGTATATTCTGAGACAAAAGGGTCTATTGCCTCAAACAATCTCCATGAGAAATTGTTAATCCTGGGCCAAGACATGAAATGCCTCTATGATATGGGGTAGGGAGAAGCTTCCTCATTATTCTAGGGGCGAGAAAGCCTTTGCTCTGAGGAGTGGGAGGGCCCAGGGCAGCACCTGTGAGAGGAGAGGCGAGGGGAAGGGAGTGCATCATGCAGAGGCGGGTCAGAGTGGGCCCCGTCTGATTTCCCTGACAGCAGCACCAACAGTGCAGAGAATCAGCCGATGGCAGGAGGCACAGGTCCCTAGGCCGCGGACCTCCTTACAGAAGGGTTGTAATGAACAATCGAAGGAGGAATAGTGAAAGCAGGAAACCCTACCCGGACCCTACATGACCCACTGTCATGGTCACACGTCACCAGAGGACACTGAGATCAGAGGGAAGTACTCACCAGAAGACGAAAACAAAACAATTGAAAAATTCTGCAAAGTTCCATGGTATAAGATCTACATTCAAAAATTGGTGGGATTTCTTTACTCCAACAAAGACGACTCTGAAAGGGAACTAAGGAGAATAATACGACTTACAACAGCTACCCGAAAGGTGACAGTTTTAGGAATAAACCTAACCAGAGATACAAAAGAAAACTGTAAAACACTACTACATGAAACTAAATGAGATCTATATAAATGGAAGAACAGGCCATACTCATGGATAGGAAGGTTAATGTTATCAAAATGGCAATGTTACCCAAAACAATCTATAGCTATCATGCAATCCCAAATGAAATACAATCAACGTTCTTTAACAAGATGGGAACAAAAAACCAACCAATCCCTAACTTTATATGTAAAGGAAAGAGGCCCAGGGTAAGCAAAGCAGTACTACAGATGAACAAAGTACATGATCCCATACATCACAATTTCAAACTTCACTATACAACTCCACAGTCAAACCAGCCGGGTACTGGTACCCTGCAGAAACTTTAATCAATGGAACAGAATTGAGAATCCAGATATAAATCCATGCATCTATGCTCAGCTGACCTTCGATAAGGGCTGAAATATACTATAGATGGGGAAAAACCAGTCTCTTCAACAAATAATGCTAGAAAAAATGGATCTCCATTTGCAGCAAAATGAAACAGGATTCATACTTCACACCATATAGGAAGACTAACTCAAGATGTAAAACTCTAAACATAAAGCCTGAAACTACGAAGATCATCCAAGAAGAAATAGGAGCAAATTTAGAGACCCTAAGTTATATCCTACACTATTAAACATAACCAAAAATGTACAAACAGCAGAAGATAAACTAGATGACTGAGATAATCTAAAATTTAAATACTTAAATGCATCAAAAGACTTCTCCAAAAGAGTGAAAAGAGAACGTACAGACTGGGAAAAAATATTTGGCAATGACATATCCGACAAAAACTAATCTAAAATTTAATCGAAAACTTCAACACCTTGACAATAAAGTGACCCCCAAAAAATCCCATTAAAATGGACAGAAGACATAAACATTTTACCAAAGAAGACATCCAGACAATCAATAAGCACATGAAGAAGTGCTTTCGATCACTAGTCATTATAGAGATGCAAATCAAATAAACGATGAAATATCATCTCACCCCAACACTAATACCAACATACAATAAAAAGAAAACAGAAATGTGCTAGTGAGTTAGTTAATTGTGCCAGCCTGGCCAATAATCACATGTGGGGCTAATTGAAAGGTGGAGGGATAAATGGGTGGTGAGCCTCACCTTTCTAGTTCTCGGGTCTCTTGCTTTGTGATGGTCGCACCAGGGTGCAGCTGCCTTAGCAGTTCCCTGCTTCAGCTTGCAAGACTGACTTCCTACAAGACATCCCCAAGGAGAAGCCACATGGACCTATCCCGATGCAGCCCTGGGTGCTGGAGCAGCCATGTGGAGACCCCTGCTAGTGCTGAGATGCTTGTTCGTTCACTGACTCAGCTTTCCTCCTGCAGTCGGCATCATTGCCTCTGTTTTGTGAGGTGGAGGACTTTGTGGACTGGTGTTGGGTTAATGGGTTAATGTTGGACTTGTGGGCTTGGGCAGCATTGGGTTGGGATGTTTTCCTGATGCACACTTTCTTTACATAAAACTCTCTTATACATGAGTTGCTGTGGATTTGTTTCTCTGAAGTAGCTAGACTAATACAGCTAGCAACGGTGTGGAGAGATTTGAACTCTCATACAATGACTGTGAGGCTGTAATATGGTATAACCGCTGTGGAAAATGGCATGGAATTTCCTTCAAAAGTTGGAAATAGAAATAACATTTGATCCAGAAATCCCACTTCTCGGTCTATAACTACAAAAAAACCAAACTCACGGCCATCAAGGCGATTGGAATTCATAGTAATCCTGTAGGACTAGATAGAACTGCCCTGGTGAGTTTCTTTTCCTGTTTTTTTTTTAAATCATTTTTATTGGGAGCTCTTACAGATATTATAACAATCCATAATTCAATTATATGGAGCATAATTGTTGCGTTGCTGCCACTATCATTTTCCAAACATTTGCTTTCTTCTTGAACTCCTGGATATTAGCTGCCCTCCCTGCCCTCCACCCTGAGACTGTAACTCTTTATAGGAAAAGAAATCCTTGCATCCCAAAGAATGAAGAACTGGGAGCTCAACAAAAATATGTCCACTGCAACATTATTTACAGTAGTAATGAAATGGAAACTTTTCAAATAGAAATAGAGGCGTTTGCGCCTGTTTTTTCTTTGATGGTCTTCCTAGTTTTAGGTTTTACACTTAGAGCTTTAATTCATCTTGAGTTAGTTTAAGGGTCCACAAACGGATGGATAGCTAAACCAACTATGATACATCCACATCAGGGAACATGATGCAAGTTAAAGAACTATGAAGAATCTGTGAAATAACTCATCACGTGGATGAAACTAGAGGAAATTATGTGAGTGAAATAAGTCACAAAATAACACATGTGTATGTGTGGATTATTATAAAAAGCCAAGGAAAGATTTAAAGAACTTTAAGGCTTAAAAAGGTTTAAAGAAAAAGACAAGGATAGTTACCAGGAATGTGCGAGGGGAGGGAAAATGATTCACTAGATAATGAGCCAACCACGGCCATCAAGCCATTTCAAATCCTAGCAGCCCTATAGACAGCAGACAAATACTAACTTGAGTGTAAGAACAGGCAACAGATAATAGGGGAATGATCAGTACAATATCACTAACAAAAAGGCAGGGAGAGAGGTACCAGAGTTAGAGACAACAAATATAACTCCTATTATACACATGATCCTGTATTATTAGAAATACCAAATATTAACTTTTAACTGGATCCATAGGCAGGAAGGCAAGATGAACCGGTATAAGTAGGTCAAAGGAACTTTATTTACTACCTTAACTGCTGGGCAGATGACATTTTTACAAATATCTTTGTATCTGCTGTAAATATAGCCATGTTTTTAACAGAACAAGCAGGGGACAAAGATATATGAGATAGGTAAGGTTAATTGTGCCAACCTGGCTGATAAACACATGTGGGATTAATTGAAGGACTGATAAATGGCTGTGAGCCTCGCCTTTCTAGTTCTCCAGTCTCTTGCTTTCTGATGGTCGGACCAGGGTGCAGCTGCCTTAGCCAGTTCCCTGCTTCAGCTGGCAAGGCTCACTTCCTGCAAGACATCCCCAAGGAGAAGCCACATGGACCTACCCCGATGCAGCTCGTGTGCTGGAGCAGCCGTGTGGAGACCCCGCCAGCGCTGAGATGCTTACTTGCTCACTGATTTGGTTTTCCTCCTGCAGTAGGTGTCATTGTGTGTGTTTTGTGAGATGGAGGAGGGCTTTGTAGATTGGTGTTGGACATATGGGCTAATGTTGGACTTATGGGCTTGGGTAGCACTGAGTTAGGATGTTTTCTTAATGTACACTTACCTTTTATATAAAACTCTCTTATATACATATGAATTTATGTGGATTTGTTTCTCTAGCTACCCCGACTAACACAATATATAAACTTCTTGGCCACAACCAATCACCTGGAGTGAATAAGTCACCAGATATGAAGGTTTGAGACCATGGTAATGAAGGCCATCAAGATCAATGGGCATAACATAGCCCACAGTGCCAATGTTCTACATTCTACTTTGGTGAGAAGTGCTGGGAGGTCTTAAAAGCCTGTAAGCAGCCATCTAAGGGGCAACTATTGGTTCCCATCCAGAGCAAAGAAGGGTATGGGGAATGTAAGGGCACATGGAAAAAATTACTCAGCAGGATCAATGGAAGACAGGCCCCTCTCAGCCTCCATGACTCTGTGGCCAGAACTAGGTGGTGCTCGGTTACTACTGTGGACGGCTCTGAAAGGGATCGCAATAGAAGGTCCTGGATAAAGTGAGAGAAAAAATGAAGCAACTCTCAAAATCATAAAGAAGATCAAGCGTACTGTCTCACAGAGACTAGAGCAGTGGTTCTCAACCTTCCTCATGCCGTGACCCTTTCATATAGTTCCCTATGTTGTGGTGACCCCTCCAATCATACAATTATTTTCGTTGCTACTTCATCACTGTCGTTTTGCTACTGTTATGAATGGGGCAACCCCTGTGCAAGGATTGCTCGAGCCTCAAAGGGGTCGTGACCCACAGGTTGAGAACTGCTGGACAAGTGGCACCTTGAGACTATGGCCCTTGGTCATCTTCCCACCGGGAACTGACCTCATCCGCAGGCTCAGACAACAGCCAAACAACAGCCAGGCCTACAAGGTGAAGAATTACACTGGGAGCCAGTCACTCGGAGGACAAGCAACCATGAGAAAATCCAAAGAATAGGGTTTACCCAGGGATCAACCTCAGAGGCGGGGACGGCTAAGAGAGATGGAAATGGTGCACAGGGAAGGAAGGGGCAGAGAGAGGGCTGTCATGTGGAGGGGACTGAAGTCAACACCATTGAGGACAATGTGTCTGAACTGTTGAGTGGGATACCAATTCTGGAAACCTTCACTCAAATCACCACCGAAAGCTTGAAAAATGAAGAGCTGTGTTATGTAAGGGAATGCCTACTATTCTACTTTGTGCAAGGAAATATCTTCAGTTGATGAAAAACTAGGGGAAAGTTTAAGGGGAAGCAGAGTGTTTGCAGTCTCATAGTATCTCTCCTCAACTAGACTGATTACAGGGGGAAACAGTAGCTTTAAAGGAGACGACCATGCAGTGAGACGACCATGCAGCTACTACCGTCACCACTGGCCTAGGAGCTTGTCTACGCCTTAAGACAATTCGAGAAAGATAAAGCAGCACCGTAGAAGGTCTTCAGCATGCTATCAAAGCAGGAAATAGCACAGCCCAGAGAAGAGGATTTTGGAACAAGAGATGCCTAAGAAAAAGGATGGGGGTGTGAGCTCAGGTAGTGACGCTGGGGCTGGAGAATAATGGTAAAAGCATCAGCACTTACAGTACCGAGTCCTTTACAGTGCTTTGCATTTACTCATTTGGAAGTAAGATGGATTTCTCTCCTCTCTTTGTCTCTTGCTCCTACACACACACGGTGCCGCTGGCAGGACGTGTGACTAACAGAATACGGGAAATGAGGGAGCAGGAGGCGTCTGAGAACTTCTGGCTCTAATGTATGGGACTGGCTATGGAGTAGTCGTGCCGTATAAAAAAGGATGAGACTCTTCGATGAGAAGCTTAGATTTGGGCATCTTGGTTACAAAGCACTGGGGGGAACAGCCAGGTGGCTGGTCTGAAAGGTGGTTGGACAGATCAGTTTAGAGCTTCAAAGACAGCGCTGTGCCAGAGATACAGTTCTGAGAGTGGTTAATCACTGGTGATGGTGGGAAATTCAGGGTCAGCCAGCAGAAGGTGGAAGAGTCTAAGGATACAGTACGCTGACACCCCAACCACTCAGGAAGGAAGAAGAGAATACCAATCATTCATGAATCTTGGATGGGAAGGAAGGGGGATGAAAGCTTGAGGGGAATTCAAGGTTGGAGGGGTCACCCCAAACTCAGTTTTGAGACTGACCCCTCCCCAGAGCTCCTGACAGATGTAAACATGCCTGCTGCAGTTAGTTGTCATCAAGACTATTGTAGAATTGCTCTACAGGGTTTTCAAAGCCAGACCTACCTTGGGAGGTGCCTCTGTGTTGGTCTCAACGGCCTACTTTTCAGTTAATGAGTTGAATGACAAACTGTTTTTTGCTTTCTGAGACTCCTAAAAATATATCACATAGGCCCATATATGCCAAACACACACACACACACAATATATACTTGAGTATAAGCCAACCCGAATATCAGCCGAGGCACCTGATTTTACCGCAAAAACTGCATAAAAAATGTGCTGAAAAACTCAGCTTATACACAAGTATATACAGTATATATATACGTATACACTGTATATACGTATATATATACTGTATATACTTGTGTATAAGCTGAGTTTTTCACACACACATATATATGGTAAATGAGAGAGCCCTAGTGGCATAGTGGTTACATGCTGAGTTGTTAACCACAAAGTCAGCAGTTTGAAACTACCAGCCGCTCAATGGGAGAAAGACAAGTCTTTTTACTCCTGCAAACAGTTACAGTGTTAGAAACCCACTGGGGAAGTTCTACCCTGTCACTCTGAGTTGGAACTGACCCGATGGCAGTGAGTGAGTGATCTGGCAAACCTACCGGTAGAGATAGATGTGCACGTGTGCTTACGATTTCTGAACACATTCATATTTGAATTCTGGTGATGGTGTCAGGAAAGCACTGGACTGTTATCTGTAAGGCTGGTAGTTCAAATCCATTGGTCATCCACATGGGAGGGATGAGACTATCTGCTTCCATATAGATTGATAGCCTCTATATAGTGTCACTATGAGTTGAAATTGACTTGATGGCAGTTGAGTGGCTTTTATTTTGCAGAGAGAGCAGTTGTAGGTCGTTAGGCCCCCAGAATTGGACAAACTGTGCAGAAAGTAGTGATGTTCCACACAGACTCTGCCCCGATGCACATTGTTTCTCTATTACGAACATCTCATATTCATGTGGTACATTTGGTCAGTCACAACCGGACCATCATTATTCACGAAATCCCATAGCTTACCTTAGGACACCACTCTTGGCGTTGGGTACCTCGTTTTAATAGCACACTGGTTCTGTCCACCCGAGTGCCCTGCCTGTAGGTTTTGAATACAGATGTCCAGCTTCCAGGTCTAAACTGAGGCTTGAACAAAGAAAGGATGCCCCCTCGTCATGGCACCTTTTCAGCCTGCAGGCTGGATCTGGCCTAATGTAACGTGCCTAGTGACAGCTGACTCAGGGCCCCAAAGATGTGACATGACATCCTCCCTCAGGCGTGGTTCTGTAACCATTCCCAGAGATAAGGTTACTCCATGCCCACACGCTGCCCTGCACAGAACATTTGAGGTGGTTTCTGAGCCTGACAAGAAATTTGCTGTCGGGAGAGATGCTCACTGATTCCCCCAGCTTCCCCAGGTCCACACGTGTGGCCTTGCTTTCATTTCCACTCCGTGTCCGCCATGGTGCACCAGCCATTACATACTAATGCTCATTAATACCGATGGCTGGATACCCAATCTGTTTAGCTTGCTAGAAATGGCTACATTGTATGTTGGTCATCCATCCACGGGACAGGCATAGATTCGATGCTAGGTGACGCGTGTTAGGCAATATGCTAGCACTAGGAAAATCTGGATCCATTTGACGGGGTTCCTGTTCTGCAGCAGCACCCCCACCCCGCATTAGCATCAGCTGTAACAGCCGACATGAAGTCTTCCAAAGGAGGTGCGCAGGTGTGCGCATGCGCTGAGGAGCAGGCAAGGCACAGACCGGGTCTCCTGGACATTGAGCCGCGAGGGCTCTCGGCAGGTGCGCACTTGATCATGTCTCAAGATAGCAAGGGGGAGCACTGGTGGTTTGCCCTGGTGGTTCAAGGAGGAAGAGCCGTTCAGGCAGAAGGGCCGAGTACGGGTCGAGGTATGGAGGTGTTGATATGTGTGGCACATGTAATAATACACCAACATACATATTTAATATAGACATACAATAAGGCTGTAAATAAGATACACAAAATGGTAATAAAGCCACCACCCCACCAAGATGATGGCAGACATCATTGTGCCCCGTGCCCTCTGAGCTGGGCAGTACCCTGAGCACTTTCCCCATATGACTGCACTGAAGGGGCCACATGTGTGAGGGCAGTCAGATGTGAGGCTGGAGGACAGTTGGAGGTCACCTGGTGATCGGCTTAGAGAGTGCTAAGGGGCCTGGTGTGAGGACGGCACAGGACTGGGCAGGGTTTCATGGGCCTGTACAGAAGGTCAGAACCAACTCCATGGCCCCGAAGGACAACAGGACCCTGGACTCTGTCCCAAGGTGGTGGAGAGCCACTCATGGCAGACACTGGTGAGAGAGGGATGTGATTTGGAAAGATCCCTCCGCGAGCCTGGTAGGGCATAGGTCGGAGAAGGTCAAGACCAGAGGCCACGATGGCAGTTAGAAGTTGTTTCAATTGTTCAGAAAAGAGCTGGTCAGGCAGAGTTCTGAGCAAGAAGAAATGGGTGTTGACGACGCATGGTATTGTGGGGGAAGTGGGAGGGGTCCCATTCACTTACAGGATAGGAAACATTTTTGGGAAAGTCAGACAAGCTCAGTCTGAGATGCAGCCAGGCAGAGGTACCTGATGAGCAGCTCGGAATGGACGCCTAGACTCTGGGGAAAGAGAGAGTTGGGGCCAGAGAGAAAATCAAGAACAGAGAGGGAGAACCCAGCTTCATTCGAGCTGATCGGACCTTTCAGCACCAAGATCATCCTTTCCCTCCCCCAGGGCTGTTCGCTTCCATGTGAGCAGCTAGCTGGGAGCCAACCCTGGGGCTATACACGCACCTTCACAGAAGCAACACACCTACAGACTTACACACAGAGGAACACACGCTCAGTCCTGAGAGGTATAACACACACACACACACACACACACACATCCACAGATCACAGAGGTACACACAGAGGGCCACGGGGCAAAGGACCTAGGACGTGGACAGCTGGCCCTGAGTGTGCGTTCCAACGGTCTGTTCATTTTCAGGTATAAGTCCTTTGACTGCTGGTGACACCAGTGAATTCAGTCATACCCTTCAGCCCTACCCCTCTTTATCTGAATGGCAACACAGACCACACACACGTGCATACATCATAGAGGTACATAAACACACACAGGTGCACAGATTATAGAGGTACACACATATACACATGTACCACGGGGGTACACACATGTACACATACTATACACATACTCCCTGGACACATAAAGATACCTTCAGGGAGACACAAAAACACAAGCTTCCTGTGTGTGTGTGTGTGTGTGTGTGTGTGTGTGTTTGTGTGAAGCATGTTCTCTAGGGATACATGCACAGTGGGGCCTTCTCATCTACCTGCTGATCCTTTCAGCTGCCGAAGAGAGCAGCCCCATCTAGTCAAGATTCTCTTATGTGAGTTCATTCCCGCAAAGCAAATTTTGAAAGGATACCTACACTCCACCACCACTCTGTCATCCGCATGCTACCCCTTCATATTCCCTCTCCAGGAGATGGCTGTGAGATGGCAACCCTTTCTAACGACACGTGAGTAACCCATCTGGCTGCAGATGAAGGGTGCCCAGTGCCCCACTCAACTCTCCTCCTACCAAAAAGCTTCTGCAGCACTTGTCCGTCGTATAAATCTTCAGCCAGGTCTTTCACAATGATTCTTTCTCCAACCAGCACGTCGTTAATCCAGTCAATCAACACCTACAAAGAGAGAGACAAGAAGGGAAGCTTTCTGAGTTTCTCCTTACTGGCCACCTTCCTCATGCTGTGCAATTAAAGGAGAAAGGAACTTGAGCCTTTAAAGGCCGAATCCATAGGACCTAGGACGTGGACAGCTGGCTGTGAGCGTGCGTCCGGATGGTCTGTTCATTTTCAGGTGTAAGTCCTTTGACTGCTGGAGACACCAGTGAATTCATTCATACCGTCCAGCTCCCTGCCTCTCTTTATCTGAGTGGCAACACAGTCAGTGTTGGGTGCTGTGGTTTGTACTAGGCAAGAGTGTGGGCTCTGCCGTTACATGAATTGGTGTTCAAATCCCAGACGTATCCATTTTTCATAAGAGCCCAGGCAAGATATGTATCTGCTGAGTCTCCTAAGTTTAGGATGAGCGTTCTTGCCACACGTGGCAGTAGACAGGACAGGGCCCTCGATCAAAGGCAGAGCGTGTTAGAAAAGACACCATCCTCCCATTATGCCATGTGAGCCTTGATTGTGAGGTGGTTACTGACACCTTCTCTTCAGCTGGGGAAATCAAGTGCAGAAGAGGAGAGATGGAGCCAGAGCTACACACTTCACGGAAGGCAAAGGGCTATCCCATCCTAATGTATGATCTGTCCTCACTGCACCACATGGCCCCTCAGCAAGGTCCCCGTTTCTCCCTTCATTGTGGTTGGGGACCATTGAGTTCATTCCAACCCCTAGCGACCCCATGTGACACAGAACTGCCCCATAGGATTCTCTTGGCCCTAAACTTTATGGAATCATAAATCAGGTCAGGCGGTCTTGTTCCTTCCTAGCTGCTAGGTGGCTTTGAACTGCTAACCTTTCAGTTTCCAGCCTAGCATTTCAACCACGGTGCCCTCAGGGCTTCTTTGTCTATATCTTAGCAGCTGCCCTAGTGGCACGTGGGTTAAGTGTTAGGCTGCTACCTGCAAGGTCGGCAGTTTAAACCTACCAGTTGTACTGTGTAAGAAAGATGAGGCTGTCTGCTCCAATCAAGAGTCTCAGAAACTTAAGTCTCAGAAACAAAGGTTTCCTTTGTCCCATAGGGTTGGTCTACATCCGAATGGACCCCTGGGCAGTGGGGTTAGTTTTGGGGTTTAGCACCTGCCATTACCTGAGAGGTGACTGTGCTACCTCAAGGCAAGGCCTTAGAAGCAGGTATCATACGTTCTGTTTGTCAGGTAAGAAAAGGGAAGCTTTCTCCCTTTTCAGTGCTCCCTCCTTTTTTAATTGAGTAAGGTGTTATTTCATACAAGAAACAAACCCACTTAATATAGAGTTTGGTGAGTCTGGGTAATTGCACACAGTTGTATAATCACCACCCCAATTAAGACACAGAACAGAGCGCCTTCACCCTAAAAAGCTTCCTCTGGCCTCTCCCCTGACCACACGACCCAGACAGCCAGAACGCTGGCCTTTTCTACAATTTTGTATAAATGGAATCATATGGTCTGTGGTCCTTTGTCTCTGCCTTTTTGTTTGCAGCCTTTATAACACAGGCAGCAACCAAGCTGGGTTTCCATTCTTGGGTGGCCCATCCTAGAGCCTGGGCTTCACAGCACATGGCTCTACTGGTCCCAGGTGAGGCTGTGGTGATACGGGAGCACACACACCGGGCACTACTCCAATCCCATACAGTCAGACACAGCCTCTGTCCTGGAGAAGCTTGCAAGGGAAAAGATTCCCAACCTGAGGGAGGAGAGGGCATGCTTATGGACAAGTCAAGAAGACACCCTGTGGGGGATGAGAGAGGGCAAAAGGCAGCCTGAATGGGGGAGGTTATGTTTGGGACTTCAACGGGTCAAAGGAGTCTAGATATGGAACACTTAAAGTCTTCCTAGAAGTGAGTTGGCAGCTCTCCTGTGGGTGTGGTGGCTCTCATGTGTTGTGTCCTGTGGCCGTCCACGTCTGGAATCTCCCTCTCCCTCTGGGCCTGGGTACAGATCCGGGTCTGGGAGAGCCATGTGGAGGCTTGAACCATTCGGAGCCCATCCGGGCAGACAGCATCTCCTCATACCTCATCCCAACACATGATTGCCTTTGGACAGGAGCAAGCACAGGGCTTCCCTGATGCCCACACAGGCTCCTGCCCTCTCGGGGCACAAGGACAGGTCGAGTTCCAGGCACAGCTGTGTGTCTTTTTCCATAAGAGAAAGGCCCCGGCCCAGGGCCTTACTGCAGAGACAGACCCCTGTGGTCACAGTGTGACTGTCTCAGGAAATGGTCAGGTAGTGGACATTCACAAGCCAGCCAGCGACCCAGGTACACGGTCCCCAGGAACTCCTGGAATGGCATCTCTTCCACTCAGCTCTCCCCACATCCGTTGACTTTTTCAGGGGATGGTCACTTAGAGCAGACATTGGGCTGGGTACCTTGGTACAATTGGTGACAATTTAAATACATTCCCTTCTAGCAGTCTAGGAGTTGCCTGAAGGCAGGGAGTGCCCCAACGTTCCACCTTTACAGAGGTATGTGTTCTCTGTGGGGGTTGGGGGACCAGCACAGGGGAGGAGGCCACTGGGGCTGCGAGGCGCCTGGACACCAACTGACTGCCGTCCAGCTGATGCCACCTCCGGGGGCTGCTATGGGCAGAGAGGAACTGCTCCACAGGACTTCCAAATGGTGCCCTTCCCGGCATGCAGCACCAGGCTTGCTGGATGGGTTGAAACCGCCGACCTTCCCGTTAGTAATGGAGGGCTGCTTGTGTCAGCCCTGGGGACTCTGGGAGACCCCTGAAGCCACCCACCCTCCCACCCTGCCTCCTTCTTACCTTCATCAGCTCTTGCAGTTTGGGGTCACTGCGTGAGTTTGGGTCCACCATGGTCCGGACTTCATTCTCCTCTTTAAAAGAGAAAAGGGCTTCAGTGGAGAGTGATGGCACAGGCATGGCATGTATTCAAAGGGGCCGGGGCACACTTACCCAGCATCGTGTCCTCAGGGTCCAGCTCGAAGGGAATGGGGCTGAGGGGCAGGTTGATGGCGTTGATCCCTTCCTCCTGAAGCTCTGAGACTGCGAAGGGAAGAAGGGCTGTCAGTCATATTTCAGCGGATGAAGACAGGGGGTGCGGGTGGGATGGCGGGGGGAGGGTCTTTGCAGCAAACGTGCTCGATGTTGATCAAACCATAAAGGTTAGTGCCCAGCTGCTGGCCTGCCTCTGATTCCTGACCTGTCCTTGCTAAAAGGATCTACTTGTCCCCTTACTCTCACCTCTTCCAACTATCAGCTCACATACTCTCCTCTAAGAAAGCGGTAGGTCTCAAAGAGAGACACTGAACGATGGCCCCTCTTAGAGAGGATTCTTGGACTGGTACTGGGATCCAAGTGGGTACACTCCAGCCCCTGCTGTTGTCCTCTGGTCTCCTCTGCTGTCAGGCTTGGTGCTCAGCAACCGTTGGTTCCCTGGATGGATGGAGGGGTCACCAATTTAAGGCGAGATTACAGCCCACGCTGACCCTCTGCGCGAACCTCCTGGGATGTCTCTCCTGCTTTGCTTTCCTTCTCCTCCTGACCCCCGCCCCAGTCCCAGCTTTGGCCCCCAAACCTCGCAGCCCAGGTCTGTTTCCTGGGCTCTGGCCTTCCCTTCGGCTCTTAACCAGCTGTGGGCCTGGGACAGTCACCTCGCTACTCTGGGCATGCTTCTGCATCTGAATAACGAGGTTCCAAATCCCAGTGTCATTCAGTGAGCCCCAAGTTCACCCCAGTCATGGCGATGACTGCTCGCCCGGGGTTTTGGTTTCCAGGTCTTTTCTTCCCTGAGCGACTGGGTGGCTTCCCACGTCACCGTCGCTGCTCCAGGCCTCCTCGAAAACTCACCGCCGTGGGGTCAGTCCTGACTCACAGTGACCCCACAGGGTAGGGCAGAACTGCCCCCCCCTGGAGGGGGGGTGTTCCGAGGCTGCAGTTCTTTATGGTAGTAGAAAGCCTCCCCGTTCTCCCTCAGGAGGGAATGGTGGTTTTGAACAGCCGACCTTGTGGTTATCGGCCCAAGGTGTAACCACGATGCCACCAGGAGACCTCTCCTAGCACTCTACAATTCCACCTTCCCCCAAGAAAAGCCAAAGGAGGTCAAGGACTGACCACTGCAGACTTGCACACGACACCCCCCCCACCCCCCCCACCCCCTGGGGAGCCTCAGGGGGTGGAAAAAACTCCTACCACCAAGCCTGTGATGAGCTGGTGAGTGCTGACCTCGGCTTAGCCCTCCTAAAAGCAGTGACAGAAACCCCCCTCCGCCAATTCGACTCCAGTTTGGATAATTATCTATCGCCAATTAAGCGCAGAAAAGCCATTTTCTCTGAAGGCTTTGGTCATGGAAAGGTTCTTAAAGAGCTCGTATGGCAGCTGCAACCAACCTCAATAAAAGCAACGTCCCATCTTTCCGTTTCATTTCATTGTTTTTAATCGACTCTGGCCCTGCCAGTTACCAGCATATACTTGCAAGAACCCTTGCGGCCAAGGCAGCCCCTTACAAAGAGTTCTTTCACAGGAGCACACTCGGTGACGCTGCAGTTGGCGCGGGCGGAGACCCGCCTAACAAAGAGAGTGAAACACCGGCCCCGGAGACACACCAGCATTAGGAAGCAGGCACCCAGGCATGTCACAGCCGCCCACGATGTTTCCATGGGCTGTTAGCCCATCGCCGACTTGGGCCCTCCCAGCCGCAAACCCACTCCATTCCCCAAAAGTCTCCCCTTAAAAAATACAAGAGACCTCTCCCAGAGCAAAGTGAAGCTATAACTATGGGATGGTACTTAGATTTGTTTTCTAGTTAAGAACAATTACTTCCTTAGACTGCTATGATTTCTTCGCATGCCCATTCTAGAACTAGTTATCGCTTTCTTTTGCCAGGTTTTTTTTTTTTTTCTCGCTCGCAAATTAGTAAAGTTCTCCCTACTATCTCCCTACAGATACTACTGAGTTATGGAGCAGGGAGGAGAAAGAAGAGCAAGTAACCCTTCGCCATTGAGCCGGTTCAGACTCATAGCATCCCGACGCAGGGTTTCTGTGACAGTGAGTCCTGAGAGGCGCAGACAGCCTCACCTTTTGCCCTTAGAGCAGCTGGTGGATTTGAACCACCGACCTTGTGGCCAGCAGCTCAATGCCTAAGTCACAGCACCGTCAGGGTTCCTAGTAGAACTAAACTAACAGACAAACAAACAAACTCACAGTCATGGAATCAAATCTAACGCCTAGTGACCCTACAGGAAAGGACACAACTACTCCTTCGGGATCTTTCCGAGAGCGGAAAGGTGGTGGGTTGGAATTTCTAAACTTGCTCTACCTCACTCTTCCACCAGGACATCAGTAGAACTAGAAATAAAAATTAAAACAAGCAAACAAACCAAACGTACTGTCATCGAGTGACGTCAACTCCTAGCAGGTCTGAGGACAGGGTGGAACTGCCCCTGTGAGTTCCGGAGGCACCACTGTTTCTGGGAGCGGAGAACCCTGTCTTTCTCCCGAGGAGCAGCTGGTAGTTTCAAACTGCTGACCTTGCCATGAGCGTCCGTCCTGACAGGGAACCGCTGTGTCGGCAGAGCTCCTGGTGGTACAGCCGGAGGCTTGTTGGTACCAACTGGCCAGCGAGGCAACTTGTTCCTGCACAAGACCCCTTTCTCCTACCTGCAGCAAAGGTCCCGAAACTTACTTGGCCCACCACGCCCTTTTATGTTTTTTACAAAGTTACTCAGTCCCATTATGGCCCACTTCCAAAGCATGGAGTTCTCTCTGCGAGATCCGCACCGTCCATATGATAACCACGAGCCCTGGGGCTATTTAAACCGAAGCCAAATTCAACTGAAAATTCAATTCCTCACTTGCACCATGCACACTTCAAGTGGCCAGAGAGCCCATGTGGCTAGTGGCTGTGGACCTGGGCAGGCCGCGTGTGGAAAAGTTCCGTCATCACACAAAGTTCTCTTGGACAGTGCTGTCTGGGCGAGCCCAAACGGAAATACTGGTGAAGTCCACATTGACTGTCCAGCCCGGGGCTTGAGGTCCACACACGAATCTAATGGTTTCTTAATAGGTATGTAGAATTTACATGTATAGCACAGCACCCTTATTCCCAAACCTCCGTTCCCACCACACAAAAACCACGGCAAGGCCTGATTTCCCCCTCTTCTTACAGCAAGAGGTCATTCAAGTGGATGTCAGCAGAGACTACGAGGACTTGCTCTAGAATGTGAAGAGGTCAAAGAGCTAAAGAGAAGTCATACTTTCAATAAGTGTAAACCTCTCATCGTCACCAATTGGCTCTGGCTAGACAGTCATCTAGGGAAAGCCAAGGGTTTTCTCCCTTTGTGAACATGAATGCTGGAAATGCTACTCCAGAAATAATGTGCACGTGTGTACACATACACCATGCTCTATGGCCATGATATATACATATATTCACATATATACATATACACACACACACACACCCTTCCCTCAGCTCCCAACACACAGTAGAATCCTTCTTTTAATACTCTATGTGCTTTGGCAAATTGTGCTTCAGTTGAGAGCTGGTAGAGTTGAAGGGTTGCTGTGATCATTTTGATTATTCATGTATTCCACACATTTCTTGAGTGTTAACTATGCATGAGCTAATACTATTTTAGGTGTTCGTCTTTTAGGCAATAATTGTGTATCATTGTATTTTCATGGTTGCGATTCGCAAGGTCAGCAGTTTGAAACCACCAGACGCTCCGCAGGAGGAAGATGAAGTTTCTACTCCGGTCTCAGGAACCCTCAGCGGCAGTTCTGCCCTGTCCCCTAGGGTCGCCAGGAGTTGTAGTCGGCTGGATGGCAGCGAGTTTGGGGTTTTGGTTCTGTTCAACGTGCTTTATGTACGTGAACTCGTTGAATTTTCTCAACCGCTTGACCAGCTTCCATCAAGTGCCATCCGATTCAGAGAGTCCAGTCCTACTCTGATATTTGGGACCCAGAGCACCAGGTTTTCCTTCCGAGGCCCCTCTGGGTGGACGCACACTACCCACTTTGTGGTGAGTAGCCAAGCACGTGAACTCTTTGCCAGTACCGCCCTGGCGTTCATTCCCAGCGACCCTTGGTGACAGGGGCAGGCACCCCTCATTTCACAGCACCCTGCTTTCCTGTCCGGAATTTTTACCGAGGGAAGGCCTGTGGCGGCGCTGCATCAAGCACGTCTGCTGGGGCCACTCCAACAGCCGGCGCTCACTTCGTCTCTCTGTGTTACACTTTAGTGATTCTCAACATTCCACACTTTCTGAAGATACCACACTGCTATCTGAATATGACTGATGCTTTTGCATACACGACAGGCAGGTGTAAAAATAACTTTTGCATGCACCGAGAAGCCAAAACATTCCAGGTCACTTGCCTTCTTGCAGTATTTGCATGATTCCAGTGGTTTGGAACTAAACCCGTATATATCTCTAGAGGCATGCCTGTAAGAGTAACATCACTCCCATCTTGCTAATGGTATTGAAAGAGGAAGTCCAAGTTACAGTAATTGGTGGAAAACATTCAGGAATGGACAGAATACCAATGAAAAGATGCAATGCTAGAAGCACTCAAACATCTATGTCAGGAAATTTGGAAGAAGCTATGTGGCCAACCAAATGGCAAATATATGTGTGTGTGTACATATATCCATTTGTCAGATGGTTCTTGGCTGAAAGCAGAGAATGCCAGATGCTTACTTGTATTTTATCGACTATGGAAAGGCATTCAACTCCATGGATCATGACAATGTGTGGATGACGTTGCGAAGAATGGGAATTCCAGAACATTTGGTGGTGCTTGCTGGGACCTGCACACAGACCAAGCGGCCATCATTGGAACAGAGCAAGGGGGTCCGTAGTGGCTAAAAACCAGGGAGGGTGTGCACCAAGGCTGTATCTTCTCCCCACACTTATTTCATTTGTATGTTGAAGAACTAATCTGAGGAGCTGGACTATGTGAAAAACATGGCACCATTTTGCAGGAAAGCTCGTGAACACCTTGTGATCTGCAGGAGACGAACCTTGTGGAAAACAAAGACAGGAAGCACTGGCTGAGGAAGATCCGTGACCACAGCATGCAGTATGGCTTACACCTCAATGTGAAGAAAACACAAGTCCACGCCATGGACTTGATCAACAACATCACCACACACGTAGAAAAGACTGAAGTGGTCAAGGATTTTGCTTTGCTTGAGCCCCAAATCAATACCCAGGGAAGCAGTACTTAAGAAATCAAAGGCCACACGACATCGGGCAAACCTGCTGTGCGAGACCTCTTGACAGTGTTAGACAACAAAGACGACGCGGCCGACCCAAGCCAGGGTGCTTTCAACTGCCTCCTGTGTACGTGGAAGCGGGGCAATGAATAAGGAAGTCATGGATTACGGTGTTGGGGGGAATATTTAACATGCCAGAAAAATGAACAAATCTGTCCTGTAAGAAATACAGCCGGGATGTGAGAATAGAGAGACTTTGTCTCATACAGTCTGGACATGTTATCAGGAGGGACCAGCTCCCAGTGGGGGGCTCAGGCACACTCCATCAGAAGGTCAGCAAAGGTGAGGAAGATTGGGCTGCAGAAACTCGGGGGGCTGCAACAAGGGGCTCACGGACAGCACAGTGCCTGGCGGAGTGTTGTTGTTTTCTTCTGCTGCGCTTAGGGGCGACATACACCCCACTGACTGGGGGGCACCCGAGGACAACCTGTGGCTGGGGACCCTGGCGGTGCAGTGGTTAAGCACTTAATTATAAACCAGGAGGCCGGCACCTCAAACCCAGCAGCTGATCCCGGGAGGAAGATGGAGGCGTGGGCTTCTGTGAAGACATGTAACTTTGGAAACCCTCTGGGGAAGCTCTCCTCTGCCCTCCAGGTGCCCATGAATCAACCCAACAGCAACGGGCTTCTGCTTCTAAACATGTGAGCGGACATGCAGTGTTCGCATCCGGGACTCCTGGAGTTGGTCTATCAGGCTCTTTCACATGTAGATCAGACATCCCTCCCTTCGCTCTACAGAGACCTAACACACGGGAGAAGCAAGGCCAAGATGTGGCTGCTGTTGGAATTTTTCTTCTTCTTCTTCAGGAAATGATGTGGCGGAGGAGCATCATTCTCGTTCCATTAACTGCTGACTCCGAGCCAACTGTTGGTAAAAGTGAATATGCAACGCACCCGCCCCACGGGGTGCATTAGTGACCACTTTCCTGAAAACTGCCGCCTGCTTTGGAAGCTTCGCGTCGATTAAACCAAAGCAGGACCCCACAGAAGCCCCCTCACCGATCCCTGTGCTCTGAGAGAGAAAGAGAGGCAACAATGTTCTTGGTATAAAGTGCGATCTAAGGCTCATCCCTTGAATCTTCTCTGACAAAATAAACCAGGTCGCAACGTGTGGCCCTTCGCTTCCCACCCACAATGCCATTACTCCTAACTTAATAAACAGTCAGCGTCCAGCCGAAGGTCAGGCTTGGTGGAGCTGGGTGGGTGTCTCCACAACAGACGCAAAGACACACAACCTGACGCTTGTGCAGCAAGGTGTGAGATTGGGCTTGGAGTCCCAGAGAGCTGGATTTGAACTGGAGAGACATAGTACTTAATGTGCTGGGCTGCTAACTGCCAAAGTCAGGAGCTTGAACCACCAAGCTGCTCCTCAGGGGAAATCGGAGGCATCTCAGACCCCCACAGGGGCAGTTCTGCCCTGTCCTATAGGGTCCTGCCCTATAGGGTCGCTAGGATTTGGAATTGACTTCATGGCAGTGAATTGGTTACGGTTTGGGTCTATTTTTGCCAGCTTTGGGACCCTACAGAGATGACTTAATTTCCCAAGATTCTGTATCAAGCAAGAGGTGGCTGGTTTCCTCTGCAAGGTTTCTTTGTCCTTTTTCTCTGCTGACAGAACTTTAGTGTGTCCCGGTGTCCACACCGCTTTCATTTGCCTCAAGGTGGGAAATCTTTTTTTTTTATTAGCATGCCCTAAGGCATTCTTTTTATTTATTTTTCCAATAGTTTCATTGAGCTATATTCACATATCATACAATTGCATAGTTCGATCTTATTTAAAACGAGTTGTAGAAGTCCTACTTATCGGACGCTGATATTAAACATGTGTGGGAGATAAGGAGGGCCCAGAAGTATAACCAGCCTCCCCAAAGCCACAAATTTGGAAGGGGCCACTCCTGAGCCTGACACCCCAACTCTCGCTTCACTGCGCCTCCCAAATGTCACAAGAAGAAATTCACAGGAGAAGATGATGCATTTACAAAATCAAGTTTATGTTTCCCAATAAAAGAGACATCAAGCAAAAGTGTTTGAGGTTTTAAATGTGGCAGTTTAAAAGCATGGTGTGTTAGTCTGGGTACTTTAGAGAAATAAACCCACACAAACTCATGTATGAGTTTTATATAAAGGTTAAGTGCACATCAAGAAAACAGCCCAACCCAGTGCTGCCCAAGCCCACAAGTCCAACAGTAACCCATTAACCCATATGTCCGACACCAATCCACAAAGTCCTCCTCCATCTTACAAAACACACACCATGACACCGACTGCAGGAGGAAAGCTGAGTCAGTGAGCGTGTAAGCATCTCAGCGCTGGCAGGGGTCTCCACACAGCTGCTCCAGTACCCAGGGCTGCATTGGGGTAGGGCCATGTGGCTTCTTCTCGGGGATGTCTTGGCAGAAGTTAGCCTTGACAGCTGAAGCAGGGAACTGGCTAAGGCAGCTGTACCCTGGTCCGACCATCACAAAGCAAGAGACCTGAGAACTAGAAAGGCAAGGCTTACCCAGCCAATTGTCCTTCTGCCCTTCAATTAACCCCACATGTGTTTATCGACCAGGTTGGCACAATAAACTTTAACTCACATGACTTGTTTTCATGCATAGAAAAATGACAGAGTTGGGGAGAATTCCTCTTAAGAATAGTATAAGCACATAAATAAATCAGTAAATCCTTATGGTAAAAAACTTAAAAAATAAAAAACAGAGTTGTATATACATCACCACAATCTGTTCTCATGTATCTTTCTCCTCCCGCATTCATGATTTTGTTCCCCAATTATTCCCTGCAACCTTTCCTTGTTGCTGCCTTGTATCCCACCCCCTCCACCCCCCAAAAAAGCTATTTACATCAATTACTGTCTCTACACATCCGTCCCTTTGGTGGGTCATAAACTGGGAAACATAATAAAAACAATTAAAAAAAGCAAACAACAAAAAGGAAATAGCATATATATGTGTATGTAGGTATGTGTATGTATATATTTTTAAAGGAAGTATGAAAAGACCATGGCAATATTAAACTAAGAGAGAGAGAGAAAACCTCTGTTGAGAAATGAGCAAAAAATACTTAAATCTAGAACAAATCCAGAATAGATCAAGAGGGGGATCAGACGACCAGGTATCATATTATGCCACAGTTCCAGCCACTATAATCAAATTTACAATAACCTCTGTCTGGGAGCGAGGCTATTCTCGGCGGCCCTTGACTGTGCTCAGAGGGGATGTGCTAGCGGTTTAATCCGAATAGACCTCTCTAGACGAGGTTTGGCGTCCCACTGTCCTCCACAGCCTTTTACGAAATGGTGTTTGCAAGTCAGGCCTGAGACCCTTCCTGCCACCACATTTGGATTTTGTTATTGTCATCTTTGGATCACACAGGTTGGTGTGCGTCATCCATGTGGACTTGGTGAATGCCTCACTTAGATAGCTGCTTGTTTAAATAGAAGCCTTTCAGATCCCAGATGCTGTTCTTTTTGATGCCTGGCACCTTCTGCTTTCTTCTCAAGGCGAGAAAGCTTGACAAGTCTAAACTCCTACAAGAAGTTTTCCTCCGTCTCAAAGGAAGCCCCGAGGAGGAGAAGGCTCATTTCTCCCAATCATCACCCAGACAGAAAGGATGCTGATTGGCAGCAGCGACTTCGTAGCCATGAAGTGAGTTCGCTTCAGGGAGTAGCTAATACACTGAGGACCCCAGAGGAGAAAACAAGGGGTGCCTTGATAGCACTGAGCTACCTCCCCGGAGCGGACTTCGCTCTGTGAGTCTTGCTCTATGAGACAGAATAAATTCCCTTATTGTGTAAGCCAGCTAAGTAGAACTTTTCTGGAGCTCGGAGCTCAAATCCCCTAACACAAGTAGGTCTGAAAAAAGTAGTCATTTTCCTTTCCTTTTTTCCAGGAGAAACAAAGTAGCTATACACATCTCTCACATCCCAGAACATGCCTAGAGGCTTCCAGAAGGCCGGGGGAGCACACATCTAATGAGGAAAATAGAAGGGAGGTTTCTAAAAGCAGAAAGGACTCATTTCTACAAGGCCCATCATTTCATTCATTCCACCCGTAGCCATCCATTGCTAGGAGCCTCCTGAGGCCGCCCAGTGGCTCACAGGTGGTGGGAGAGGCAGGCAGGCACACTCAACGGGCAGGGCACTGCATCCCGGGCGGGGGATGGGTCCCCAGGGGGCTGTGAGAACTCAGTGGGAAGGAGGTGGACTGGGAGAGGGTGTCCCAGAAGAGGAGACATGTGAGCTGGACCTTGGAAAACGTACACTGTCACTTGATCTGCGTGCTGTTACACTTTTGTCCTGGGCAAGTGTTGAGAGCATGGAAATGGCACCTGTGTAGAGAGGAAATTAGGAGCTAGGTGGCCCCCGGCTTAAGCGCTGGACTGCTAACCCAATGGCTAGTTGTTCGAACCTACCAGCCCCTCTATGGGCGAAAGATGAGGCAGGATGCTTCCGAAAAGATCACAGCTTGGGAAATTGTATGGGCAAGCTCTTCCCTGTCCTACAGGGTCACCATGAGTTGACTCAATGCCAGGAGGCTTGGTTTTAATGGGTTACAGGGAAGCGGGAGATCAGTGTCAGGGGTCTTGAAAGCATCTCTTCCCCATCATTCCCGAGCCATGTTCCCAAGATCTGTAGCTGCAGCGAGACAGAAGTGGGTCACGTTGACATTTTAAGCAGTTTCAGGAAAGGAAAAAACAAACACCGAGAAAGATAAAAAACAGATCGCTGGGACGCTCTCTCTTCTTCAGAGCAAATGGGCCCCTGCGGGAGGAGGTCAGGCTGCTCCAGAGCGCTATCAGGGTTCCTGTGATTGATCTCGGGTCTGCCAGAAAGAGCCCTTCTTTTCTTAATCGATCATGGGCTCCCGCAGAAGTTCGTAGCAGCTAAACACAACTAGGATGTCGGGTTAGGAAGTCACAACAAGTTTTCTTTATGTAGAAAATCAACCTGACTTCTTTTTCCAAAATTTGTACCACTGATACCGTTTCCCCGAAAATAAGACAGTGTCTTATATTAATTTCTGCTCCCAAAGTTGCGCTAGGTCTTATTTTCAGGGGATGTCTTATTTTTCCATTAAGAAGAATACGGTACACATTTATTGTTTTATTAAAAGAGACCTTGCACTTCCTGTCTGCTCCGGCTGTGCTGCAGCCAACAGTGAGCTGCGCGGCGGCACCCGCCACTAAGGTCCAGAGTTACGGTAGCTTCAGGGGCCCTTATTTTTGGGGAGGTCTTATTTTCGGGGGATGCCTTATATTTCAGCGAGAGGCAAAACTGTAAGTAGGTCTTATTTTCAGGGGATGTCTTACTTTCAGGGAAACATGGTATCATACCTAATGGTGAGAACCTGGAAGCTTTATCCCTCAGACTGGGAAGGGGCAAAGTAGTGCTCTCTTAGCAACCAGTCCTAGCCAGTGTGATAAGACAAGAAAAAGAAACAAAGGAACACTGACTAGGAAGGAAGAATTAAAACTGCCTTTGCCTGCTGGTGATAAAACTATCTATGTAGAAAGTCCCAAAGAATCAACAGGAATGACAAAACTCAGAAACGAAGAGATACAAAATAGCTCCTGGAACTGTGATGCATGTTAACATGGTCGGAACTGTGATGCATGTTAACATGGTCGCAGGACACGAAGTTAATACAGACATTTCAACTGTTTGCTTATATACCTGCAATGAGCAACAGGAATTTGAAATTAAAAATATAATACCAGGTATAATATCACACACACCCCCATTCCTCTCCTCCCCCAAAGGCATACTCAGGTAGAAGCCTAATGAATGAGCAATAAAAGGTTCAATATGCAGAGAAGGATAAATCTCTGGTGAAAGAAGTAAAAAGGAATCTAGGCAAATGGAGATGGACTGTCCATACACTAGAGGTCTCTAGATTCAATATTATCTCAAAATCACAGTAAGCTATTTTGTGGATACCAAAACACTAATTCTGAAGTTTACATGGTGTGGTAGTTACATAATCTGGTGTCAATTTGAGGATTAAGAGCATGGGGAAAGAGTCTAGCCTGTCAATCAGGATATATATATATATAGTCAACGAGGTCTCTGTGTGGGCATGGCCTTCTCCTGAGGATTCTGGGAACTCTGGTATTTCCTCCTTGGAGGCGGGAGACACTCTCTCTCTCTGCTGAGAAGCCACATGGACCTACCCTGATACAGCCAGAGCCCTGGGGGCTGGAGAAGTCACGTGGAGACCCCTTCCAGCACTGAGATGCTTACAATACCACTGGATCCACAAGACTTCCCACCCACTGGCCTGTGATCTTCCTGCATTCAGTGTCATTGCATGTGTTTCGTGAGTCTGAAGAGGACTTTATACATTGGTACCAGACACATGGGCTAATATCGGACTTATGGATTGATCTGGACTGGACTAGGATATTTTCTCAATATTCAATTGCTCTTATAGATAAAACTCTTTCCTATACATATCAGTGCCCATGAATTTGCTTCTCTAGTCTACCCAGTCTAACACACATGGAAGGCAGAAGACCCCAGACAGTCCATGCATTCATGTACTGAGGAAGCCTAACAAAGTTGGAAGATTGACTCTAGCCAACTTTAAGACGTACTCTAAGCCGACAGCGATTGAGAAAGCCCAGTACTAGCAAGAGAACAGACACAGAGGCCAAAGGATAATCCAAGATGAACCCCCTTTTAGGAGGCCAGTTGATCGGCAACTGTAATTCTATCTGCAACCTCAAATCCCCTCTGTCCTGTCGGAGCACACTCACAGGTTCCAGAGAGGAGACACGGGCAGCTTGGCATTCTTCTGTCACAGGCCTGGTTAAGGGGACAGGTTCTGTTCTTAATTCTCACCCTCCCCTAAAACATGTGGGTTCACTTTTGTTACATGTGGGGTTGCCAAAAAATAAAAAATAAATAAAGTCGACGAAGCCTCAACCCTTAGTGCCTTGAATAAGAGAATTTTTATTACTTTTAACTAAAAGGGTACTTGTCTCTGTAGCCAAAATATATGGCATCAAATGAACGTGGGCTCAGCTCACAGTGGCCTCAGCCAGCTGTCAGGGTCCCCCCTCACGCTCCTCTGCTTGACACAGCTGTTTAGTCACCAGGCTCTGACATCCGGCCCTTGGAGTGCAGCCAAGGGAGGGAGCTTAGAGGCTGGGGTTGTGATGGGGAGCTGACAGGAGGATCGATGTCCCGAGTCTTATAGTTTCCACCCGAGTCTTTGTTCGTCTGGTTGTATAGTCTCTTTGGAGTTGGAAGGCTGCCATGCCAATGGCCCCTGGGCATGTATTCATTGTTGGGCCAAGCACGTGACACAGCTGCCCTCCAATTGCTGGTGAGGGCGGGGGCGAGGTAAAGCACTATGGGCTGGCCTTTGGGCAGCCAAACCAGCTCTGCATTGAAACACTGGTTGAGGTCTCGGTAGGCCATGGGAGTTAAATTAAAAACTGACACAGTCACTGAGGGCTCAGGGGAACAAAGCGTCACTGTTCTTTGTCTTTGGCCACGGCACGCCCCCTATCTATCTCTTTTCTTTAGAAGGAAAACCAGACCCACTTTCTTGGCTTTAAAGGTCTGGTTCTGCTTATGTAGAAGGCGGCATGGATGTGCCATCCCTAATGGAAACTACCAGCCTGCTGTGCCTTTGCGCGCATCTGTTGTGCAGCCGCCCCCCGCCCCCACCCCCTCAGCCCTTGTCACGGCTTGGAGGAGAAGGCACAACTTGGATCTGGTAAGCTGGCTACTGACAGACAGCACGTGGAACCCTGAGCAACCCAGCCAAGGGCAGCCCGAGTGGATCTCACACTGCTTACCTCACTCAGTCACAAAATACTAGAGCATTTACGCATGCAAGGGGCTGGACCCAAAGGCAAGCATACAAAGATAAGTAAGTGCCTATCCTTGGGACGCTTGGCTTCTGCAGGGCGGCTGCCTTTGCGGGCCCTCGGAGTCTAGCACAGTGCCTGATAGGTCCTCGTGTCTGCTTGTGTGTGGTCTGTGAGGGTGCTGTTAGGCAGTGAGGACACGTACCCCATCTGCCACGCAAGCAGGGCCCCCATGCCGTTCTGACTTGAATGCCGAGGGCCGACGGCACTTCCAGGGTGGTTGCTGGTAGCTGCTGTGAAGTTGGCCCCCTTCCACGACAGAACAACATACTGCCCAGTCCTGTGCCATCCCTATGAGCAGTTGTGAGCTACAGTGTTTCCATCGACTGATTTCCAAAAGTAGATGCCAGGGCTTTCTTCCTAGTCTGCCTCAGTCTGGAGGCTCTGCTGACACCTGGTCAGCATCACAGTAACACACCAGTGGAAACTGACAGATGGGGGTGGGTGGGTGACGGAGCCCCAAAGGAGCCCGATGAGCGTGTAGGCAATGCAATGGTCAGGTGAGAGCCAACAGGGCCAGGCAGGTGGCCACGCTTGGCTCCTGCGGCAGTCCCTCCACCTTGCTTGCTTGGATCTTTTTGCATCACAGAGTCCGTGTGCCTTAGCTGGTCTCCCTCTACAGTTCTTTGTAGTCTTGCTTCTCGTCTTCTACCACCAGTCATTTCTTTTTGTGATGGATCCAGATTGCTGAAAATGTGGCACGTCGATGGTGGTTGTTATTGCGGGCCACCGAGTCAATTCCCACTCATAGTGACCCTCTAGGCTGCAGCGGCATTTCCCCACAGGGATTCTTTCTGGAAGACTGCAATCTTCAAAGCAGCAGAGCTTCTCAGCCGTTTCGACCTGGGGGAACAGCTGGCTCCTGCATCATGGTACCACCAGGACGACTCACGTCAACGGCGCCGTCACTACACTCACTGCCATCCCACTTGCAGCAACGCTCTAGCTCGGAGTAGAGCTGATCCAGAGGGTTTCCAAGGTTCTAGCCTTGATGGAAGCTGACCACACCATCTTTCTCCCATGAAGCAGTAGCTGGGATCAAACTGCTGGCCATTCAGTTCATAGCATCTCCTCGATGGGCTTCTTTTTGGATGACCAGTCAGGATGGCTTTCTTGAGGGACCGATTTGGAGAACACAGCTAAAGGACGTGAGATGGAATCTAACCACTCTTCCTTCTGAGGAGAATTCTGGCCGTGTTTCTCCCAGGGCCGATGTGTTCATTCGTCTGACCGTCCATAGTATTCTCTGCCAACGCCATGCTCAGAGGTGTGGATTCTTCTTCGTCGCCTAGCTGTCCCATGCTTACGTGACGAATGCAAGCGCCGTGGCTTGGCTCCGGCGGCCCCGAGCCCTCACTGAGGCAGCCTGGCCCTGTAACACTTCACAGAAGTCTTCTGCCGTAGACTTGCTCACCGTGAATCTTCTGACTTCTTGGGCTGCTTCTGTGGACCTGGATGACGGATCCAAGTAAAGTGCAATCCTTGTTTTATTCTCTTTTATCATGATGGTGTTTATTGGTCCAGTTGGGAAGCTTTTTCTTCTTCTTTATATTGAGGGGCCCTGGCGGTGTAGGGTTGACACGCTGGGCTGCGATCTGCATGGTTGGTTGTTAAAAGACCACCGGTAGCTCCGTGGGCTTTCTATTCCCATCAATCGCTACAGCCTCGGAACCCACAGCCGGTTTCTCTGAGCGAGCATGGACTCGATGGCAGTGGGCTCGCGTGGTTCTGGAGGCCAGGCTGAAGGCTGCGGTCACTGACGGATACGTAATACTTCACCACGCAGTACGCCAAGGTCTCATGGCTTTCGGCAAGCCGGTTTGCATCCTCTGGGTATCCCAGGTTGTTAACGAGTCTTCCTCTAGTCCCGAGGCTGAGATTTTCTTCATACAGCCCACTTCCTCAACACAAAGATTGGATAAGTATGGGGAAAGCACACCCCCTTCACAAACCTTTCCAGATTTTAAAGGCACCGCGTCTCCTTCACTCTTGGTCTCTATACACTTTCCACATGAGCACAGGTGTTCTGGAATTTTCATTCTTTGAAATGTTATCCACAGCTTGTTAAGGCTTTACATAGCTAGTCAAAGGCAGGTATGCCTCTTTTTGGTATTCTGTGCTTCCAGCCAAATTCATCTGACATCAGCGGAAGGATAGAGTTTATCCCTTACTCCATGTCCTCTCCTGCATCTGATAGACATTTCGGGCAGCTCCCTGGTTGATCTACTGCTGCAACTGGTAGAAATGATGAAGGGAAATAGCTGAATGGATGATTTTAAAGGAAAGCTTGAGAAGACAAAGTATTATAGGCAGATAAATAAGTATAGTTAGATTTATTATTTATTGTTTAATAAAGGAAATTATTTGTGTGATACATTGTTAAAGACTTTCTGCATTCTGTTAACTCACCTATCTGTGGAATAGGTATTTCTATGGACCACTTCCAGTTGATTGGCCAAGTAGCTGTTTTCCAAATTCCTCGGCATAGACCAGTGCTTCCAACATTGCATCTGTTTGTTGGGACATTTCACTTGGTCTTCTGCCAATTCCTGGAGCCTTGTTTTTCACTAACGCCTTCACTGTAGCTTGGCCTTCTTTCCATTCGTTTGTTTTTGATCATGTGCTACTGTTTTAGGGTACAAAGGTGACCCCAAATCTCAAATGGATTTTAAAGAGATCATGTATTAGGTCTCAAACAGGACAATGACAAGACAAAGACACATCGTCTGGTAAGGGAGGAAGACCACCGTATGAGGACGTAATGGCCTCCCAGGGGTTGCAGAGATTCTGAGGCTTAAAAAAGACCCGGGAAGACACATACATAAATAAAAAGGACACGGCAATCGACCACAAAGATCAAGCCAGAAACCCCTCCCAGGGGGATGAATAACCGAAAAGTGGGGGAGGGGCAACGGGGAACAATGTAAGATATGGGAAAAATAATCTATAACTTATCAATGGTTCCTGAGGGAGGTCAGCCAGGGAGGAAGGGGGAGGAAATGGGGAGCTGATAGCAGGGGCTCAAGTGGGAAGAGAATGTGTTGAAAATGATGATGGCGGCATATGTACAAATGTGCTTAACACATTGGAGGAATGTATGGACTGTGATAAGAGATGTAAGAGCCCCCCATAAAAGTTTTGTTTTTTTTTTAAAAGGGCACGGGAGGGCAAAGGAAACTGTCACAAAAGCACGTCTGGCGGCAGATCAAGACACCACAGTCACAGGTGAGACGGCAGAAGTGAGAACGAGGCCAGGATTGGGACACGCACTACATCAGGGTAGGCAGACGAGCTAACAAGATTGGCCCAGGGCCTTCCACCCAGGGCAGTCAGGGCATGACTCATGATTACAGGGCACCAAGGGTAGACGCCAGCAATCCCTCCAGGAGACTGGTGGTCACAGAGAAGAGGTGGTCCACTTTTTAATATACTCTGCTCGAGGGCAGACCCTTCACATTGCTGTCATTAGGAATTCTGGAGGCTTAGTTCCTGGGATGGCTGCACAAACGGATTTTGAGCTCGCCCTCCCTGTTAGTCAGAGCCTTACTGCCCACCTGGTGCTCAGAAGTTAAGCCCCAGTACACTACCTTCTGAAATGGTGGGACATCGACCAGCTCTTTTGGGTAACAGAGATTCAGGGCACTCCATCACCTTTTGATGTTCCCTGCGCCATTAACTATGCTTGCCCAGAGATCTTTCATCTTGTAACTTTCAATAGTGCAAATGAAAAGAAACAATATTTCCCTTTCTTCAGCTTGAGAAATGCCAACCTAGTTCTTCCCTCTTGCTTTTCCAACTCCAGATCTTCGCACATTTCATGATAATACTTCTTCTCAAGCTCCCCTGCACAATCATCCATGCAGCTATTTCCCTCATCATTTCTTCCAATCACCTTGGTTACTCTACGGTCAAGAGCCCATTTTGATCTTTTCTTTCCTGTTTAAAAAATTTTAATGGAATGCCCTTTCTTCAGGTCATCCTCTAACTCATCTGGTCTTCCGTCATTTGTGTCCACTGAGTCCCGCCTATGCTTGAGATGAGATGTACCCAAGTTGCGTGGGCTTGTCCTCATTGTCTTTGGCTTCAAGGTGAACTTGCAGATGAACAATTGATGGTCTCTTCCGGAGCTGGCTGGGAGCCTCGCTCTGAGGGAAGATGTGGAGCTTCTCCACTGAGAAACGAAATGCAAACATTGAGTCTGTTATAGAAACAAAAGCTTTGGGCGCGGCTGGCTAGCAAACAATGTGTCAACTGGCTCAGATGAATTTGCTTGCAGGCTAATTCTAGATTTGTCTGAAGGTCAGTACGAGGCTCCTCCTGATGGAGCACTGCCTGTGGAAAATCACTGTCCTGTGAGCCATGATGAATCAAACAGTTATACCACACTTCTCTTGTTCCAGACATTGAGAGGCATCACTTTGTAAAAGCACAAGGTAAGTCAGTTAGGTCTGACAACAACCCCGTGAATAGCTTAGTATTATTCACAGTTTATAGAAGAGAACAAGGAGGCACAGAGAGGTTATGTAACTCAACCGCGGCCACACAGCTAGAAAGCGGAGCCCAGATTGGATCCTCGGCCATCTGTCTCTAGAGTTCACACCTATAACACTGCCTTCCATGCAGTCCCAGTTTCGGGGAACAGCTTCTGTTTATATGAAAACATCTCATTGGTTTCGCTAGGCCGCTAACACACTTCCCAGCTATCACCCATGCTGTGAACGAAGGCCCGGAAATACACAACCACGCCATTTTTGCAGCCCGAGTTGGTGTGACTGGAACCAGAGTGTGCTGCCTTCTGCATCTCTGCGGACAAAGCTGAACAGGAAGGAGTTTGCATGTGCTAAACCCTAGGGGCTGCCCAGCCCCTCTGTGAGAGGAGAGGAAAAGGAAGTAATCCCCACCACCATCCCCCTTTTGTAAGTATTAGGAAAACAATCCACGTAACACAGAAGGTGTCAAATCAACCTGCTTTTTGCGTGACACCGGCGATCCTCGTCACACTGGGCCGTCATCACCGGGTCTGTTGCCAAGCTTTCTATGGTCACCTTAAACAAGCTGTCAATCACTGCTTCCTAAACCCCACCTCCTGCCCCTCCCAACCCCAACTACTAGTAAATTTTGTCTCTGTACTCTGGCTTACTCTAGATATTTCAGAGAGTGGGAGCATAACATTTGCCTTTAGGGGATGATGGACGTATTGACAAGGTAGAGCGTGGTTGATGCCGCCCTTGGGGGTGCTGGAATGATGGAGGGGGGGCTGCAAAAGCAGATGCGTACCCTTTAGCCTAGGTTATGGCTCATTCTACCAAAGTTGTTCATGGCTGTGATCTCCGTAGATGAGTCAGGGCTTCATTTCTCTTTACAGTAGGGTCGCTTTCTACTACAGGCTGCGTTTTGTTGGCTCCTTCATCTGCGGATGGGTATTTGGGCGGGTTCCACTTCTTGGCCACCGTGAACAGCGCTGCAGCAACCACAGGCGGACGGGGGTCTGTGAGCCCCCTGTGACAGGCAGGTGAGGGTGCAGTCAGGTGGAGGGACGGGGGCGGGGGAGAACGACCAGGCATGCGGTACCCCCAGGGAACTACACGCCCTGCATGATGGGACAATCGGGGAACCTGCTACCATCATCAGGGGCACTCTTCCAAAAGTTGGTGGAAATTTTCCATTATCTTTTAATTCCGTTTCCCCCAGAAATGTAAGTGATTTCCCTGACAAGATATCTAGCAGATGACTCTAATGAGATAGCTCCTTTCCTCCGTGTCTCAGCTTGGAGCCCTTGAGCATGAGCAGCTTATTGGGGGTGAGGGGTGGGGAGAATCCCAGGTTAAGTGATGAGGGATGAGAAGGGTGAGGTGGAGATGGAGGAAGAGACAATACAGGGTGCTTCCTGAGCTGGCTCTCTGCGGGCCCCTGGGGCTCCCTCCTGGCAGAGGCACCCTGCGGAAACATGGACCAGGATCTTTGGAAAACGGAGACTCGTCGTCGTCGTCTCTATGGTGTTAGCAAAGGACACTGCAAGTGCCATGGACTGCCAAAAGAGCTAACTGGTCTGCCTGGGAAGAAGCACAGTCAGAATGCTCCTTAGAGGCAAGGTGGCGAGATTTGGTCCCACATACTTCAGACGTGTAATCAGGAGACACCAACCAGCCCCTGCAGAAGAACATCATGCTTGGGAAGGAGGGAGACAGAGACAAAGAGGACGACCCTTGACAGAGTGCATTGACACAGTGGCTCCAAACACGGGCCCAAACACAAGGACGACGGCGAGGCTGGCGCATGATGGGCAGTATCGCGCTGTCGTACACAGGGTCGCTATGAGGTGGAGCCGACTTGCTCACATGGTGCCTGACAACAAGAGACAGACCCAGAAGGGCTGAGAGTGACCGGCTACAGACTGGGTCTCTGTGCTATGACATTGACCGCGAACAGCGGCCATCGAGTCAGGTCCAGCGGGGTCGCCCCTGTGCGCCAGAGGCACACTGTGCTCCCCAGGTTTCCGTGGCTGAGTTTTCCGAAGCAGAGTGCCAGGCCTTTCTTCCAAGGTGCCTGCCTTTTTCGGTGAGCAGCCGACTGTGTTAACGGCTTACACCAGCCAGGGAGGCGGTGCAAATAAAAAGAGAAACTCTTCCTTAGTACTGGCTCTACGCCATGCCCCCACTGGAGATTCAGAGCGGTCAAGACGCAGCCCCAGCCCTGACCTTGCTCGGGTTCCAGTCTGAGCAGCTGCCAGGTCATGTCTGCTTTGGAGCACACATTTCCCCAAAGAAACTTCTGGGAAAGAGGCAAGGCCCTGGCTAGCACTGAGACCCTACCCTGTGCCAAGTGCTTGCTGCCCATTATTGTACCCTTTGTAACTCTTCTGGAGGAGCCCCGGAGAGATAGTGGTTATGCATTGAGCTGCTAACCACAAGGTCCACAGTTCAAAACCACCAGCCTGCCCGAGGGAGAAAGATGAGGCTTTCTACTCCCATTAAGAGTCCCCCTCTCAGAGACCTGCGGTGGGTCTTTTCACGCCATCCTATGGGGGTGCTACGGGGCGGAATCAACTTGATGGCAGTGAGGTGTCAGAGAACCCTTCTGAGCACTAACGCGTTCTCCCTGCGCACACAGCCCGGGTTGTGGGAGTAAGTAGCTCAATGGGGACATCCCAAATTGCTTATGCCCTCCTTCCCACCCTTCACTGTGACTGCCTGCTGCATGCCACATACCATTCTAGGAAAGAAGGAGTCCTGGCCCTTGGCACTTGAGCCATGTGCTGGCAGAGTCCCAGTGTGCCAAGGGCTGACCCAGGCATGGCTCTAGGGCCTGAGGGAGCCTCGGGCACGCGCACTGCCCTTTCGGTGGAACGAGGGAGGGCTTCTGGAAAAGGTGGTGCCAGAACCTTGTGTACTTCGATTGCTGGCCTTCGCTTCATATCTCACTTACTGCAGTTGTAATTCAAACCCCTATGTGCACACTGAAGACATCTGCCTCCCAGGTTACTTGAGTGCTCGGTGCCCTGGGGGTGGGGGTGGGGGAGTGGGGCAGTCTCGCATGAGCAGCCTGGCGATGCTGGTCCTGGAGCCCTCTCCCCTGCCAGCAGAGGCTCACAGCCTAAGAGAGATGCTCCACCGGATGCCTCAAAGCCTGCGTGGGAATCTTGAAGGAAAGGAACTGGGATAGGGAAGGATGTGGACCTGGGGGTCACAATGAAGGCAAGTGTGTGCTGTGCCAGAGACGCCAGGCTGAAGCATCTCTGCTTATCATTTCGACCTCCTAGGCACTCAGGAACAGGAGAAAGACCAGGCTTGCTACTCTGGCAAACACTTTGTCTCCTAAACTCATGGGAGGCAGTTTTACCCTGTCCCCCAGGCTTGCTGTGAGTCAGAATTGGCTTGACCGCGTTGAGTAGGAGTTTTGGTTTGGCGTTCATGAAAGGAGCCCAGGTGGCTCTGTCGGGGAAGCACTGAACTGCTAAGCAGGCAAGGTGGGTGGTTCAAACCCATCGGCACCTCTGAGGGAGAAAGATGAGGCTAGGAGCGCCTGTAAAGATTCACAGCCTTAGAAACTATCCTGACTCACTATGAGTTAGAATTGACTCGATGACCATGGGATTTTGGGGGGGTTGGCATTAAGGACTGAGTCTCACCCTAAACTAGAAAGCCAGGAGCCATCTCACTGGATATGGGGAAATGCCATCAGTCACTGTGTATTGAATAACCACATAGCTCTTCCCACCTCACCCCCTACCTCCCCGCCTGCCCCTGGCACACCAGCAGTCCTTGTTGACAGCAAAGCTTCAGAGAACCTCTTCACAGAGACTGCAGCAAACCCGAGGTGCTTCAGCTGTCTGTGGGTGCTCTGGAGCTGGCGAGCCCGACACACGTGCACCGCAGTTTCCTTTCGCATAACACCCTGTCTGATTCACTTCGACAGGCAATGGCTGGGTCTTGAGTGTGCGCAAGGCAGTGTGCTGGGAGCCTCATTCCGGCTGCAGCTCCCAGAGCCAGAGCATGATTTAACTCGGGGACAAAAACAGACACGTACAACCGAAGGGTTAAGTGGTGATGGCGGAGGAAACACGACACGGAAGCGCGGACAGTGCTACAGCTGTGTGAGCAAGGGTCGGGTGGCTGGTGCCACACCCCCTCGTTCACTTCAATATGTAATCGACAGCACAGCACACAGTGTGTCGCCGAGCTCCTCCTCCGGAGTGGACACCAGCAGGATGAAAGGAGAATCAGGAGTCCCGCAGGAGGAGGAGGAGCGCCCCTAAACGGCTGGAGGTGTCCACAGGGCACGTCTGGAGGAAACGTGGCTGGATGAGGGTATGTGCTGTCTGAAAGGGAGGCTGAGGCCAGAACGCATGGCGACCCTGTGCTCCCACAGGCTCTCGGCGGCTGGCTTTCAGAAGTAGATGGACAAGGCTTTCTTTGGAGGGTGTCCGGGTGGATGCGAGTGAGCAGCCTGGCACCTTAGCCAGTGGCCACCCAGGGACTTGAGAACATAGACAATGCATGCCATCTTGAAGGCAATGGAACTGCCCGAGGTGACGCAGCACGGAGCGTTACAAACTGGCAGGACAGCTATGAAGTTGTTTCCTGGGGCATCTGCCTAAGCAGGTCCTCCTGGGACTCAGTCTACTGTGATCAGGCAGTCTGGGCTCTGGAGAAAGGTAGGCCAGAGATGACTCCTAGCGCTCCCTCTTAGTGCATGCCCCTTGCCCTCTCCCCTGGGACCCATATTTCTTAAGGTCAGAGGTCTGTAAAGAAGCTCAGGTGACATAACACATAGAACAGGGGTCCTCAAACTTTTTAAACAGGGGGCCAGTTCACTGTCCCTCAGAGTTGGAGGGCCGGACTATAGTTTAAAAAAAATTATGAACAAATTCCCTATGCACACTGGACAAGTCGGCTGCTAAGCAGGACAGGCAGGGGCGGCAAAAACACTTGGCGGGGCTGATAAATGTCCTCGGTGGGACGCATGTGGCCCGCGGGCCATAGTTTGAGGACCCCTGACATTAAAATGCCCAGCATAGCTGTTGTTAGGTTCCGACTCTCTGTTTCACATGCGTACAACCCAATGTTAGAGCAAAGTAGTCCCTGCCTTAGAAAGCAGTGAGTAAGCATTCATTTACCCATCCCTATCTTTTCTAGTCTGGGCCTAACAAGACATTCGAGCTCTGGGAAAGACAGAGGGACTCCTCTGCGATGACCTCATGGAACAAGAGCAGCCTGACAAGCCAATGGAGCCCAAATACAAAGTTGGAAGAGACTTTATAGAATGAGGCTCAATCCTCCAGCCTGGGGCTTCCAAAGCCTACAAAGAGGATGGGGGCTGGCAAAGAGTAGAAGCAAACGTCAGAAGCATATTTGGGACTCAATGGTGTGCTGCTGGCCCCCGGCAGTTACTGGAGGAGGAGTTGATGGTCCGGAAGGTGGGCAAGTGAGGGCAGGGCAGACAGCAGGGCAGACACAGGGAGGGACGGTGGCCAGTCAGAGTGGCTGGTGGTACCCACAGGGACGACTGTGGCGTCAATGAATTTCCAGAGCACAAAGGTGGGGGGTGGGGGGGAATGGTGTATCCACAGCTCCGACCCTGTGGTTTCTATAAAGGCCATTTCCCACGAAAAGGAACCAAGGTTCCTTGGACAAATGGTTGGTTCTTGATCTGAGGCAGAAGATATACAAGAGGAACCCAAACATTCTCTTACCAGGAACCAATACATCATGGCTTTCTCCTAGGAAGTATAATGCATTACCTGTTGGAATGCTAATCACAACCAAGGTCAGCGGGTCCACGCCACCAGCTGCTGTGCACGAGACAGGTGAGACTTTCTGCTCCTGTGAAACTCTGCAGCCCTGGAAACCCACGAGCAGTTCTGCTCTGCGTTACAGGGCCTGCGTGCGGACCCACGCAACAGTGCGCGCTTCCATCCCCTCCGCCTTTCTGTGTGTGATACGAGAGCAAGTTGCAGAGTTCTGCCATCGCGTCACGGACCCCTTTCTGAAGCAAACACCTAAGCTGCGAGCGTATCCTCCAGCTCAGCGTTTCCCCGGCGAATCCGGAGTCCTTCGTTTTAAGGCATGCAACACTGGTCATTTTCACACCCTTCAGGGACACGCAGCCCGTTCCTTGACTTTGGTGGGGAAAATACACCTAATGGGGCAGGATCAGGACTGAAGGGTGGATGAAGTACGTTTTCCCAATGAAATGCCCACAGGACACCTCTGGCTACCCTCAAAGAATGGGCAGGTGCGATGTCATAATGGAGGGAAATTTCTGGATGTAACTTTCCTGGCCTCTGTCTCACCAGTGCAGTTTTCAGTTTTCTAAGCTTCTTCATCAGGCGGCCCAGTATCATCCCTGCCCATGGAGAACAGCCGCCAGCCGTTCAAGGGCAATTATTAGTGCTTTGTGGGAAGACGTTCCTGCTTGGCATTCCAGCAAGAGAAGAGAAACTCAGCCAGAGCCTTTGAAAGAAGCCGAGCTTATCATGATCCCTGGGACTCTCCTCACCAGAAGAGCTGCTTATCCTTGGGTTGGGGCAGTGGGTAAGGCAGGCGTTCAGGAACACCTATCATCATTGACTCTTTGTTGTTAGGTGCCATCAGGTTGATGCCAACGCACTTTGGAGTCCCTGAAAACCAGTTCTAAGAGCCGCCCACACTGACCTCCCTGCCTTGGCTCTACCAGGCCTACAGGTCCCCTCAGAAGCCACTGCTTTGACTGCATCTGACTTTTGAAGGCACCTTAACTCACGCAATACAAGTATGTTCCTAAAAGAATGTCTACAGCTATCCATTGATAGCAGAGACATGTTTAAACATGCTGTTTGGAATGTAGGAATGATCTATGCATGTATGGACATGAAACCCAGTAGCAATCCTTTTTTGACTTACCCTCCAGTAATACCTACGTCACACAGGAAGGTGCCTCTATTGCTAGAATGAAGTCTTTTCAGAAACCGGATCAAGGAGCCCAGACTGAGATGGCCCCTACCTACCAAAATTCATTGCTGAGTAGGGGGGTCAGGGGGCGAGAGGGTGCATTTCCACCCAATCATAAATCCAAATGTGAATTTTCCGACCAGGTTAATCCTAGAGGTGGGAGGTGAGTGGGAAGTCTTGCCAAGGATTTGCACACACATCAGCCAAACCCCTTCCTGACCGGGGTTATAATCTACTTGCAGGGGAACTGGGAGAGCCCAGGAGGCATTCCTGATGACGGGCTCCTGAAGGAAGGTATTTGTCCCTTTCCTCTTACTCACCACGAGAATCACAACACTCTCTCTGCACTAACTGCGGGGCACAGCTGGCTATTCAGTCTTAGGAAAAGCATTTAGCTAATCGCTCAAAGAGACCAGAAGTTTCTTTCTACAATCTGAGAAACTCCTAAACCACCCAATGCCTTCGAGTCGATTCCAACCCATGGCAGCCCTGTACAGGGTTTCTGAGGCTGTAAAACTCCCAGGAGCAGATGGACAGCCTCAACTTTCTCCCTTAGGGGGGCTGGGAGGTTTAAACTGCCTGCCTTGGGGTTATATATCCAACACTTATCCCAATAGCGCCACCAGGCTTTTCAGAACCCCTGCTTATACTGACTCATATGTAGAACACCCAGATCCAAGCCCAACCTACTGCCACCGAGTTGATTTGACCCACAGTGATCTGATAGAGCGTGCCAGAGGATGTAAATCTTACAGCAGCAGACAGGCTCACCTTTCTCCCTCGGAGTGGATGGTGGGTTTGAGCTAACACTGAACGCTTCCCCAATAGTGCCAACAGCCATTAGTGAAATCACCTAGTGTTTTCCTTTCCTAAGCCCTCCACCCCTTTCTTTGTTCATCCTCACCCCTCACTTCTCCTTCTAAACACTCACACACACACACACACACACACACACACAGAGGCATACCCCTCTATACTTAACTCTAAGAACAGACCTAGACTCATGCAGGCTAGGTTGTTAGAAAGATCCTTCGAAGGCAAGAGGAGGGAGCACCTCACATCTCGGAACCTCAAATAGCAGAAGTGAGTCTGAAGCCAACTCAGACCCCTTCCAGCAGGAAAATCCCCCCACAGGGCCAAGCTCAGCTTGGTCCAGGCTCCCACCTACCTTTAGGGCATAATGCCCCGCAGCCCATGGTCTGGGATTCCAGCCACAATCATGGTATCCTCTGCCCAGAGCTGACCTCTTGCTGCCAGGCCAATCTCCCGAGGTCTACAGATCTTCAGAGGTAGCTGGGGTTTCAATCGGGCTCCTTAAGAGAATGCTGCCTGCTTGCTACAACTCTCAGCTCAGAGCATCGGTGGAGAGCAAGTGGCTGCCTATATAATTTAATATGATGCCACATGAGACTCGCAGACCCGCTGCAGAAAGCCAGCGAGATGCTGCCTCTCACCTCTTGGCAACTGGAAAGCTGGCGTGCCGGCTTGCTTCTCTCCATCTGGATATACACCCCAAACTCCCTGTCAGAGCAGACAGTGGGCAAGGCTGGGCTGGGTCCTCTCAGGGGGCCACTGACAAACGGGGTCGTATTCAGGGGACTTGCTTGTCCTCAGAGTACTCAAAGAAGTGAGCTCTTCAACATCTACTTAGGCAGAAGAAGCAAGCTGTGACTATGTAGCTAGGTCACCCCAGAGCACCCTGGACATGAGGTCCCTAAAGCCGTCTTTCAATGGTTGTCGCAGGGTCTGCGGGAGCATCGCCGGGGCTGGAGTTGGATGATGAAGATGGGAGGGCATCCGCACCCACATTCCTGAGCAGAACCTTATCACATCCTTGGGGCAGGAGGGTGGGGGCGGGGGTGTAATGGCTTGTATATTTGATTATTTTTCTCTGTGGCCCTTTGGGTTTGTTGGTTGGTTGGCTGAATGCAAAGTCCCAGCCAGAGGAGGCAGGTCCTGGCACGGTGCGCCTGTTTCCACCGCAGATGACCCAGTACTGGCTCTGGGCGAAATGGATTACTCAGCTGCTGGGACTAGTTCCTGTGCGCTCTGGGGGAGTGCTCCCGCTGAGACGCAGAAGTGCTTCCCAGAAGGGCTAAATGTTGGCAGGGGGTGGGGGCTGTGACTCAGTAGGGTTGCTCACCACTGTGGTCAGCCCCCCAAGACTTTGCTCCTGGGTGAGAAGGGGCCAAGAATGGAGCCTAGATGGCCTTGCTGAGAGCCGGGCCGAGGGAAATCACTTGACTGGAGGGCAGAAACCTCGGTCAGAGTCTGGCAGGGGGCTCTAACTTCCTGCCCGGTCTGACCCAGACAGCCCCACACCTGGGTCCTCCTGGCGGAAGTCCTGCAGAGGTGCTTGGGCGCTCCGGGGCAGCAGACCCTAGCCGGGCCCCGGCTGTACATGCCATGGCCTGATGCTTCCCGGCCCGGGAATGAAAGGAGGGGGCTCCGGCCCGCGACACCCCGACTTGGCCTCTTCAGTTCTCTCTAGCAGGCTGGGCAGTGGCAGGTAGTTAGGGGAGGATACTTCTAATTTTTTGAGAAAAACCAAACCAAACCCTAACACCTCCTGCCCCTGCAGGAAAAAGCTCAGTGAGCTCTAAAGTGGATTCTCAGCCCTGGCTGCCCCAGTGTGCAGAGCGGGACGACTGTGCACGACAGGGTGGGCGGTGGCTGGCTGTTCGGCAGCAATTGCCAGATCTGTCTTCCCAGGCCTCTCGGAGTGGACACGGACCTCCCACCTCTTGGTAAGTGGTTGACAAGCGTATTCACTCAGGGACCCCACTGACTACCTAAAAGCCCCCGGAGGAGAAACGTTGGGGGGTCAGTACGATGTTACCCATGGCACTCTGAGCAGAGGGCTCTTTTCCGTCCTCGCCCCTGGTCGGGCACGATCAGTATCACATAGAGGCACAGCACCCTTCACAGGTGAACAGCTCAAAGGCAGCACACGCCACCTGAGCTAACATCTTTGGTGACCAATTTTTATGTGACTGGCATTAAGCCGGGCCCCTTGCACACATTATCTCATTTATCTGTGGGACGCAGACTATAGAAAAATGAACGGATGCCCTACCTGCTGCCCACCGCATTAGGGTATGTAAAAGAGAGGTCTAGAAACAGCACGGCAGGGCTGAACTAAGAGGTTCTGATTCACAGCAAAGGAAATGTAATTAGAGCATGTAATGTCAATTACTGTCATTCACAATCCTATTATGCCTCCCCAGAAAGAATACAGATAGAAAAGTCTAGAGTTACCTGCATGTTTGATGTAAATAGGATACAATTATCTGGGTTCTGAAAATATCCAGATATCAGATGGGGTTGGGGAGGTCCCTCTCTACCTAGCCTCGTGGGTCATCAAGTGTCGTTTGGCAGGAACCTGAGCATCTAGCCAAACAAGGTCCACCCTTCCTCTTGGAGCTGGTCAGAGAGACTTTCAAAGGTGCCCGAAATCTGGGGGTGTCAAGTGGTCGTGGGTTGTTAGTTCCTGGTGATCAGAGTATTCAGCGTCCACCACTCCTGGGATCTACTGGTGACCAAGGCCATAGTCTCTCCTGGGGCAGCTCCAAGGTCCAGTAGAGACAAAGAACCAGAGCCAACAAACACAGCACAGTGGCCAAGCTGCAGCTGGACCTCAACTGGTCCCCCCACCAGCATCCAACACCTGACATGCCATCCTCTTCCCCCCAGTCAGGTGCCGACCGTGCGCTCTGGCCAGACTCTGAGCTGAGCAGTCGGATCGCTGTAGGGCCCAAGCAACCAAGTCCTTATAGTCTCTCTTTTGTTTCAAATTCATAATCTTGATTTTATTTTGTCCATGGTGAAATATGCTAGGGGAGTATATCCTAAAAAGCCAACCAGGAAGACCTTACTTGTATTACACAGACAATGTTATCTTCGTTAAACTGGTTCTAGAAAGGTTATCATCTAAGTGATTCACATTTCCAGTTCAACAGAGCACCAGTACTCGGAGAGGAGTGGGTGAAAGAAAATTAGTTTCCAGGTCCTTAAATTCTTGGGGTTATAGCGCATGGTGTGCGTGGTTGTGGGAGTGGGGGGGAGGGATGAACAGTAACTATTTAAAATTCATAAGGCTCCAGCTTTCTGCATGCTGGATATGGGGACGAACGAGAACGTTTAACTACAGGCTTGTGACAAAGGTGAAAGGAGCTGCTGGCACAGAGCTCCCGGCTCCATAAAGATTCATTAGCCGAGTCCTACAGCTACGAAGATTCTTCTTCTCCCGACGATTTCGTGCCTATTACTCAGTGGCTGTGTGGCCGTGGGCAAGTTACTCAACTTTCCTCTGCCTCCGTCTTCCCATCTGTAAAGGGGGATCGGGACAGTCGCTCTTAAAGAAAACCATGAGCGGAGTCAACCTGTGCGGAGAGCATTTGGACCAGTGTCTGGCACACAATCAGAGTTTGGTAAGCATCTCTCGCTAGTAGTGGTTATTTTGCAAGAATCTGAGGAGGGAGGGAGGGCGGGTGCATATAAAACCTCTCCACGCATCATGTCAGCTCGTTATGTGCTTACAGTCTAGCTCTGAGCTTCTCGAGAGCGGCACTGCTGGGTTTGGGGGCCGGATGAGCCTTTCTTGTGGAGCGCTGTCTTGCCATCACACGATGTTTGGCTGTATCTCTGGCCTCCCTCTACCTACTAGATGCCAGCAACACCTCTCCTTCAGCGTGACAACCAAAAGAGCTTATCAAAATTGTCCCCTTCGGAGCTGTGATGGTTAGGGTCTGTGTCCACTTGCCAAACTTGTAAGAAGATAGGGGTGGAGTCCAACCTATCAATGAGGTCACAGCCCAAGGGTGTCTCATTGAGAGTGTAGCCAACTTCGAAGAGAACTTCTGGAGAAAACTCTCTCCTGCCCCTCTCCTTCCTGTTTGCTTGTATCCTGTGCCTGCCTTCTGCGGCCAGCAGACCAGGTGGCCTACTGACCCTGAGAGCTGTCAGTGCCCGGACATGTTCTTGCTGACCTTGGGGCCATGAGACTCCGCCCCCACCGACCAGTGGTCTCCCAATTTCCTGCTTTGTGAGTGTGGAGGGACCGCCAGCTAGCATCTGACCCAGGCATAGACTTGAGTTGGACTGGGCTGGGCTGCTTCCTTGATATCAAGTTCTTTCTTATATACATCTGAGTATCACTGGCTTTGTTTCTCTAGAATACTCAGTCTAACGCAACTGGAATAAAATTGCCTCTAGAGACCCACTGATCTAGCCCCAATGTGTATAGCTGTGATATGGTATTCCATAGTCGTTTTGACTCAAATGTCTTACAACACCTCCATCATAGTTTATAGTGAACACCTTCTCTCGTGCGAATTGTCTGCTCATATCCTGAGCCCATTTGTCCCATGAAGACCTGGTTGTGACCGCTCAGATTTATACAAAACTCCCCAAAGACCCAAAACACTAAGTATTAACATTTATGTCCACTGCAACTATTTGTCAAGCTGTTACTTCTCTTTTTATCCTCTTGTTTTGCTGATTTTCTTTGTACTCAAAGAAAAGGAACAGGAAGAGGAGGGAAAAGGTGTTTTGTTTTTAATGTAATTGGATCCATCAAACTTGTCACTGATAATTCCTTCAATTGCTTCAATCATCAGAAAATTGTCTTTTTTTTAACAATTGGGATAAGTATACCATTAAAAAAATAGCTCTTCAAAACCATCTGGCATTTGTTGTGGTATAGGCATACAGTGACTATATTTTCTGAATCAAAAAGTGGACCATGTGATCTGACAAGTGCCAGTGTTCTTATGGGCAAAATAGGCCCGCATATTTGAAATTGAGAACGTCCTGGACAATTGAGGACATATGGCCCCCGTATGTACAGAGCAAGCTGTTATTTTAAAGGTGCAATGCAAGGCCCAGCTTGTTGTCAAAGCTACACAACAGAGATGCTTGCTTAGCCGGAGGCTCAACCTCACCCCAGGCCTCAGCCAAAAGTGAAGAGGCTGGGTTAGGAGGATCAGTTCCCCCAGAAGGGAGGGGCCAGAATGAGGCATGCTGCCAACACCCCGCGTTGGCCTCTCTGGTTTCACTCTCTGCTGCTCCAGCCCAGGAGTAGCTGCCTCAAGGCACAGGGTCCCTCTGGTTGTAAGTGAAGTTCAATCTGAGGCAACTATCCCTCAAAATTATGAGGGCGGTGTTAACAAACCCAGGGACAAGGGAACAACAAGTGATCCAAATCGGTGGTGAGGAGGGTGAAGGAGGCCTGGTAGGGCTTGATCAAGGGCAATGTAACAGAGAGGAATTACTGAAACCCTAATGAAGGCTGGACATTATAGTGGGTCAACAGGAAAGTAAAAGGACACAGAGGAAGGAGTTAGGAGGCAAAGGGCATTTATAGAGGTCTAAATACAGGCATGTATATATGGAAATATGTTTATATATGATGGTGTGGAAATAGATCTATGTGCATATATGTATAGATTTAGTATTAAGGTAGCAGATGGACATTGGGCTTCTACTCAAGTACTCCCTCAATGCAAGAATACTTTGTTCTATTAAACTGGCATTCCATGATGCTCACCTTCCCGACACAATCGCTGAAGACAAAGCGGGTGCATAAGCAAATGTGGTGAAGAAAGCTGATGGTGGCCGGCTATCAAAAGATATAGCATCTGGGGTCTTAAAAGCTTGAAGGTAAACAAGCGGCCATCTAGCTCAGAAGCAACAAGGCCCACATGGACGAAGCACACCAGCCTGTGTGACCACGAGGTGACGAAGGGATCAGTTATCATCAGAACAAAAAAATCATATCATTGTGAATGAGGGGAAGTGTGGAGTGGAGACCCAAGCCCATCTGTAGACAACTGGACATCCCCTTTACAGAAGGGTCACAGCGAGGAGATGAGCCAGTCAGGGTGCAGGGTAGCAACGATGAAACATACAACTTTCCTCTAGTTCCTAAATGCTTCCTGCCCCCCACTATTATGATCCCAATTCTACCTTACAAATCTGGCTAGACCAGAGGATGTACACTGGTACAGATAGGAACTGGAAACACAGGGGATCCAGGACGGATGATCCCTTCAGGACCAGTGGTGAGAGTGGCGATATCAGGAGGGTGGGGTGGAAAGGGGGAACCGATGACAAGGATCTACATATAACCTCTTCCCTGGGGGACGAACAACAGAAAAGTGGGTGAAGGGAGATGTCGGACAGTGTAAGATATGACAAAATAATAATTTCTAAATTATCAAGGGTTCATAAGGGAGCGGGGAGCAGCGAGGGAGGGGGGGAATAAGGAGCTGATGCCAGGGGCTTAAGTGGAGAGGAAATGTTTTGAGAATGATGACGGCAATTAATGTACAAATGTGCTTTACACAATTGATGTAGGTACGGACTGTGATAAGAGTTGTATGTGCCCTTAATAAAATGATTAAAAGAAACCAAAACAAAGAAACAAAGTAAGAACTAATTGAGCTAAAAACAAAAAGAAAAAGGATATTTCTAAATATATACTTATATGTGCTGCAAATGTATTCATAGATTTAATATGGTATAAGGGAACACAATTATATACTTCCTAGTCCTAATCAAACACTTTGATGGAATGAGTTAGCAGACCTGGGGGCTAAGGGCCAAAATCTTTCTTTTTTCCTTTCTTTCTTTTTAACGGATATATTGGCACATGATTTACATAGCAAACACTCTTGATCTTCTGGTCTAACAACAGGGGTGCAGAGTGGGACATTCTACATGGGTGCCATCTTCTCGGAAGTCCCCAGGGCCAAAATCATGAGGGTCCTCAAGGTCAACTGGCCTCACATAGTCCCTACACACAATGTTCTACATCCTTCTGTGGTGAGTATAGTCTGAATAGCTTGCGAGCAGCTATCTGCCATGTACCTGGGCCAGAGGAAAGAGCGGTGATGAAAATGGAATGACACAGGTAACCCTGAGTCCGATGGAGGAGTGGACCACACAACATCAGCCTACACCACGCGGAGACCAGGAGAACGAGATGGTGCCCGGCTACCACTACCAACCACTCTGAAAAGGACCACAATAGAACAACCTGGTTACAATGGAAGAGAAATGGAGAACAAAATTCTAAATCATAAAAAAGACCAGGCTTACTGGTTGGAGACTGGTGGACTCTCTGAGGCCCTTAGACTAGCTTTCAGAGCTGGAAATGAACTCACCCTAGGGCTCAACTTTCAGTCAAACAATAGATAGGTCACTCATCTAAACAATGCCACCAGAGAGGTACAATTCCTTGAAATCATCAATCATACGAGAACAAAAGGGTAAGGTGGTAGTTACTTAATCTGGTGTCAACTTGAGACTCTTCAGAGTGAAGGGGTGGAATCTAGCCTGTCAATCGGATCGTAGCTTGATGACCTCATTTGGAGGCACGAAGATACATTCACTCCCTGCGAGACATTCCTGTGGACAAGCCACATGGAGCTATGCTGATGGCAGCCAGAGCCCTGGGGCCTGGAGGAGACACGTGGAGACCCCTGCCAGTGCTGAGATGCTTCTACCACACGGATCCACAAGACTTCCCACCCACTGGCCTGTGATCTTCCTCCATTCAGCGCTATTGCATGTGTCTCGTGAGTCTGAAGAGGGTTTTATAGATTGGTATCAGACATGTGGGCTAATATCAGACTTATGGACTTGATCTGGACTGGGCTGGAATGTTTTCTCAAGATTCAATTGCTCTTGTAATTTGTTTCTCTAGTCTACCCGGACTAACACAGGTGGCATCTGCCCAGGGACAGAGCTCTGCAGGCAGGGAGGGATGGGGACAATGAGCAAAAGCACAGGAAGGAAGGATGGATGGAAATGGCAACCACAAGGCGGAAGGGGGGAGAGCGAGCACGGTGACACTGTGGGGACTGCACTCCTGGCAATCAATGTCACAACGCAAGTCCTGGAGATGCGTTCTGAACGTCCGCAGCCTTGGAAGCTCCGTGGAGAGCAATCCTCGTTTGCACAAATGGATTGCCATGAACTGAAGTGGGCTCATTGGCAACTGGTTGGTTGTCTGGTTGATGATGCTTTTAGAACTTGCCTTTACTTCCTTGAAGGATCGTGGCAACCTTCTGCTTTTATTTCATGAAGCTTCGGAGCAGCCGGTTTTCCCTTGGGGCCTCAGAGCCAAGCTTGGTGCCTGGGTCCTCTATGGGCCTGGCATAGCTCCCAAGGTGTCTCTGCTGAGTGGTGCTTCAGAGAGCCCAACCGGTATCCCTGTGTACACCTGAGCGAGGGAGGCTTTCTGTCTTGGGCTTGAGGCTTCTGCTCTGCCAGGGGTGGTCCCTTCTGCCCTCTTTGGGGTAGCCTTCAAGTTCTGAGTGCTGCATGTTTTGACTGGACACATGTAATATCTTTCCTGGCACCCCACTACCTGCCTAGGTCTCACAGCCCTTTCTTCCAGTATTGATCATCCATCACCTTTGATGGGAATCTCAATTTCTTCTTCTTGATGGCCCCAAAACAAGACAACACCTTACAACTGCTGAATGGTTTACAAGCTTACATGTGCACTTATTTCCTTCTAGAACAACCGTAGTAACTCGGTATGGTGATCTCCATTTTACACAGAAGCTCAAACTCCTCAGGCTTCGCCAGGTCTCCCCCAGAGCAGCAGCAGGCACTACCTAAGATCCAGGACTCCCATCTGCCGAGCGGTTGCCTTCTACTTCCCTGCCCCTGCCTCTGAAGTCGGACTCACTCAGCGCACACCCGCTTGTCTCCATGCTCCTGAGTGGGTCCGTGTGCCAAGTCCAAGGGTAGGACTGGGTCATCAGGGTGAGGCCCCTTCCATGGCCAAGTCTTCTTGATTCCAAAATCTTACAATCTCTCAACTGTCAGCAATTTTTCTACAAAGTAAGCCTCCCCTTACTTCACTTTTTTTTTTTTTTGGATAGTCAACTACTACCATACATTTTTGAAGCTAGGCAGTGAACTGGATAGCAATTCCCTAGCTCATATTTCCTACAGTGTTCTGGAAAATTGTGTTACACGGGGAAAATGAAGGAGCTAGCAGCAGCAGGAGGAAACTCGTAGAAATGGAGCTGGTTTTGCTTCACCCTGCCTCCCTCAGCAGGTTTGGTCAGCGACCTCTCTCTGAGTCATGCCAAGGCTGTAAAACGCGCTCTGATTTATATCTGTAGGAAACAGAGTTTATGCCTTGCATTTTTCTTCTAATATATATTTTTTCATTCCCAAACTGTAGCTTATTCCCCTCTGTATGGAATTTCTTGATAATACCTCACGACTAAATTATACATACATAATAGCTTTTCAGCTTCATGGTGTGGATTAACCAAAACCACTCATTTCAACAAGAGCCTGGAGGCCTTATGCCAATTACCCTAGACGGTATTCGGAGAGATTTAGCCGGGCTGTCCTCACCTCCTCAGTTAAGTCATGGGAAAAGGCTCCAGATCACCAATGATCTCACTTGGAGAGGAACCTGAAAGGGAGAGCATTAAAAAAAAAAAAGAAGAAGAAGAAGAAAGAAAGAAAGAAAAAAGTTTTCTACCAGAAAGCTTAGAAGCAAGGGGCTATTTTCATTGTTTTTGGCATATGAAGGATGACAGATGGTCTAATCTTTCCTATCTCTCTAGTCTGAAGTCTTTTTCCAAAGGAAATGAAGACCCACAGCGTGGTGGAGGTCAAGAAGACAGTTTATAGCCTGAGCCCCGCCCCTGCCCACTCCTAGGCTGTGTCCTCTGTGGCAATCCTCCATGATCCCCATGCTCTCTAGCTGCAATCCCTCCTTCGCCCAACAGCCAGGTGATGAAAGGATGTTAAAACGAGAAAGAGAGGAAGAAGGAAAAACACTGTGGTGAACAGAATTTTTAAATGGCCTTTCAAGATTTCCGGCTTGTCTTAGCTTCCTAGTGCTGCCAGGCAAAATCCACTCCAAGTGGGTGACTTGCAAGACCAAGAGTACTGTCGTGGTGCTTAGGAGACCAGCAGCCCAGTGAGGACAGCCCCGGCTGTGGGGGGAAGCCCTTGCTGGGTGGCTGTTCCTTGGTGTATAGATGGGTCTCTCCCACCTACCCCGCCCTAAGGCCCCTTTCCTCAGTGCCTATGTCTCTGCGTCTTTCCTGTCTTGTTTTGTGTTTGAAATAAGACACCACTGGAAAGTGCTTTGCTTTATGGCTGGCCCTGCTAGGTTTGGGCCTCATGGCATCACCAAAGAAAACCCCAATTTCGATACCGACTCATAGTTTTCGGTACAGGGGTTAGGACTCCAACACATCTTTTTTGGGGGGGTAGCTAGGGAATCCATAATACCGCCCTAAACCCAGGATTGTACATGTTATGATTCCCTGATTGGGCCAGATTCCATGGTACAGGGATTTTTTTTTATATACAGTTAAGATTAGGTAGTTCGTTTTGAATTAATTAAAAAGATTACCCAGGTCAATCTAATCTAATGAGACAAGTCTTTTAAAAGCAGAGTTTTCTCTCACTGATAGAAAAGTAAGGGATGTGTGAGAGATCTGAAAGTGGGGGGCAGGGGGTTGGTTTGCTGATAGGGAGAAGGCTTTGGGCAGAGAGCTGAGAGTGGGCTCTAAGAGCTCAGAGAAATCCCCAGCCAATTCATTGTCAAAAAGGAGATTTCAAGAGCTATCTTAAAGTACACTGCTGTCTGTTGTAGGATAATATCTATCCCGACACAAGGAAATCTGATCACTACAACAATTATTCAAATTTATGCACCAAATCTTAAGTTGGTGATGCAGAAATTAAAGAATTCTGCCAATGTCATCCTCAGTCTGAAATGGGTCAAACATGCCATCAAGATGGATGGTAATTATTGGCAATTGGAAGGCAAAAGTTAGAAATGAAGGAAAAGGCACAGTAGTTGGAAAATATGGCTGTGGTGAAAGCTAGAGATCACGTGATAGAATTTTGCAAGACTTGTTCATTGCAAATATCTTTTTCCACAACACAAAAGGTGGCTGTACACATGGACTTCTCCAGATGGAGTACACAGAAATCACATGGACATCTACGGGAAAAGGAAATGAGAAAGTCCACATCACCAAGTAAAACCAGGCTGGGAGCAACTGCGGAATAGACTCTGAGTTGCTTATGGAAGTTCAGGTTGAAGTTGGAGAAAATGCTAACCAGTCCAGGAGAGCCAAAATATGACCTTGCGGATATCTCTCACTAGTTTCCAGGACATCTCAAGAACAAATCTGATGCATTAAACATTAATGGCCGAAGACCCGGTGAGGCATGGGATGACATTAAAAAAGATCATACATGAAGAAAGTGAAAAGTCATTATAAGACAAGAAAGAAAGGATTAAAGTGGATGTCAGAAGAGGCTCTGAAACTTGCTCTTAATGATGGAGTAGCTGAAGCAAATGAAAGAAACGATTATGTCAAAGAGCTGAACAGAATATTTCAAAGGCCAGCCCAAGAAGGCAAAGTAAAACATTAAAATAAAATGTGCAGAGACCTGGAGTTAGAAAACCCAAAGGGAAGAGCATGCTCAGCACATCTTTAAACAGAAAGAACTCACGGAAAACACCCAAGCCTGCAGTTGCAACATTGAGAGATTCTGTGGGAAAAACATTGAATGACGCAGGAAGTATCCAAAAAAGATGGAAAGGAGATACAGTCACTGTACCAAAAAGAACGGGTCAACATGAACCCATTTCAAGGGGTAGCAGATGCTCAAGAACCAATAGTGCTGAAGGAAGAGGTCCAAGCTGCACTAAAGCCATTAGTCAAAAAGCAGGCTCCAGGAGTTGACGGAACACCAACTGAAATGTTTCCAGAAGCTGCTGAAGCACTAAAGGCCTCAGTTGTCTATGTATGCCAACGTATCTGGAAGACGGCTACCTGGCCAAATGACTTGAAGAGATCCGTATTTGCACCCATTCCAAAGACAGGTGACCCAACAGAATGCTCAAATTACAGAACAATATCATCAATATCACAAGATCAGTCAACAATGGCTGCAGGAGGACACTGACAGGGAGCTGCCAGAGGTTCAGGCCAGATTCAGAAGAGGATGTGGGACAAGGGATTTCATTGCTGAATGTCAGATGGATCTTGGCTGAAAGCAGAGCATGCCAGAACGATGCTTATTTGTATTTTATTGACTGTGTAAAGCATCCGACTATGTGGAGCATAACAAACTATGGACAGCCTTGAGAAGAATGGGAATTTCAGAACACTTCATTGTGCTCCTGTGGAACTTGCACATGGACCAAGAGGCAGGTGTGGAGAGAACAAGGGGGTACTACATGGTTTAAAATCAGGAAAGGTTGTATCCTCTCACCATACTGGTTCAAGCTCTGTGCTGGGCAAGCAATTGGAGAAGCTGGAGTCTAAGAAGAAGATGAAGGTGGCATCAGGATTGGAAGAAGGTTTCCTAACGACCTGTGATATGCAGATGGTACAATCTATCTTGCTGAAAATGAGAAGGATTTGAAGCACTTGGAGATACAGATCAAGGATTGTAGTCTTCAGTATGGATGACAACTTAATGGAAAGAATACAAAAATCCTCACAACTGGACCAACAGGTAAACAGAGAAAAGGTTGAAGTTGTCAAGAATTTTGTCTGGCCTCAATTCACAATCAGTGCTCACGGAAGCTGCCGTCAGGAGCTCCCAGGACCCAGTGCATCGGTAACAGTGCTGCCCAAGACCTCTGTAAAGTGTGGAAAAGCGTGGCTGTTATTTTGAGGACTGACGTGTGCCTGACGTATGCCACAGTAGTTTCAATGGCCTCGTGGGCACGTGAAGGCGGGACCCTGGGTAAGGAAAACCAGAGAAACCGATGCATTGGACAATGGTGTTGGCAAAGACCAGTGGCAGCGCCATGGGCTGCCGGAGAAGAGCAGAGCTGTGGTGGGAGAAGTGCAAGCCGAATGCTCCGGAAAGGCAGAGGTGGAGAGGCTTCGCCTCACCTACTTTGGGCACGTGGTCAGGAGAGACCAGGCCCTGGAGAAGGACATCCTGCTTGGTAAAGTGGAGGGGCCGGGACAAGAGGATGGTCTCGACAAGAAGAACTGACACCGTGGCTACAACGACGGGCTCACACATGAGACCAATTGTGAGCGTGGCGCAGGACCGGGCAGGGATCCGTGTGGTTGTGCAGGTGGTCGCCATCACAAAGAACCAATTCAATGGCGTCTACCAACAGCCCAGCCTCGCTTGCCCACACAGGGCAAGCTCTCAGCACTGTCAGGGGTCAGAATGCCACTGCCTTTCATTCCGATTCTGTAGCAGAAGCTGGCTGCGGGCCATTCATTCAGCCAATAGTAATTGAGCACGTATCATGTGTTACTAATCGCCCAATGTGCAGACGATCCACCCACGAGGAGATTTAAAATCCTTCTGGCTCGGAGGCTTTCTACTCCCACAGTGACAGCCTCAGAAACCCCAGGGGCAGCTCTACCCTGTCTTGCAGGGTGGCCATGAGTTAGAATTGACTCGATGGTAGTGAGAAAGATACAGATACAATAAAAGGCAGGGAAATTACACATACACATGCACGTGTGTGTACACACATAGACCTATACAGCCAGAATGTTCCTTAGAAGCAAGGATGGCATGACTTCATCTCACCTATTTTGGACATGTTATCAGGAAAGACCTCTGAACAGATGGGACGATACAGCGGGGGCTCCAGGACGGGCTCAAACATGAGCACGGTTGTGAGGCTGGCACAGGACCAGGCAGCGCTTTGTCTTAGAACAACGGGCTTGACAGCACCTAACACACCATCAGCAGGGATCCAAGCGTGGAGGACATCATGCTCGGGAAAGGAGGTCCGAGGAAGAGGGTGGACACAGGGGCTGCGACCACGGGCTCCGTGAGCACGGACAGAGTCAGGCCATGCTTCCTTCTGTCCACAGGACTGCCATGAGTCAGACTGGTGGCACCTAGACACACACACACACACACACACACACACACACACAGCCAGCAGGTGTGTGCATGAGACAGAATCAGGCAGTGCTTCC
>NW_022103958.1:39723241-39748406 GCF_000313985.2 Echinops telfairi
GACTGGCTTGATGGCCCCTAGACACACACACACACACAGCCAGCAGGTGTGTGCACGAGACAGAATCAGGCAGTGCTTCCTTTTGTACACAGGACTGCCATGAGTCAGACTGGCTTGATGGCCCCTAGACACACACACACACACACACACACAGCAGGTGTGTGTCTTGAAAGGAAAACCAGAAGAGAGAACAGGGGATGTAAGACAGGCAAACGGGTGGTATAATTTTCACACAGATGTCCTCAGAGACCCTGATAGGAAGGGTGGGCATTTGAACAGAAACACATAAAGCCGGGTCCCCTGATGTCACCGTGGGACCCATTTAGCTGCTAACCACAAGATCAGCGGTTCGAAACGTGGGTGAAAGGAGATGGTGGTCACTGTAAGACATGAAAATAATGACAATTTATAATTTAATAAATTATTGTGTAATAAAGAGTCAGGAGGCCAGTGGAGCTGGAGCAGAGAAAGCAAGGGAAGAGACGGTGGAAGATGAGAGGGGCAGGGCACGTGGTGCCCAAAACACAGAGCCTGCGGGACAGGCCCTCAAAATACACGGGGGCTAAGAAGTGAGCTTGAGCATCCGGCAATTCTGAGGATGGCGCAGGAGGGGGCAGCATTTTGTTCTGATGTCGTGAAGTGCGGCTGACAGCAGCGAATCATGACAACCCAGTTGTAAAACAGCCTGTGCATCATGGACATCGTCCCTGTCACACGGAACCATGGCTGAATTGGCAAGGGGTCTTTAAAGTATCTATTTTGTTACCACGATAATCAAGGAAAATAAAAACAAAGGAGGCTTATGGTCCGGGAGGTAACGTTCAAAGGGCATGTGACCAGCCATGTCCGCGTTCCAGGAATGTGCCAGGGGAGCACACTGACGTTGTGGAGTGGAGGGATGACGAGGGTGGTGGACAGGTCCCTTGGGAGGCTGTTGAGTCCTCGGGGAAGAAGGAAAGGGACCAAGGTCAGCAGTCAAGAGCCTATGTCCTTTGGGAGGGTGCCGTGGCGGCTCAGGGTAGGGGCTTCGGAACAGAGGAACGTGGACTTCCCTGGTGCCGTGTTGTGAGAGAGAGGTTTTGAGAGGGACGCATGGAAGTGTGCACACTTGGCACATGGAAGGCCAGGGGCACTTGGGAAGAAAGCAGCCTTCTGGAGACAAGTTTCTGAGCAAGTGACAGAGGGACTGGGTGAAGGGTTGGATTTAGGATGTCTGCCGTTGGGCAGTTTCTTGGTAGTAGAACCAGGACTCTAGGGATTTGCAAAAGAGTGTGGTCAGGGAGGAACAGAGTTGGGTGGGAATGGGAAGTGGAAAGTACATGGGACCAGAGGAGTGTGCCCCAGTCAGGGTGGGCTCCACAGAAAAGCAAGGCAGTCCAGTAGTCCACATTGAAAAATGGCATCTATTTTCACCTTCCCTACATGATTGCTGAAGACAAATGGGTGCATAAGCAAATGTGGTAAAGAAAGCTGGTGGAGCCTGGCTATCAAAAGATGTAACGTCTAGGGTCTTAAAGACTTAAAGGTAAACAAGCGGCCATCTAGCTCAGAAGCAACAAAGCCCACATGGAAGAAGCACACCAGTTTATGTGATCACAAAGTGTCGCAGGGATCAGGTATCAGGCATCAAAGAACAAAAAATCATATCATTGTGTGCTCACCTTCCTGAAATGATTGCTGAAGACAAATGGGTGCATAAGCAAAAGTAGTGAAGAAAGTTGATGGTGTCCGGCTATCAAAAGATATAGTGTCTGAGGTCTTAAAGGCTTGAAGGTAAACAAGCGGCCATCTAGCTCAGAAGCAACAAAGCCCACATGGAAGAAGCACACCAGCCTGTGCTATCATGAGGTGTCGAAAGGATCAGGTATCAGGCATCATCAGAACAAAAAATCAAATGTGAACGAGAGGTAGAACAGATTGGGGACCCAAGATCCATCTGTAGGCAACTGGACATCCCTTACAGAAGAGTCTTGGGGAAGAGACGAGTCAGTCAGGGTGCAGTGTAGCAACAAGGAAACATACGACTTTCCTCTAGTTTCTAAATGCTTCCTCTCCCTACTATCATGATCCCAATTCTACCTTACAAATCTGGCTAGACCAGAGGATGTACACTGGTACAGACAGGAAGTGGAAACACAGGGAATCCAGGATAGATGATCCCTTCAGGACCAGTGCTGATAGTGGTGATACTGGGAGGATGGAGGGCAGATGGGGTGGAAAGGGAGAACTGACAATAGAAAAGTGGGGGATGGACAACAGAAAAGTGGGTGAAGGGAGACATCGGACAGTATAAGATATGACAAAATAATTTATAAATTATCAATGGTTCATGAGGCAGGGGGGAATGGGAAGGGACGGGAACAAATGAGCTGTACGAGCCCCCAATAAAATGATGATTTTTAAAAAAAAAAGGAAAATGGCATCTATTTCCCAGAAGCTCTGTTAACCAAGCTGGCCGTGCAGGTCCTGATTGCCTCCAGTTGAACTGCAAACACAAGTTGCTCCTTTGACTGGGGCTGTTGCACAGACAGGGTAGCAGGTGCTGCCGCGGTACCAAGCAGTCAGAGTCAGCATCTCGGCAACCGACGGTAGCAAGTACTGGCCAAGAAGGAGAAAGAAAAGAAAGCGAGGGGCCACAAGGGGACTTCCTACAATCGAAAGAAGAGCAAGACTGGGTGCGGGTGAACTGTGGTTCTGGAGAAGAATACTGAAGTGCCCTGACCGTGACAAGAACAAACCGCTCTGTCTTGGAAGAAGTCCGGCCGGAGCGCTCCTTGGAGTCAAGGATGGTGAGACTTGGTCTTACGTACTCTGGACATGTTGTCAGGAGAGACAGGTCCCTGGAGGAGGACATCATGTTTAATAAAGTAGAGGGGCAGCAGAAGAGAGGGCGACCCACAAGGAGATGGACGGACACAGTGGCTGCAGCGATGGGCTCGGGCAGAGGAAGGATGGTGAGGCTGGCGCAGGCCCGGGCAGTGTTTGTTCTGTTGTGCTGTGGGTCGGAACCGACTGGATGGCCCCTAACAGTAACATTACTTGGGCTGGAGAAATACTCCTTTGTGTGTGTGCGTGTGTGTGTGTGTGTGAGAGAGAGAGAGAGAGAGAGAGAGAGAGTTTTAAAGACAGTTATATCTTAATAATCCTAAAAAAGCATGGGGCACAAAAGGAGGCATAAGCCCTGTATCATCACCGGGCCTGTTCTAAGCAGCCAGTCGGCTCTTTTGTCAATGCTTGGAAAGGCCCTTTCAGGAGCTATGCGGCTCTCCTCCTATGACTGTCCTGGCCCAGCCCGGAGCCATGCTAGCAATCCGATCAACGGGAAAACAGCATCCCTCCATGCTCCGGGATGCAAAACGGCCCTCGCATCTCTCCTTCAGGGGGCTGGGCTGGGCTGGAAATTGCTCCCTGTCACTCTGTTGGCTTTGAGCCCTGCCTTTCCAAACAGGATGGAAAAACTGGTCAAGTGATCCCCTGCTTGAACGGCGGGGCACTTGGGAAATCCGAACACGAGGTGGCCTGCACTCGAGTCTTGGGGTCAACCTGGGCACTGTGAATCGGCAGACAGCAGAATATGTGTGTGTAGGGGGGCAGTGCTGCCAACGCTGCTCCGTGTGTGTGTGTGTGTGTGTGTGTGTGTGTGTCTGCAGGGGGAGTACCATCACCGACCCTGCTCAGACCCTGCTCCCAAGGCGAAGGCCAGCGGTTTCTCGGGCCGCCTCGCACACCCCTCTATTTTTATCGGCGGGATCAGGCATGCTGGAGAGGAAAGGGGAGGCTGGGGAGCAACACAGCGTCCCCGTCATTCTTGGTTACTTACATCTGTGGTCAATTTTCCACACTTTATTCCATAAAAGGTAAACGAGGCACGGTACTTGCAGCAGAGTAATCTAAACAATATGAACCAAGTTACTGCTGAAGCCCATCTGGCGGGTCACGCTCAGGCCCAGGCTTTTAACTCCTTGAGGTAAGAAAGAGGCAAAGCCAGGGCTGCTCTTCGCGGGGGCTCGGGAACGTCTCCCCTATGTCATCTGCAGCTCAGGGCGGACAGTGACCTCCACCACGCTCTCCCCGGCCCACGCTCGCCCCAGGCTGGCTGCTGGCGATGGCACTGTGAGGTTTGCGGGCAAGACTCTCCAGCTGCTGCTCCCCCGAGCAGGCGCCTGCTCTTCTTCCTCTTTGAAAGGAAACATGAAAGCCGGAAGAAAAAGCAGAGCCCCACACGTACTCCAACCGAGAGACTCTCAGAAAGGCCTGCACGCACCATCCTCCCTCTGAAAGCCGCGGGAGCACTGACGTCGTTTTGATGTTGCAAAGAGACGCACACCAGTGAGGAGGCAGTGATCGAGGCCCATGTCTTACTTCTACTTGGGCTTTCCCATTTTCTGGCCACCGGTGACCCAAGAAAGATCAGACGCAAGCGAGGGACGGGAAACCTGATGACCCGTGCTTCGGGTGGGGAGCGAACGATGGGAGAGGTTCCGGGGACGTGTCACACGGGGTAAGGCGCTGGCCTCCGGGGATGTGTCACACGGGGTAAGGCCCTGGCCGGAAGGAGAGCTGGCCTCCCCTGTAAGGGGCAGCATTTTCACCTGCAGAAGGAATTCGGCATTTGACCTGGAGGTTCAAGTTCATTTTATTCTCCAATTCGGACTCTGGCTTTCTCCAGCTCCCTCTGCGGCTATGAAACCCATTGAAATAATCCCATCTAATACACCTTTCGATTTCTTTTTTTTCTATCCCATGCTCTGCAAGATGACCTCCAGGAAGCATCGTCTAGCGTCCTGACCACAGCAGAGCCCTCCTCTGTAGCCACACTTCCCTCGGGTGCGTCCGTCCACAAGCAGCCCGAGCAGCCGGCTTTCTGGACACAGGTTAGCGGAGGTCAGGGTAGGAAACAAGCTCAGACGCAATGGGCACGGCCGGCTGCACGCACAAACCTTGAAAATGTTCAGCTGCGTGAAACGTGCCAGCCACAGAGGGGCAACCAGCGCCAGGAACCCTCGAGGGCACGGCAGTGTACAGTGACTAAGGTTTCTTCATGGGTAACGGGCCGGGCGGTGGCAGGGGCACTGAGCTTCTTGTAAGAGTGATGAGGACATTTGGAAACGGCGACGAGTAATGATTGAATAAAACGATCAACGTTAACTGACATCACTAATGCGAAGAATGTTGACAAGGCATATATGTATGTTACGCATGAATGTTTAACACGCCAACGCACGGTGGTGGAAATATTGTCTAAAACCAAGTGTGCTAAAACTACTACTATTCACTCCTCTTTCAAAAACACTTTGAAAAGCATTATAAGAACAAAAGAAGAAATAAAAGGCCATGGGAAGATACACACACACAACTTTCTGATAAGAAAAATACACATACATTTTAGATAGAAAAAAATAGATAGATATGATAGAATGTGGCTCTAAAGTTTGCTAAATCTCTTTAAACCCCACTGGCCCAGATGAAGTGGGGTGTGTGTGTGTGTGTGTGTGTGTGTGTGTTTGTAGACGTTTCCAACAAACTTCAATATCCTCCCTTCTTCACCACTGCATCTACCAACTAGCCTCTTCTGGATGAAGGCGTATGGTCGGCAGCTGAGCCCTCGGGGGAACGAAAGACATCATACACTGGGATCATAAACCTCTGTCAAGGCATTTGAAATAGGACTCAATTCTGCTGAAACCAAAACAGCAGAAACAAATTCACTGCCACGGAGTCAATTCTGACTCAAAGTGACCCTATAGTCATTTCAGTGAGATGCAACGACGTTCCTATCTATGCACACCCTCTTCATTCCCCAAGAGACCTTCTGCATGAGACGACACCTGGAAAACTGCCCTACACATGCACCTTATGTTAAAAAGGAGTTCCTGAACGAGGTTAAATATTTAATTAATGGATTTTTAGTGGAATTTACTTTTAACGAACTTTGTTTCAAAAAGCAGTTATTTTTAAAGAGGTTGGCAAGAAAAAGGAGAGGAGGAGTGGTGTGGGATTGCAGTGGGGATTTTACCATCCAACGTGAAGAGGGGACATTTCATACTGAGGGACACACCGTCCTATTCTGAGACTGTGACCGCACACCGATCCCGGCAGCTCCTGTATGAGCCTGCTGCCTCTCGTCCACAGTGCTAGACAAATGGACAGCAACCCCATGGAAACGGGTACCCTAACAGCTCTGGGAGGAGGCAGGCTATAGCCGGAAGAGGAAAAGCTGGGAATTTCCAATGACCGCCGTTTGGATAGGTGCTTCGGTTTGGAGCCCACGGCCAAAGATGGGAAGGAGTTTGAAGGGCCAAAGCCAGGGCCTGTGGCCGGAGCCGGGCTGGCAGCAGTGAGACTGGCACGTCAGGGAAGTGAGGTGAAGCTCAATCGAGGTGGGGGGCGGGCATGCGAAGGGCAGTTACGCAGACAGGTCAGCACCTGAAAGGTCTAACATCAGCCACAGAAAGCCTGTGAGGGGGCCTTGAGCACAGAGGCCCTTGTTCTCAAGGAGCTGGGACGTCAGGATGAATGAGCGCAGCAGCACTTGGGAACCAGTGAAGGATTGGAAACGAGAGGCGGATGCGTTGAACAAGGGGCCTTGGCGTTTAAAGACCCGCTCCGAAAGACGTGAAGCTGTGAAAGACGTCTCTTGTAAAAACAAGATGGGATACATACCCCAAAGACCCAGAAGCAGAGACGCTGACAGACACATGCAGGAGCCCACGGGTGAGACCAGCAGTGTCCGACAAACAAATGATCAACAGACTGCAGCACGTAAGGCCGGCACAGAAGAACTGATAGGGCCGGACCCTCATCCTATAAAATATGGAGAAGGGACAAACGGGCCGGGAGAAAAGGAGGCCCAGGAGGAAGAGGGGTCCAGAGTTTGTGTTTGTGCTTGGGGGGATGAAAGCATTTCGGAAGTGGACCGTGATGCTGGTGGCCCAGCATGGTCCGATGAATGTCTCTGGACCGGACACATGAAAATGACAGAAACCTTACGCTAGATATATTTTACCATAATAAAAGTGAAACAAGACAAGGCAGGCCCCCTAGCCAGGAAGCAGACCCGAGTCCTCTGGCTTGGAGCTGGAGCTGAACACACAAGATGTGAAGCGATTGGAGCCATGTGATTGAGGGGCTGCAGGCAGTGCTGACGGCCTGAGCGGCCAAGGACAGGCAGCACGCAGACATGGCCCAGTCAGAGCCTGCTGGTGAGTGTGGGAAAGGTCTGGAGTCTGGAGACTGCGGGGAGGACAAGGTCGCCTGCACAGAAATGGGAGTCCCGTCAGGGGCCTGGGGATCAGCTACTGACCAACTAGTCGGAAAGGGAGGAGTCTGAGTCAGCCCCTGGGGCGGACAGCGATTCCTGCCACCCGGTTGGCCCTTTTCCCACATCTGCGGGAAAGGGTGATTGCTCCAGAAAGGAGAAGGAGTGGGAGCTTATTGGTTTTCAAGTTTCTCCACAAAGGTTTGCTCTCAGAATATTGGGAATCGTGTCTGGTCTTTGTGGTGTGGTTGAGGAGAAGGTGCCCGGACTTCTCCCCGCTCAGGCAGGCTTGATGGACGTCCTTCAGGAGATGGGGTCAGGAAGGGGCTTTGGAGGACAGTTTGGGGTAACCCATGTGCCAGCTGCCCAAGGATCTTTTGAGCCAGCATCTGTTAAGCAGCGGTTCTCAACCTTCCTCACGCCGCACCCTTTCATACACTTGCTCATGCTGTGGTGACCCCAGCCATAACCTTATTTTTGTTGCTACTTCATCACTGTCACTTTGCTACTGTTATGAATCGGGCGACCCCTGTGAAAGGGTCGTTAGACCCCCAAAGTTTGAGAACCTCTGTGTTCGAGCCACAAGAGCCTTTTTTCTTTTTTTAAAGAAAAGTACCCTGCAAATAAGTGTGAAATATAAACTTCCTAGGGACTCCATGAGGCCCCCTGAGGAGAGAGTCATGAGGCTGAGCCGAGAGCCCCGTCACACATACACACACACACACACACACACACACACACACACACACACCACACAAAGTCAGGGTGAAGTGAGTATCAGTGGGCTTTCCTGCGGGACTTGCCTGCCTGCCTGTGTGGCAGGGGCATGGGGAGGAAAGCCAGGGCACTCGTCATACCAAGGGGTCCTTTGTGCCCTCCTGAGGCTGCGTGAGGGCCACAGGGGGTGCCAGCCAGCTCCCCACTGTTAGTCTCGGGAGTCCAGGGAGCTGGCTGGCAAGCCGGGCCATTGTTAAAAGCCAACTTACAGAGAAGCTCTCCCAGTGAAAGCAGTTACACGCAAAGGCTTATTTAATAAATGCTCAAAACTCACGCCAGACTTTCATTTTACTGTCTGATTATCTTATTACTACCAATGCTCTTGAGGTAGCGTAGGTTTACTTTCTAGGTTAGAAATGCTATTGTAATAGTGAATGCCCTGCTTCAAGTCCACGTTCAGGAAGATGGCAGAAAACGTCACGGTGGGGGTACGTTCACCTTGGGAACCAGCACACGCTATGAACCAGGGTTTGAGGGATTATTGTTTTGCTGATTATCGGGAGTTAAGAACCTGATGGAGGACATTCCAATAATATAGATTATGTTTCCAAGTGTATTGTGCCCGCAATTACCATATGGTGAAAAGCATTAGAAACAAAACGGAGGCAGGAAAACAGACTAGTGCTTGGAAAACGAGTATCTGGTTCATCAAAGAGGTTGCTCACAAGTGAAGTCCGGAAGCTCCAAGAGGAGTCCCTAACTGAGCCTGAATATTCCGAAGGGAGAGAAATAGCTGAACGGTCAACTTCATCAACCTGAAGGGCACTAAGTTTATTGGGAAAGAGTTAGTGGATTGAGATAAAATTCCACTTGTCAAATCTAAGTTGAATGGCACACACAGATCAGCTTCGTATACAAGAGTACAGCAAAAGCGTTCTGTGGGGGCTCCACTGGGTACACGGTGTTTGCAATGGAGAATACTGGACTCCTGTGGTCTTAGCTGCGCATTCGATGCTGTTTTCGTGGCTGCCTGGTGCTGCGGAGTGGGTTCCAAGTCACAGGGAGCCCATGGACAGCAGAAGCAAACGCGGCCCATCCTGCGCCAGGCTCACGCACAATCATCACTCTGGCTGCGTCCGCTGTTGCAGCCGCCCTGTCAATCTGTCTCCCCAGGGGTCTTCCTCGGCTTCACTGCCCCTCTATCAAGCACGACGACTGGTCTCCCCCATAACACGAGACGAAGGCTCGCCATCCTCACACGAAAGAGCATTCTGGCTGTACTTCTTCTAGGGCAGATTGTTCTGGCAACCCACGGTGTTTTCAATATTCCTCGCCAACGCCATCACTTCCCGTGCCTCCCCACTGCCCAGCTTTCACCTGCATAGGAGGCCTCTGCAGACGCCAGGGGTGGGTCACGCGCGCCTGGGTCCTCACGTGACTTCTTGGCCCTCTCACACTGTACAAGAGGTCTGATGCAGCACTTCCGACCAATGCGCTACACCGTTTGATTTCTTGACTGCTGCTTCCGTGAACACTGAGAGTGGAATTATATGCTACGTGTCCTTTATATCAGTAAGCCTACAGTAAGTCTATTCTGCACTCATAGACGTAATTTCTGGAGAGGTGGTTCTTAGACACTTCACAGCACACCGCTGTCTGATGGTGTCGATAAACTCATACCTCGGGGGACGACGGGGGTACTATCCTTCCATTTCCCATCAACAGAGGCCTCCTGGGTAAACGCTTTATCTAATCACCTCTGGCTCCCTGGGAGGAAGTTTCAAAAAGTTCATGGGGAAAAATGGCATGAAAAGACCATAGGGTTTTCTCACCGACTTTCTGAAACCCCTTGTGCTGACGCACTCCCTACCAACCCAGTCCCCAGGCTTGACCCCTTCCGCAGTCCTGAAGCTCCTGTTTTCAGTCATGTGGCAAAATGCCACCTGTACACTGGCTTCTCAATCTACCGCACCTGTTGTTTATGCCCTATCCCGCTTTAGGACAGAGGTAAGCACCCGAAGTTTCACTGTGCCTTTTAAAAGAACCCACATGCTGTTGGTGCTCAAAAAATGTTTCTTTCCTTAGCCAACTGGTCAGCAAGCTTTCATGGAGTCGGGAATTCTGCTGGCCCCGGGGATTCTGAAATGAAGGAACAATTCATCTGCCCTCCAGGACCTCGCAGGCCTGTAATGACGATGTCCGCCCTGACAACCCTAATGAGGAGGAAGGCCAGTTTGCAAATACCCAGGGTGTGCCAGGAGCTCCGCCAGGGACATCGCATGCAGCATCTGGGATGCTAAGATCGGTGACACGTGGCCGACCATCTGAAGAAGGTCCCTGGAGACGGCGACGGCCAGGACCAAGACTTGGCCTCATCAGTTCTCTCAGCACCATCCCGGCCTTGGCTTGGCCGTGTTCAATCAGTGCATGCCCACAGGAATGAATGAGTAGACGGTTTGGTATTCTCACGGCAGTCAAGTGAGCTCTGACTTACTGGAGTAGAGAAAGCCCCTGCAGATTCCCAAGACCATAAATCTTCAATGGAACAGAAAGCCTCCTCTTTCTCCCATGGGGTGGCTGCTAGTTTTGAACTCCTGTCTTTGTGATTAGTGGCCCAACCTACTATACCCCAGAGCTCCTATTAACACCTATTTATCTATCCTATTTCTTCTCTCCTACCCTCCTCATACCTTACTTTCCCTCCTTCCTTTTTATGAGGGGGTTCTATAAGCAATAGTAGGCTCGAGCTGCCAGAGCCACGATTGCTTTCCTAATTCGTGTTTTTAATCTGACAATGCCTGATGCCCCCAACTGAAGACTGCCCTTGCCCAGCTTCTCCACTCATGTTGTTACTGTTGGGAAAATTTTCCAATCCTCTCACAGAAAATGCTTGGCACATTAAAAAAAAAGCTGTTTACTCTCCAAGGGAAATCCTGAGCCCTGTCACAATCCTAGAGCTTCCTATAGCTGGGGCGACTTCTCCCAGCATGAACAGGGCTAGGGAAGGGGGGCCCCGAGGTGGGAAACGGCTGCCACACGTCAGCCCGTCTGACCTCCTAAGTCCAGGACTTCTGGCGCACACAGTGGACACGGCCATCTCCCTGGGGTATCAGTGCCAGGCCCCTCAAATCTCAGTTTGAGAACTTGATGCTCTTTTACCTCTAGTGTCCTTCTTTCTTTCTGAAGAGAGTAAAACTTAGTAATAAGGCAGCAATATTTGCAGCCTTCCCCCCAAAAGTTCACAAACTTAACTCTGCCAGTGGACGTTTTGTGTCCACCTTATCCAGCTGTGTTGTCCACCAGCTGCTCACAGAAGAACACGGCAGCTGGCTCCAGTGAGCTGACAGGCTGAGAAAGCTGAGGGGTGGTCCTGCCCCGTCTGACATGGCCACGGTCAACACTGACTCCACGGCCACCGTTTGCTGGCATCTGGGGGGGTGAAAGCGGCGGAGTGATCAGCTGCTAACCAAAAGGGTAGTGGTTTGAGTGCCTTGGAAGAAAAACTTGGCCATCTACTTGCAAAAAAATCAGCCACTGACAACTGTATAGAGGCTCAGTTCTACTCTAGCACATGTAGGGCGACCATGAGTCAGAATCAGCTCAATGGTACCTGCGCTGATAATCCACATGGTCAGGTTTCTGGATGACTGGTTTCTTAAAGCCTCTATGCTCCACTTGCCTTTTTAAAAAATGTAACTACTTGGGAAAATATTTCCAAATAAATTCTACTAGTTTGTGATGTTTGTAGCAGCTCTCCTCCGCTCCAGGCATCGCTGGCTTTACGTAGTAAGGAAGTGAGACTCGATCGATTCATTTACTCGGTATTTCTTAACGTCTGCCCTGCATACATTGCACTACATCTTGGCCTCTACTGCTTAAGCAAAAAAATCAGCAGCAACAAAATAGAAGACTGGAAATCTCCCTCCACTCCCATCCCTACAGGGATATATGAGATATGAGAACATCCATAATTACACAGAGGGAAATTAGCTCATGTGACAACTGCGAATGATCATTTATTCAACAAAATGCATGACCCACTTAAGGAAAACAGTCAGACTTCAGAGCAGAGAGAACCCACTTAGCGACCGTTACAAAGGCAGGAGCTTTGGGTGGGTCCTCCCTCCGGGTGAGTGAGGGGTGAAGAGGAAAGGGCATCTGAGGCAAGAGAGCCCATATTGGAAAAACGCAATGAGGTCATGAGGTCAAGGAGTATTGGGAGGGAAAGGGAACCTTGAAGAATCCAATGATGAGTGGATTTGGACGATCATCTTTCTTATTTTGAGTGTGGATTAAGAAATGCAATGTATGAATTATATTCGCATAATTCCAGACGAAGAATTTAAGCTACGGTTCCCCACTGGAGCACATAAAAAGCCCACTTCAATGACAGCCAGAGGGGCTTGGTTTGTAGCCTATGCAAGAGCACGGTGTGGGTTGTCATGATCCCCGAGGGAGCAGCTCAGTTGCGCCCTGTGAGCACGGTAAGACCATGTGCACTCCATTTCAGCGAAGCTGTTCTATATTTACTATATAAGTGGGGGCGTTTAAAACGCGGATTCAAAGAAACAAAACCTGTACATCAGCTCTCATTGCAGTATTATTCGTAACAGCCAAAGGATGGAAATAATCCAAGTGCAAAAGGCCTCTGTAAAGGGATAAGAAATCAAAGCTGTCGCTTCGAGGAGAAAGGTGCCTCGGATCCAAGATACGGAATGTTCAATTGCCTCCCATGCAGGCGAGAGCTGGACCAGGCCAAAAGACGACTGACGGGGGAGGGATGCCTTTGAGTTCTGGGGCTGGAGAGAAACATCGAATATCCTGTGCGCTGCCAGAAGCACAGACAAGTCTGTGCTGGAAGAACTAGAGTCAGAATGCTCTTTAGGAAGTGAGGGCGGGGACCTTTGGCTCACACACTTGGGACATAGGATCCCGGAGGGACCAGGCCCTGGAGACAGAGACCATACTTAGTAGGGGTCAGTGAAAAAGAGCGAGACCTTCAACGAGGACTGACCCAGTGTGCACCAATGGGCTCAGACATGGCAACGATTGTGAGGATGGGGCAGGAGCAAGCAGTGTCCTGTCCTGCCATGGGGAGGGCCGTCCTCTTCCCTATCTCACGCTGCGGTAACAGCAACACAAGTAGGGGCTTATGTTAGTCCGGGTAGACTAGAGAAACAAACTCATGGGCACTGATATGTGTATAAGAAAGAGCTTTTTACATCAAAGCAATTGAATATTGAGAAAACATCCCAGCCCAGTCCAGATCAAGTCCATAAGTCCAATATTAACCCATATGTCCAATACCAATCTATAAAGTGTTCTTCAGACTCAAGAAACACATGCAATGACACTGAATGCAGGAAGATCACAGGGCAGTGGGTACAAAGTCTTGTGGATCCAGTGGCGGTAGAAGCATCTCAGCGCGGGTAGGGGTCTCCATGTGGCTCCTCCAGTTCCCGGAGCATAGGGTCTATCAGCGTAGTGCCATGTGTCTTGTCAGTACAGCGTCTCTCAGGGAGTGGGTCTTGTCAGTAGAGAGTCTCCAAGGGAGTGAGCAAAGAGAGAGAGTGTCTTCCGCCTCCAAGGAAGAATTACAGCAAATCTCAGAATCCTCAGGGGAAGGCCAGGCCCACACAGAGGCCCCACACAGAGGCCTCAATGGCTATACAATGATTAACAGGCTAGACTCCACCCCTTCACTCATAATCCCCTCATATTGACAGCAGATTATACAACTACCACAGGGCTTCAGCAAACAGAACTTGATTTTTTGCAGTTGAGGCTAGAAGCCCAAATTCAGGGCATTGGATCCAGGGAGAGGCTTTTTCTCTGGGTCAGCTCCGGGGAAGGTTCCTGTCTCGTAAGCTTCTGTTTCCTGGCTCCTTGGAGAGTCTCTCTGTGTGTTGGCATGAACCTTCGCCCATCTTGGTTGGCCTGTCTCAGCTCTCTTAATGTCTTCTGAGAGACTGGCTTTAGACACACCTTATACGAATCCTGCCTCATCAACCTCACAAAGACATCCCATTAAATGTGGGATTATGAGCATAGTCATATAGGTTAGGATTTAGAACACTTATTTGGGGGGACACAGTTCAACCCATAACAGTCACTATGAGTCAGAAGATGGAAAATCCATTATTTTGATACTTCTTGTGTTTAGAGACTGCCAGACAAGAAAGAATCTTAAAAATGTCCTTAGGGTCACCAACCCACATACTCTTGGAAAGTTCACCCAATCTCATGCGTCAGCGGCCACCATGATCACCCCTTAACCTCATCTAGTACTATGTCTTTATCTGGATTTCTTTGTTGGATGTAACGTACACGCTTCTAGTTAGGGCTGAATGGAATGAATCACAATCCTCTCTTTGTTACATTATCAGGCACCAGAAAGGACGACGCCAAGATGACTTTTGGAGAACCCAACCAAATGGGCCATGTGGCTGGTACCTGAGTAACCTCACCTTGAGGATGGTTTTGCCCTGCTGAAGGACTAATCGTGAACAGCTCTTTTGGACAGGTACAGGAATTGGGAGGAAGCAATCAATCCTCCAAGTACGAAGGGGCCAATCGTTGTCCTCCATCGGGTACCAGGATTGGATGCCCTCATCTTTGTCGCTCTTGGGAGCTGGGTCGGATCCTCAGTCATACCCCTGGCCAGCCCATCTCCTTTATTATGCTAAGTGCCTGAATCCATCGGGCTAGAGTAAGCATCAAATTCGTGGCAGTGCCACCTCTCAGAGCTGGAAGAGATTGAAAAATACATTTGAAACGAAGAACTAAACAGGTTGATATGAACAGATGGTTGACAACTGCTTGGGTGACGATTGGGGGAAAAAAACCCCACAACAACAAGAAAAACAGAAGTTCAAGGCCTCTGGCAGCTAGTGCCTTCCAACGCTTGCTGGGAGGCAGTGTGGGTGGTGTGAGGAACACAGGCTCTGGAGCCGACTGGCTTGGACTGGAATGCTGCTTACGCCACCTACCAGCTGTGTGGCCATGTGCAAAGTCCTTAACTCCACCTGATGGGTTAATTCCTGTACCAATTGGGAACGGTGATGGTTCTTGCTCCCGGGATTAAATGAGATTAGGTGATTTTAAGAACAGCACATGCCTGGGACAATGGCAGGCCCATAGGAAGCACTCAACAAATGTTGGCTGTTACTATTACCCTCCACGACGTGACAACAATCTTGGGCTCTGTGTCTGAGCCCACAGAGCAAGCCCTACTTCCATGAGCTTACAGAATTTTATTCTCGGTTACACAGTGGAAACATCCCCTTGAGGTAGAGATTATTTTCCACGGACCTGCTTCAATCTCTCATGATCCCTCTACTGTACATCTTTTCTCTACATTTAATAATGCAAACACACTGCCAATACCTCCACGTGGAACAAACGGCTTACATCAAAGTTTCTACACTCCTACATGATCCACTTGGGGCACTGTTTCACACATGCGTTTCCCATTTGAATTAAACACGCACACGAGGCTTGATATTAGGTGTCCACCTGGCTGGGCTCTGATTCTCAGCGGTCTGGCTGACATCGGACTGATTGTTCTTCCACAGTGTAATAATATATTAATCACACGAGCAGCCAATCAGTTGAAAAGCCAGTGGCCTGTGTTCCAATTTGAGGAGGCTTCAAAAAGTTCATGGAAAATTCCATTAGCTTCTCATTCCATTTCCCAAGAACCCTTTGAAGCTTGTCTAGAAGGACACTCTGATCAAGCTTGCTCTCTCTCCATCTTGGACTTGATTTGTCCTCTTCTGTCCCCCAGTTCTTGGCTGATGAGCAACCAGCCTGCCATCTCACCTGCAGATGTGGGGATTCACCAGCTCCCACAGCCAGGAGCCATCAGAACCGCTGGTTTGGGCTTCGTCAGTACCTGCGACCACATGAGTCAGGAGAAACCTTGAGTCTTTTATTTGATCTATGGATTGGGGACTGGCCTGCCTCCACAACTGCATAAGCCATTTGCTTGAAGTAATAAATCTCTTTCTCGATATATGTGTGCATGTGTGCGTTGCGTGCTATGTACATGGTTCCCTGGCTCGACTCCTCTAGAGAAGCCAGTCTATGACAACATAGCTATTTGATTGGGGGCTTTTTTCAAAAAGCCACATAGCCACACTAAGAAACCACTGAGGAAGAAAATCTTGGGCAGCTTTGTTGTATGTCATTCCAGCTGATTGGATCAAACAGCCAACAGGCAGGTATGCCAGTGGCCTATCATGGGGCCTGTTACTAAGGGATCAGGTGTAAGGCATCATCAGAACAAAAATCTTACCATAGTGAATGATGGGGGGAGTGCGGAGCGGAGATCCAAAGCCCATTTGTAGGCCACTGGAGATCCCCTTGCAGAGGGGTCTCGGGGAGGAGATGAGCCAGTCAGGGTGCGATGTAACAATGATGAAAAAACAACTTTCCTCTAGTTCCTAAAGGTTTCCTCCCCGCTCCCACTACCATGACTCGAATTCGATCTTGCAAGTCTGGCTAGACCAGAGGAGGTACACTGGTACAGATAGGAACTGAAAATACAGGGAATCCAGGACGGATGAGCCCTATAGGACCAGTGGTGTGAGTGGCAAAACAGGGAGGGTAATGGGAGAATGGGTAGGAAAGAGGGAACCGATTACAAGGAACTATATGTGACCTCCTCCCTGGGGGACAGACAACCGAAAAGTGGATGAAGGGAGACGTCGGACAGGGCAAGATATGACAAAATACCCATTTATAAACTATCAAGGGCTCATGCAGGAGGGGGGAGTGGGGAGGGAGGGGAAAAATGAGGACCTAATGTCGGGGGTTTAAATGGAGAGAGAATGTTTTGAGAAATGATGTACAAATGCGCTTTACACAATTGATGTGTGTATGGATTGGGATAACAGTTGTATGAGCTCCTAATAAAATGTTAAAAAAATAAAATTAAAAAAAAAAAAAGATCAACTGGGTCACTCTGATTCTCTCTTAGGGCTCTTCCATGGAAGAGAGGAAGAGAAGGAGCTAGATGCTAATGGAAATTATTGCTAAAATGCTCTGAGGCTGATGGATACTGGAGCGGCGAAAGAGCCAGCCAGAGTAAGCCAAGCTGTAAATGACAGGAGGGCAGGCGCAAAGCAGAAATAAAGAGACTTGGAGCGGAGGAGGAAGCGGCTAGGGTGGAGCCAGTCACGGAGCAGAGCATCCTCTTTCGTGGGGTCTGCCAAGACTGAGTCCACACGCTTCTCGGCCCGAGGCCTGTTCTGCTCCCTGCATCCTGCCGTCCTGGTTCCTCCCTCCTCACTGTCCAGTCGGCCTCTGGCTTCCTGCCCTTACAATCAACCCCCGTTTCTTGGGGGAATTTGAGCTAGACTCTGCGCCTCCCTACAACTCCTATCAACTAGTCTCTGCCTGTGTCTCCTCGGGGAAGCCGGGGACCCACGAACACACAGTGCACAAAGCCAGGGGTTGGCTGCAGCCCCTCGGACCCAGACCGGCTTCTATGGGAGTGGACCCCTGGCTTCCGTGAGCCGTCTTCAGGAGAGGCCACGTTTGCTTGGCTCGGGCATCTCAGGCTTCCCTTGCTTTCCAGGGTCAGTGAGAAGCAACCTGGGCCAGACTTTTCCTGCCTGGGTGCCATTCTCTCCATTTAAAAACCAACAGAAACCAAAGCATGTGCAAGATCTTTCTCTGTGGGCACTTTAGCACTTTTGTACCCCCACCCCGGCCCCTTGCCTGCTCCAACTGTGCCTGACTCACTGCGGCGCAGCGCCTGGCAGGGAAGGTTGAAAGGGATGAAGAATTCAGCGCTGAGTTCATGTCCTTGGGTCTCTGGGACCCCCTCCCTTTCTCTATTACCAGCCTCCGCTTCCTGCCCAGCCAGGCTGCTTCTCCTACCTCAGGGCAGCACCCTGGTGACCTCTGCTAGGAGAACCTCCTTTTCTACCAGCCTCCCCACACATCACCCAGCCAGCAATTCCTTCCCTTAAGGGGTAAGCCTTGTGTGTCTCCTTTAGATTGACACACACACACACATACACACACACACACACACACACACACAGACCCCCTTCTCCTTTTCTAAATTTTTGTTTGCGCTTGCTGGCTCTCGGCCCTGCCGTACTCTTTCTTTCTTTGGTCTCAGACAGTGTTCAGTCATACAATCTTCTCCCAGGCTCCTTTTCCCTGGACTGTGTGCTGGACGCCAATTTGAAGTGGCCTTCCTCCCCGGAGTGCAGTCTCCTGGTGGCCCGGCACCACCGTGCAGAGCGGTCTCACTTCCCAAACACACCGAGCAGAACCTGCTGTTTGCCTCGACCTTAGAACCTGCACTGACCGTGGTCACCATCACTGGCCGGTGATGGTCAGTCCCCTGCTGTGCTGTGCTGTCAGGCCTTAATGCAGTGTAAACCCAGGGGGCTTAACCTCCAGCACTGTATTGGCTAATACCCTCTGGTGACTTTTCATTGGCTACTTTTTAAGACATAGATTGCTAACCCATCCTTCCTTTATCTACCTTAGTCTGGAAACCCCCTGACAACTGTCCACTATGAATGACCCTGCTCCCATCACCCCACACGCCACCCCATAATATGCCACCGACAGACCCATGGTCTGTGGGTGCAGTTTCAATCACAGACCACCTCAAAAGAACTCCTGAGTCAGTCTGATTACATCACTAGTTGAACGACTTGCTAACTTGGGCAAGTTATTCAACCTCCTCATCTGTAATCGGGATTAGTGAGCACACACCTCAGAGGCTGCTGTGGAGCATTAAAGTCAGCATGGGTGTAAGGGGTTGACTGGCGTACCTGGCACAAAGGTAAAGCATCACGGCAGTGCGGATCATTACTGCCGTGTTCAAGATGCCACGCTAATCACGTTCCTACGGAATGGTCATCTGTGTCAGTAGCCCGCCCCGAAACCCTAGCCCCTCAGGAGTAACTCAGGACGTTCCGTGATGAAGACATGGAGGTGCGGAGAAGGGACTGGCCAGGGTCTCAGGGTGAGAAGACGACCGAATAAAGCGGGGCCCCATGTCTCACACAGCAGGGCAGTCACTTCACAGAAGCAACCACCATGCTGATGTCACAGCAAGTCAGAGCTGCATTCCTGGTCCAGCCGTGGGCTGAGGGGCAGGGGGGGGGGCTGGGGAGGGACGGCTGAGAGGTCTGGCTCCTTTCCATGCCTCCAACCCACCAGTGAAAGAATCCGCCTGTCTTCCTCCTCCCTCCCACGCCCACTTGGTCCCACGAAGGAGACCAGCTGGATCCAACAAAAGATCAGCTCCAGAGGCTGGTCCCAGAGGTCACCATGGCCCAAAGGCAGCCGCAGCAGCAAGATCCAGAGAGGACGTGGAGGCGGCCTGGGGCAGGCCTGGGAGGGAACAGCACCCAGGTCACCCAGCCCGGGCTGACAGCTTCTGTCAGGGAGAATATAGGCTCCCAGGAGGCCCCTCAAACCAGGCCTCTTTCCTCTGAACAGTTTGAGCAGAGAGCCAAGTCCAGGCCCCCGTTGCCCCAGGGCCGAGAGGGCTGTGGGATCTCCCAATGACTCGTGCCAGTGTAGGGCTGGGGGTTTTCTTCCTTTCAAATAAATAATTTGTTCTACTTATCCTGCGTCAAGATTTTTGTTTTGTTTTGTTCAAATGCCTACATGGCTTGGTAGTGACCCATTTTTGGGTGTGGGGGGAGCAGCCCATGAAATCCCTGTGGGTAACTCGGCCCGATCTCCTTATACACGGGGTCACCAGGATGAGTGGGAAGCCAGCTCTGAGGTGGCAGGCGAGGGTGTGCTGAGGGTCCAGTCGGGGGTCTCTAATCCAGAGAAAACTACTGCTGAGGGCATTACCCAGCCAGCGGCGTCTTCCCCTCCCGGGAAGGCTGCCTTCGGGCTCCCACCACCCAAGAGCACTCAGGCCACAGGAAAGCTTGGCACCAGGGTGCCTTTGGGGCTGGGGTGGGAGGAAAAGGAAAGAGCCAGAAACAGGATTTTGACATTTGGTAAAGTTTTTTCCTCTCCCACTGTTGGGAGAGGCTCTATAAACACAAACTTCCTTGGGCCCTTGTCTGTGGAAAAAGACCTTAAATCAATCCTCTCTCCAAGTAAAAAGCCCTCCTCTCCTACCATTGTGTTTGTTTTATGAAGCAAGTAAAACAAATTCCTTATATAAATTAGGAAAATACAGACAGGAAAATTAGAAGCCCTTCTCTTCCAGATTTGACTCTGGCTGATATTTCAGGACTATCCCTCCTGCCTTTTTCAATGTAAAAAGAAAGGCACGTTCCCACACATATCCATCCATAAATATAGCCACACGTTCGTTGATATTCCCTTCAGGTGGGAGACCCGTGCACGGTGTTTTCAACCTGAGCCCGCCCGGGTTCTTTCTAGCGCAGCTCCCCCGTTTTGGAGGCTTCAAAACAAACCTCCTTAAACCCCTTGTCCTGAGCTCGTAAATAACTCAGTGCATTTGGAAGATGAGCACTTTTGTTTTGACTTTAATAATCCAATAAAGAGAGACCCACGTGAGAGCTGTACCAAGATCCGTGCCACCCAAAATACATTTGTGCAAAATCATACTTAATGACCCTTTCTGCTATTGCCTCTTATCTTCTGACCTGCTATCTCTGGGTTCTTCTTCCTTTCCCTTCCCCCTCTTCTCCTTTCCCCATGAAAAACAAACGCAAGAGCAGTTTCCTTTAAGTACGGTAAATATACATGCAACCCAACATTTGTCACTCCACATGCTTCCCATGTACCATTTCGCGGGCATTAAATGTGTTTAGCATGTTGTTCAACCACCACCTTTACCCGTTTCCACACATTTTCCCATTCAGGGTCCTTTAAGCATTGAGCCCCGCAGCCCCTTCTCCCTCCATCTTGCCCCGGGATGGAAACCACTCACACACTTTGTTCTGCAGTGACAACAAAACCACAACTAAACCCCACCTCACTGCCATCAGGTCAAGCCCAGCTCATCGTGACCCCAGCGGGCAGAGGAGAACAGGCTATACATCTTTATGGGAACAGAAAGCCTCGTCTTTTCCCCACGGTGTGGCTGGTAGTTTCGAACTGTTGACCGTGTGGTGAAACAGTCCAACCAGCAACCCACGCCCCCTCCCTACTCTAGAGAGTTCACCTACGCAGGATAACACAGCCTGTGTTCTCGTGTAACGACTGACTTCTCTCAGCACGCTTCCATCCATGGCGCAGCATACATCCGCCTCTTCTTTTAACAAGTGCATCCCGTCCCTGTGTTTCCATTCCCTCTCTACTCTGCCTCCCTTCTTTCCTGCCTTCCTCCCGGCCCCTCTCCATTCCCCGCCCCTCCCTTCCCTTCCTGTAGCAGTCAGCATGTCCCCTTCCTAGCGGCAAGCGGAGCTGGAGCACCGGCTGCAGCAGCAGAGATCTGTAGATCCTCGGAGAGATCGGGCTCAGTTTTTGGCATTCATTATTTAAGTTCTGTGGGCTGGCTTTGAAGTCTACTGACGCATCCATCCTCCTCTTTAACTTCTTATTTCCTGTAAACCATCCATTGGTTTTTTTGGCAAGGTCCATGCCACACAGCATTTCCATCCAAAGGGGCCGCCGTACCACCCTGGGCATGTTTAACCTAGCCGTTCACAGGGCCATGGGAAGGAAGGCGGGATGTGTAGGCTCTGCTTTCCTGAGAGCTGCTTCAACCAGTCCGAACGCGGCTTCGCATCCATAATGTGAAACACATGCTCCATCTGCCTGCTACACAACGACAAAGCCACTTACAAGTATATTAGCCAAAATCACTCTCCAAAAGGTAATTTCTCTATCGCTGGCCACAAAGGCTAGTTGATCCATTTCACCAATGGGGAAAATCCTCACTCCCTGACTCTTCCCAGAAATCATGCCACTTTAGAGCTCGTGGACCAGCCAGTTTACCAAGGCACTGCACCGCGGAAAGGGGGCACAAACGGAGACCAGAAAACAGTCCTCCTCAGTTCTCAACGTTCTGCTCCTGAAGGGCACGGCGGGACTCGGGACCGGTCACGTCACGTCAGTGGCAAAGCTGCTTCTTTAAGAAGGAAAATGAAAAACACCGGGACTGAAAACTGCTATCAGTGAAACGCTTAATCGCTTTTTTTTTCTAGTTGGTGGGAGCAGAAAGACATCCTTTGGCTATCAGAGTAAATCAAATTTGAATTATTGACGGTTCCGGCTCACGCAGAATTTCACGAGTGCTACAGTTCACAATCAAATTATTCTAACAACTAGGCCTCCCATCAGGATCGGCAGTACCGCAGCCCAGAAAACGTCTTCGGTTCGGACAGCACAAAGGGTGCTCCCCCCACCCCCCTGCAGTGGTTCTCAACCTTCCTAATGCCGGCTCATGTTGTGGTGACCCCACCCCCAGCCATAAAATTATTTTCATTGCTACTTCATAACTGTCATTTTGCTACTGTTATGAATCGGGCGACCCACAAAGGGTGGTGTGAATCCCCAAAGGGGTCGCGACCCACAGGTTGAGAACCGCCGCCCTACAGTGACCACTGACCTGTCTTTCTCATCAGACGCAACCCTCTGCCTTCCAGATCAATCAAAGTACTGATGACGTCAGGGGGTGCTGCCTGGTTATCAAAGCACCCCTGGGCCTGAGGTGAGGGTGGGGGTTGGAGGCAAGGCAATGGCCAAGTGGCTGGCATGCGTGAATCACAGGGTTCTCAAAAGGTCTTCCCGGTTAACAGAAAGGCCTAGGTGAGAGCTACCCATCAGGCACAGGAACTGCAGCCTCCTCCCGCTTGAAGCGGCTGCCCTGGGCCGGCCTCGTCCCTGCGGGGCAGGTTCCAGCCCCCATCCAGCCACCGGGCAACTGACTAGGCAGTGAGGAAGCAGGCAACAGCTCTTGCTGGTTCGAAGCCCGATGCAGCTGTGTCAGACGTCAACCCTGTCCAAGTCAGGAGGCCGTCAAGGCCGTCGATGACTGCCTTTGGCATGCCACAGCCTCGCGGTTTGATGGGTGATGGGCGGGAGTGGGGCGGGAGCAGGAAGCCACCCTGACAGAGGCTGTGCCAGTGGAAGCTAAGCACACGGCCTTGGCATTCCGGAAAGAACCCTGCCCCACAATTGTGGAGCTGGTGCCTCTCACACCACGGGAAGAGGTCTTCTCCTCCCCACAGCCTGCCTGGAGCGAAGCTTTGCCAGGCTCCTCTGGGCTCATCAATGAGATGTGACTATCGATCTCAGGCTGGCCGCAGCCTCTCACCGCCGCAGATGGACGGAGGGACCAAATGGCGTCCGCAGCAAATCCCACCGCAAAGATGACTTTTCACAACTCCTCCCGCTCCTTAGAGAAGTGAGCTCAAATGTTTGTAAGGACTCATTTGAAAATATTTTCAGTTCCTGAGCACAAATTAACGGATTGAGGGAAACGGGGGTGGGGTGGGTGGGTGTTGGTGTTCAGCAGCCACAGACAAGAATCCCTTCCACCGCTCCCTAGCCAAATCAAAGCATCCTATATGCCCCATCCTGTCTCACACCGTCTCTCACGGAATCTCAGGATGCTTAAATGCTCATGCTTTCTTTGTTTGGGGGACCTGAGACGGAAAAATATCAAGGAGTTTGAAAGAGTCCTTGGTACTCACCTCAGGCAAAAGAGGAGGTGGTTCGGTTCTCTAATGATGAACGTTTCATAGTCAAGCTCATCAGAGTTTACAGGGAACCACACACTGAGTCTCAGGAATCTGGCGGGGAAATGGGGATGTCACATGCAAGTAACTCCCCGCCAGCATCTCCAGCAGCCAATCTAGGTAGCATCCTGGGTTACACGGGGCGCTGCTAGCCACGAGGTTGGCAGTTGGAAACCACTGGCTGCTCTGTGGGAGAAAGAGGAGGCTTTCTACTCCCATGGAGATTGACAGGCTTGGAAACCCACCAGGGCAGTTCTACTGTGTTCGACAGCCTCACCGTGAGTGGGATCCGCTCAGTGTAGTCAGCGTTTTTGTTGGTTGGTTTGGTGGTTGGGTGGGGCGGTCCTTCGTCTTTGGCATATCCAGTGAAATGTATGGGTTCTGTGTGTCGTTTTTTTCAAATCTTATTTTAAAACTGGAGTGTAAGTAACTAACTCATAAACACTGCCAGAGGGAACATAAACCACTTCTTTTTGCATGACGCTGCTACAAAGACTTGACAGGGAGGGCGAAGGAACAGCCCTGACTGGCTCGGGTGGGCAGGTCTTGGCGCCCAGCTAAGTGCACTTTCTGAGGACTTGCCAGGCACTGGGACCCCAGCCATGCGGCCCTCAGATCCCAGGACAGGGAGAGGGCACTTTGGGGTGAAGGACTTCAGGGGCTTCTAAGACATCCTGGCTGAAAACAACACAGAAGGTCCCTCCGGCTATCAAAAAAATCAAAACACCAAGCTCACTGCCATCGAGTCGATACGGACTCAAAGAGACCCTACAGCACAGGGTAGAACTGCCCCTGTGAGTTTCTGAGACTTGAGCGCTGACGAGAGTAGAAGGCCCTATCTTTCTCCCAAGGACCTGCTCGGCGGTCTCCTTTGAACTGCCGGCCTTACAGTTTGCAGCCCTGTGTGTAACCACTAAAGTCCGAGAGGTTTTGAACATCAGGCTGAAGCCTAATTTTATTCAAAAATTGCTTTGCTCTCTGGTAACACTCTCTTTAAAAAAAAAAAAAGAGCCAGGAAGCTGTGCAGGGTCCTCTAAGGTCTCTTGTTTGAAGCTGGAGCAACATTTCCCAAGTTTGGTTCTGGGTTCTCCCGTTTAGAATTTTCATCCTCAGAAAAACTGGCAAGGCAGTCTTCAGGGCGGGCAGCCCTTGGCGCCCCTCCTGGAGCCGGCCTGGTGGACCCTCACCTGATCACACTGGTGCAGAGAGGTCAGGACAGAGGAACCTCGCGGAGGCTCACAGGCGTGCTGGGCCAGAGCCACTAAGAGGACCAGCCCCACTCTCGAAACATGTGAGCTGAGAAGTTCCACCTTAACGTTCTTCTCAAAGTAAACGATAAACGTTCTTGGCATTCGAAGAGCATGAAATCCAAGTGTGTGTTCGTGTGTCCACCCACAGGTTAAGCAACTGGTGCTCTCAGAACAGCAGTACATCATCATCTTTTTAAAATATTACTAGGAGCCCTAGGGGTGCAGTGGGCTCTTCACCGCAAGGTCAGTGGTTCCAAACCAGGCCATTTTGCAGGAGAAAGGCAAAGCTA
>NW_022103958.1:39748506-39759980 GCF_000313985.2 Echinops telfairi
ATTGTCTCATAAACCTTCAGGGACCACTCTGACACTGTCCTGTAGGGTCTCTAAGAGTCAGAATTACCTTGATGGCAGTGAGTTGGGTTTCTTTCTTTAGGATTTACTTTTTGTTGTTTGTTTGGCTGTTTACTAGCATACATTAAACTAATTAATGGAACTGTGGTGGTATAGTGGTTACAAGCTGTGCTGCTAGCCACAAGGTCAGGTGTTTGAAACCACCAGCCACTCCATGGGGGAAAGACGAGGCTTTCTAAAGCTCCAGTCTCGAAAATCCATGGGCAGTTCTATCCTGTCCTACAGTCCCTCGGAGTCAATCTCGACTCAAGGGCAGTGGTTTTGGTTTTGAGCTGTTCAGTGGCAGATTTCTTTGTGTTTGAGGTGAGAGTTTCCACTGTAAATGAGTTCCTCATTCAATACGTCACCTACAAATTACCCAGTGACACTGTCTGTGGTCACCACCACGTGTCAGCACTCTCCCCATGTCCATGCCCCTGTTCCCCTGGCCTCCTCATCGTTGCTTCTGGGAAGACATTGCCTAGTTGGTCTTGTCTAGGTGGGTGTTCCAAGAACCAGGATCTTTGCAGGTGTCATTAATTATGTTAAAGCACAATACAGCATGTGGCTGAAAGGTGGGAGTGGCTTCAGTTCTGAGTTAATGGGTTCTCCCACTCTTTCAATACAGCATAGCAAGTCTTTTTTATGAAGTTGCATTTTTTTCTACATTTATTCCATCATTCTAACCAGGGCCTTCTACCACGAGTGTCCCTGGCCAGAGCAGTCTTTCTTTGCAGCTGGGCACCGTCTAGCTCTTCTGGTCTCGGGCTATTGCACGTGTGGGCCCACATGTCCTGTGGACAAATAGGGTCCTCAGATCTTGGGGTTTCTTCATTCTGGAATCCACTCAGTGGTAGCCAGACGGGAAGAGACCAAGAGCTGTATCTTACAAGGTCACTTGCCAGCTTTTAAGACCCCGGTCCTTACTTACCAAACAAGACTTAAAATATTATCCTTATGGACCACGCCTACTTCTCAGTTACGGACGATCTCATTAGCTAACATTTTGTGTTTACAATCGCAGCAAAGCATGTACTGTAAGACCATTTGTACATTGATGATCCAGCAGTAACAAACACCAAGATAAAGAAAGAAACCCTGTCAGGGCTATGGTGTCCACTTGGCTGGGGCATGGTTCTCAATGGCTTAGCCATTGCATAGTGATGTAATTTGGCAGGCACGTGACAGTGTGCTTTGGTAATTAGGTAATAAGGTAGTCACCCTCCACTTTCGCAAAAGGCTTATTTTCACCAAACAGCCTGCCTTTTGGTACCCAACCATGTTGACGGTGAGGGGTGGATATATGTCATGTCGAATGACCTACATTCTCCCTGGGAGGATTTATTGTTAATCCCTATACATATCTGCTCATGAAAACAGCGGTTGTGAGACCAAATGACCCATCGTCTTAGGTAAATCCGCTGCGTGCAACCTCTGTAATGCGTTGAAAAGCAAGGTGGTCACTTGGAGGGCTAAGGTGCGCCGGACCCAAGCCTTGGTATTTTCAATTGCCTCATATGCAGGTGAAAGCTGATACCGAAGAAGGAAGACCAAAGAGCAATCGATGCGTTTGAAGGGAGGTGCTGACAAAGAATCCTGAAACTGGATTGCCCTGGACTGCCAACAGCACACACAGATCTGTCCGGAAAGAAGTGCGGACAGAATGCTCCCGAGAGGTGAGCACGGCCAGACTTTATCTCACACACTTTGGGCATGTTGTCAGGGGAGGGCACGGGGAGGGGCACTGAAAGAGGAAGGCCCTTGCTAAGACGGAGGGACACAGTGGCTGCGGCAATGGACCCCAACATACATAAGCCCCGCTGTGAGGACGGTGCGGACCCGGGTGTGTTTCACTCCGTTGTGTGAAGGGCAGCTATGCGTTGGAACCAACTGGGTCACACCTAACAACAACACACCACCTTTCTGTGTTGTGTGACAATCCCTCCCTTCCCCCAGGCCACAAGCACGTTTTAACTGACAACTACTTCATCTACCCTTTTGGAGTAAGTTTAGGTGGCTGAAAAGAGTTCAGGTTTTAGAGCCTGACCACCTGGCTTCCAGCCTGGACAAACCACACCATGTTCCTGCCTCTCCGTTTCTGCATCTATCAAATGGCGACGATCGCCTTGTAGCAGAATCAGCAGCGATGGGTCTGATTCCCCACAGATGACTGCAGTGGTAGGATTCGTATAATTGTGACAGCCGGTTCACTGTCCTAATGACCGTTTTAAGTATACAAAACTGATAAACCAAAAGGTGGTTTATTGTTTCAACGTGGTATCAGAACAGAAGACCACTATTGTGCAGATGAATGTCAAAAAGGAGTCAAGGACGTAAATTTGTGACTTCCACATTGGGCGGCCGCCCAGTCACCCACCTTAGAGAGAACCCTGATTATCAGCGCCATTTTAACAACCGGGTCATCAAACTTAACCAAAAATGAGGTTTCGGTTCTGCAGAACTGGTGCGAATCAACTGAATCCCATCACCTAACAGAGAGCTAGCACAACAGACCCCGCATCCCCACTTCTGGCCGGGAACAGGTACCTGTGTGCCTGGCACACAGTCTATTGCTATTAGATTCCCTGGAGGGCACCAATAGGCAAGTGCTCAACTACTAGTGAGCCAGAGGCACCTTGGGAGATGGGCAACCTGCTACCGAAGGGCGCAGCCTTGCAAAGCCCACGGAGCAGGCTGCTCTGTACATGGGGGTCACCAGGAGTCAGAATTGACTGCTGTGATTATTATTGTTAGTAAGCACAGTAATGAGAACAAAATAAGACACGCGATTGACCCCAGAGTACAGTTTCTAATTCAAGTTTCATCATTTCATTATTAACTCAGCTATACTCTTCCCTTCCTCCTAGAACTGGTTTTTGTTTTGTTTTGTTTTTAAGCCCTGAGGTCTGAGCGCCAATCTCTCAGTGATGATCATGGCTTTCAGAATGACCATGAGCCGCCTCTGACTCAGTGGAACTATTAAAGGTGAAGTGAAGGGAAAAACTGGGAAGTCTGAATGCAGCAGAGGTCTGTTCACAGAAAGAACAGGATCATTTGTCCCTGCAAATATTATTTCTTGGTTATTGGTCTCTTTTGTCCCGGTCTCTGTAGGCAGAGTCCTCTAGGTGGAAGGGGGCACACACGTACCCACATGTTTGCAGAACAGACTGGGTACATCCTGTCCTTGCTACAGAACCTGGCACTTCAGCAGCCAAACCGACTTCTCTTTTGACACACTTTCTTTGTACTCTGGATTCTACGGGACGGGACCCACAGCGGGCAGCCCTCCTCTCCGGCTAGGCTGGCGAACTGCTCCCAGCCGCCCCCTGGTGGACTTTTCCATATTCACATCACAGGCTCACAGCCCTGCGGGGCAGGGAGAAAAATAAATGACCCATCCAAGAGTTACCCTCGCTGGTGTGCCTCCTTCTCACAGGATAAAGGCAACGCGCTCTGGGTTCAGACTGGTATACAAACAGGACCTTGCTCTAGCAGCAGCATGAAAGTAACTCTTGAGCGGCCTACTGTGTGCCAAGACACAAGATGGAGCAGGAGCAATACAGAGAGCATTATGTCTCAGCTCCTGCTCTCAAGAGCCTCCCGGCCTAGAGGCGATGGCAGCCACGCGAACTGAGAAGGACAATGCAAAGAGAAGTTCCAGGTGTTGTGGCACCTTGGAGACAGGGCCAGTCTCATCAGGGAAACGGGTCCCAAAGAGGGAAGAGATCCACTAGATCTTAGAGGATGGTTAGCACCAGGCCAGGCAGAGACGGAGGAGGTATTCCAGGCGGAAGCATCATTATGCCTGAAGGCCCAGGACTGTTAGGAGAATACGCAGACCCAGGGGTGCCCACAGAAGGGAGCTGGACGGAGAAGAACATCAGGGGCTGTTCTGAGCCGCATGGACTTGCCCTTTCCCATCAGTGACTGTTCAGACCACGTGTGAGGCTTCCCTGAGACACGTGATTCTCGTTTTGTGGATGCTGAAGCTCAGAGAAAATCAACTTGGCCATGGATAGCCCATCACTTTCCAAAGCCGGTGGTCCACCTCAGTCTAAGCATCAGGAACCCACCAGGCCAGTTTCCACAGAGGGCCTTCTACAAAGCACCTCCTCCGTCCTCCCATAACTGTCAAGGTCATTCAGCCCAGGGAAGTCTGAGAACCTGTGCCAGCCACGGGGAATACCTCCTGGAAGGATCCTGAGACGGAAAAGGGGCATTCGGTGAAAACTAACGGAACTGAGATCAAGTACGGATTTAGTTAAGGATAATGCATCAATATTGGGTCATTAGTCATAGCAAATGTACTGTACTAATGTAAAATGTTAATAATGGGAAAACCTGGGGTTGGGATACACAGGAACTTTGAACTAGCTTTGCAATTTTTCTGTAAATCTTAAACCTTCTAACAAATAAAGTCTACTGAAAAAAAAAACACGTTTTCTATGTTTATCCAAACAGTCAAATTATTCTTATCGGTGAGGTTTGAAATAATTTAATGCTATAAGCCAGGACTTAGGAAAGCAACTTATGCTCCAATAAGCATGGTTTGTGTTGTCGGTGCCCGGACAGCAGAGTGCACTGCTGTGTGGTGTAGTGCCACCCTCACAACTGTGGCAGCTGTGTGTGTCCACTTCCCCAAGGCTCTCCTCCCTTTGCTGACCTCTGCTGAACCAGCAGGACGCCTTTCTCCAGACACCGGTGGCTGCTTGATCCTGAGGCCATGCTCAAAGTACATGGCACAGAGCTTACCCGTCCGTCCTCACTGCGAAGGAGCATTCCCGCTGTGCTTCTCCCAAAACAAACTGGTTCGTCCTTCGGGCAGTTCACGGTCTCTTCGCTATTTCCCGCAACACGATAATTCACATCTACCAAGTCTCCTTCCGGCTTTCTTGTAAGCCAACATCAGGAAAACGAAAATCCCCGCAACAGGACCAATAAGCCACAGGACATTAAACAGGGAAAGACTGGAGTTGTCAAGGATCCCACTTTCCTCGGCTCCACAATCAACACCCACGGAAGTAGCAGCTGGGGAACCCTCCTGAAAAAGACCCCCTCGAAGCGCTCGCAAGCAAAGAGGTCACCTTGGGGACCAAGGTGCATGCAATGCAACCCACAGGATTTTCAACTGCCTCAGACGCAACAGCTGGACAGTCGATAAGGAAGCTCAAACGGCCGTCTTTAGCATTTACTGTGTGCTCATAAGGAGGAGCCCTAGGGGTGTGGAGGGTTAAGTCAGCGGTTCTCAACCTTCTCATGCCGCAACCCTTTCATACAGTTCCTCAGGTCGTGGTGAGCCCCCAACTATCAAATTATTTTCGTTGCTACTTCATCACTGTCATTTTGCCACTGTTATGAATCGGGCGACCCCTGTGAAAGGGTCTTTCGATCCCCAAAGGGGTCGTGATCCACATGTTGAGAACCGCTGGGCTAAGTGTTGGGCTGCGAACAGAAAGATCAGCAGTTGAACTAACGGCAGCTCTGAGGGAGCCAGGTCAGGCGTCTGTTCCCTTAAAGACTTCGTCTCAGAGCCCCGAGGAGCAGTTCTACTCGGTCCTATCAGGCTGCTGAGTTGAGATCAGCGGATGGCAGTAGGTTCGTCGTCGTTTACAGCAGGCCAGCACTGAACTAAGCAGTTTGCCTACATCACCACCTTGGATCCTCACCACGCCCAAAGGAGTATGACCTCACTCCCTCCCTCCCTCCCTGCCATCAAGTCAGACACGGCAGAGCTGCCCCTGTGCATTGCTGAGACTGTAGCTCTTGATGGGAGTAGAAAGTCCCATCTTTCTCCCCTTGAAGCAGCTTGTGGTTTTGAACTGCTGGCTTTGAGGATCGCAGCCCAACACATCACCACGATGCCACCAGGGCTCCCTGGATTATTACCAGCACCCCTGCTTTACAGGGGAGGAAAGGAAAACAGTGAGATGAGACAACTTGCCTAAACTTGGGCAAGTGGCAAAGACTAGATTCGAACCCAGGTCTGTCCAGCGCCCAAGCCCAGACGTTCATTGCTGACTCCAGGCTTTGTGGCCCCTGCGTTCTCGATTGAAGGTCGGTGTAAGCAGCCACCGAAAAGAGAGCGTGCTGGTGCTCTCTTCTGCTTTGTGTTTGAAGTCTGACCCCACAGCCCTAGATGGAGGGAGCAGGAGTAAGGTGGTCTTTCACATCCTTCCCGGGGGGAGAGGCAGATCGAGGTTGAAGTGCGCAGAGAACATTCTGGTAGCTGCAGTGTGGAGGAGAGACTAGTGGGCACTGGGCCATTGCTGCATGTCTAGCGCTGGCTCCAAGAGGAGGAGGAGAAACAAGCAGAGAGAACCAACTTCCCTAAAAGGATAAAGTGAAAGCGCTGTGCACAGCCCTCTGCAGCCAGCCCCGTCCCAGCCAACTGAACCGCAGGTCCCGCGGAGCCCCTCTGTGCCCGGGCCCAGCCCGGCCTCCGGGGGCTCTCCGCCAGCCTCCAGACAAGAAGAAAAATAACTGCAGCAGGCTGACCCAGAGCCCCCGCTGGGGAGAGAACAGGGCGTCAGGTGTGCCGGGGCTCAGGGAGGGGTGGTTCCTGAGGCCTGGAGTAGGCTGGGGGGCTGAGCTCTGAGGCTGGAAAAGGACACTCCATGGAGGAACTTCCAGCAGGGCCCAGGCCAGCTCAGGGCCAGTTCTACCCCCTGCCCAGTGGTTTCTATATTGCTTTGCTCCAGGGCAGGCATTCTGGCTGACAGCCGAGTCTCATACTACATGCTCTTCAGCATCGAGTGCCCTCCCAGGTCAACAAGAGCCGGACTCACTGCACCAGTGGGGCTAAGAGTTACAGGCACATATGAAGTGTGGGACTCCTGGAACGTACAGAAAACATCAACAGGTCTCCTCAAACAGCCAACTCCCTAAAAGCAAAGACATTCTCTTATTGAGCCTAGCATACAGTGGCATATAATAGTACCCATTAATAGATGTGAACTAAAGAGCGATGTAAAAGCCAGAGCTAAGAATTTTTGATGCAAAACTCTTGTAATATCTTTCAATCCCTACTGTACAGGTGCCTGAGGGTGTAGTGGGCTATGAATTGGGCTGCGTTATAACCACAGGGTCAGTGGTTCAATCCCACCAGTGGCTCCCCAGGAGAAAGGTGAGGCTGGCTACTCCAGGAAACACTGACGCGCACACGGGCAGGTCCACTCTGACTCACAGAGCCGCTCTGAGGCAGAATCGACTCTGTGGCAGTGAGGTGATAGCTGCTTTACTAAATGACCCCGCTCCGCCTTCAAAGCCAGCAGCACTGCATGTCTCTGACCACAGTCCCAGTTTCTGACTCATTCTCTCCGGCCTCCTCATCACTGTTAAGGATCCTTGCAATGACACTGGGCCCACCTGGCTCATCTATTTTAAGGTGAGTTGATTAGAAACCTCAACTCCCCTTGACCGGCAAGGTAACCTAAGTCCAGGTTCTTCTGGGGACCACGATTCCATCTCCCATGATCCTCATCTTGTAAGGCCAAGCTCTTTAAAAAACCCAGTCCCTTCTCCTACAGTTGGGAATACTAATGACCACTTGGCACACCGCTAAGCAGTGAGGGGGCACTGGGCAGGCCCTGGACCATGTTCTCGCTGGCTGGAAGCCTCCCAAAGTTTCTCGTTGCTCTTGGAAACCACCCGTAGCCTTCTAGTGGCCCTCCGAGGCCCATTCCCGATCCCCTCTCCAGCTAGCTTCCCCCTCAACCCCCAGGGCTTCAGCGACCAGGGCCTCCACTTGGTTCCTGGCCCCCCCGTGGCTGCATTTGCCGACCCCTCTTCCTGGATCATTCGGTCCCAAGAGCTTCACTTAACCGACACTACCTCGTTGTTCAGATCTCAGCTCAAATATCCGGTCCTCCGGGAGACCGTCCTGGTCATGCCATCTGAGGTGACCACCTCACTTCCCATCAAGTCACCAGTATCTGAAGTGATGGTATTGGTTTGCTTGACATTGCCTAACTGATCCAAAGACCAGCAATCTAGTCTCTCCCATGCACAGACGCCCCCTCCCCAAGCTCCTAAAACAGGGCTTAGTGTAAGATACGCCTTCAGGGGAGTCCCAAGAGGTACAAAGAGAACATATGCTTGGCTGTGAACTGAAAGGTTGGAGGTTCAAATCCCACACCCACCTCGGAAGAAAAGCCTGGTGGTCCATGTCTGGAAAGCACAGTGCTGGAAAACACACGTGACACATGACGTTCGCCAGGAGTCAGAGTTGACCAGGCAGCAGCTGGTTCTAGCCTCCTGCAGATATTTGTAACATGAACAACTCTGAATTGTCTAAATAAGGAAGCGGAGGCTCACATAAACTAAATGATATGGCCCAGTTCACAGAGCTAGTCAATGGAATTCCAGCACAGTATGTGCAGTATTCCCCGGGGCCCCGGCAAGAACCCTCTCCCCGCCCCCCAAGCCTCCCCATCAGAGACGCATGGTCTGGCTCGGAGATGTCAGTCCAGCTCTGGGGCAGTCTTCTGCCCAGTGGGACAGTAACACAGCCTGCTGGCGAGGTCGCCGTGTCCCCATCAGTCAGCATGGACAACTGCATATGGTCTGCTCTCGCTGGGAGGACCGGGAGAAAGGGGAAGGGCATGGTCACTGCAAAGCAGGCATTTGTCATCAAGCTGTGGAAACGGATTCAAAGCATGAAGGGATCGGCTGGGCCCAGAGGCATACGATCCAGGGTTCACTGCTACGAAAGGACGGCTCGGAGCTGAGCCGTGAGCAGAGTGCACCGGGACGCAGGAGCAGGCTTGGGCAGGCTTGAGCTAGTTAGCTGGGGGTGGGGGTGGGGGTGCACAGAAGGCAAAGGCATGGTTCCCAACACTGGCAGCACGAGGGGGGGAGGCCGTCAGAGGATGCGTGGCAGGAAGCAAAGGGAAGCGAAGGCAGGTTTGGTCTGGAGACTGAACGTCGGGTGGAGGGAGCTGTACTTTCTCTTTCAGATGACCCGGCAGGTCCCTGAATGGGAAGGACACCTGGGTTTGAGGAAGAGTGATTTAAGTAGCGGCAGGCAGCATGGGCTAGACGTGAGGGAGGCCCGTTGCCTATCAGGCACAGCGGGTACCAAAAAGGCTGCCCTGGCACCCATCGCCGCACCACCCCTTCTGCACTGCCAAGGCAGCTCAGTGTGCTCTGCTCCCCTAAGCAGGGTCCAGACTGAGGGCTTTCCAGAGGGCCGACGGAAGGTCATGCCGGGGCCGTCGAACATTTTCAGCCATGAGAATGCTCAGCTGTGCGAGTGGTCAGCTGGGCAGCGGGAGCCACCTGGGATGGTTGAGGACGAGCCCAGGAGAAGATAAGACTGGGAGCTGCAAAATGAAAGTGGAGCCTAGATGGATAATTGCAACTCCCTTCTTTCCGAAAACAACTTGAAAAGATGGCTTAAAGGAAATACTGATGCACTGGGATAAATCTAGTATCAGAACTCGTGTGTAGGGAGGAGGGTCATGGTCTCCCTAACACTGGTCTCGATGAGGTGGAGGCCGACAGATGTTGTCCTTTCCGATTGGTGCCCATCTCTGACACCACCGTGCCCTGGTGGCACTTGGCTCAGCCACGTGTTGCAGTGGCAGCACGGGACTTACAGACCGTACTCACGAGGATGTGCTTTATCAGAAAAGCAACAGGCGACAACTCAGGAACAAGATCAGCTTGTAACTAAGGGGGTAGGCCACTCAGGGGTCAGGACGCAGTTCTTCAATCAGGACAGATCCCTACCACAACAGCTCTCAGCTTATCTTCAGCCGCAACTGCAGTCCCTGACCTCAGATCCTAGGGAAGCTGGCAGGAACGCCATCTAAGCGGCTTCCTGCACCCCACTCTGTGAGCAGCTTGGTTGGCAGAGGAGGCGAGCCTAGACTGGGTCCCTGGCTATGATCCTTCAGGTTGCGTTAACTTGGCTGGGCCAGGATTCTCACTGGTTTGGCAATTAAGACCTAGTAATATCCCATGAAAAAGTATCTTGTTGAATACATGTTCGACTGCAAACTGCCAGGTGGGTGGTTCAAACCCACCAGCAGACCAAAGGGAGAAATCGGAGGCTATTTGTTCCTGTAAAGATGTATAGCCTCAGAAACCCTATTAAAGGTCACCAGGAGTCTGAATCAACTCGACGACAGTGGGGTTTTGTTTGCTTAATTGAACACGGTATGACAGACACAACACAATCACCTCCATAATAGGATTGGCTATGAACGTCCAATCAATTGTAAGATGTAATTGTTGGTGTCTCTCCGTCTAGAGCAAATGAAAGTGAAGGAAATCAGAGACACAAAGCAACACGTGGTCCAAAGGACAGACCCACTACGATCAACTGCTCGACTGTGAGCTCAATGGGAGCTTCTGCACCGAGGGGAGAAAAGGGAAAATGAACTCAACATCGTAGAAAGGATGGGGTGTCTGGTCAGACAGGGACTAGTGGAACCTCGCCATCAAATCTGGAGCAGAACTTGCCCCACGGTTCATCTTTCAGCTAAAAAAAAAAAGGTCTATGTCTAGGAGGAAGGAATCCACTCTACAGACTAATCAACCCTCTGAGGCCAAACAGGCAGCATTCGCCCCCAAATAAAGCTCAGAGAGAAACAGGCAAGAAAGGGCCAAATGGAAAGAGGGAGCTATCTTTCCAGAGGGAGAAAGTGGGAGCCTGCTGATATGTGGTGGGGATTGTAATCAATGTCATGAGACAGAATATGTATAAATTATTGAATGGAAAACCAATTTGCTCCATAAACTGTCACTCGAACCACAATAAAAAGTTAAATGAAAAAGAAAGTTGTTTAAGATTTCCAACCCACTTTGTTGTCACTTGTGGGGACTGGAAACAGGTGTCCCCGTGTTTTCTGGGGCCCACAGCAACAGCAGCGCCAGGGCCCCGTTATTTTCATGTGTGACTGAGGCCGCTGCCTCGTAGATTCCAGAGACTGAAGTTCCAGCCACACTAACCACGTCAAAGAAGTCTTCAAAAATTCCCTGCACGACTTTCTGGGACCCGAGCAGCAGACAGGAGGGTCCTCTAACAATGGTCCCTGTGTCATCTCATGCCTCCCCTGCCATCGAGAGCAGAAGCACAAGGAAGCACAAGCAGGGACAGCGAGGGAAAGAGCTCTCCAGGCCCAACCCCACTGCAGGCCTCTGAGCCACAGGGCAGGCCTGTGAGGGCTGGGAAGGGAAGTCCTGGCTGCAGAAGGGACTGCCCTTTGGGCCTAGAAATGGTCGCAACTGCCTAAATGAGGCTGGTCTTCCACCTGAGAGGCTGGGAGGCTTGTGTGGTCTGCTCGAGAGGCCACAAAGCAGGCTTTAAGGTAATGTTTAAAAAGACAAACACGCAGGCCTGTCTGGATAGGACAGGCTGGATGAACAATCTGGAGGAGAAAACAACGGGACTCACAGTCCCGGGGGGACATGGG
>NW_022103958.1:39761870-39768834 GCF_000313985.2 Echinops telfairi
GTGTCCTGAGCTCTTATCTGTGCCTGTTTACACGCTCCGGCCTAAACCCACCGTGAAAGGCAGGACTGGGGTCATGATAGCCTCAAGGAATCAGAGGATAGTGTGTGTTTCGTTGGTGCTATACATCACCCTGGTTGACTCATCCCTTCCTTGTGACCCTTCTGTGAGGGGATGTGGCATTGTCTGCAGATGGGTTCTGGTTCTCTGTTCCGACCTCCCTCATTCTCAACAATATGTTTTTTTGTTTATTTTGGGTGTTCTGTTGGCTGTGACCTGATCCCATCAACACCTCATGATCCCACAGGCTGGTGTGCTTCTTCCATGTGGGCTTGTTGCTCCTCTGCTAGATGGCCGCTTGTTTAACTTCAAGCCTTTAGGACCTCAGACTTTATAGCTTTTGATAGCCGGGCACAGTCAGCTTTTCCACCACATTTGCTTGTGCACCCATTTTGTCTTCAGCGATCATGCTGGGAGGATGAGCATCACAGAATGACTGGTTGTTAGAACAAAGTGTTCTTGCATTGAGGGACAGCTTGAGCAGAGGCCAAAAGGCCATCCACTTCCTCAATGTATTGCTATATAAATAAATGGACCTATACCAACAACTCTATTTTTTGAATTAATATATTTACATAAGTGCACACCTACCGTACATACTCGTGTATAAGCCGAATTTTTCGGCACACTTGTAATGCAGTTTTTGTGGAAGAATTAGGTGCCTCAGCTGATATTCGGGTCGGCTTATATTCAAGCATAGACAGTGTGTTTGTACCTCTAGCCATAGCTTTGTTTCCTAGAGGTGCACTGTTTCCTTTTACCTTCCTCCTTTCTCACCACCCCGCTCGCCCTATGGCCACCTCTTCGTACTTCATCTCAGTTAGACTGCTGTTGCTCCAACACCCCCAGGATCTCTACATCCTTCTTATTGATTTTAATTCCCTAGTTTTCCCCCCAACCATGGCGTTGCTGGCTCACCGCTCCCTTCCCCAATAAAAATGTAAACAGATATTTGAATAGCAATATTGTGGTTAGGTGCTGCTGTGTCCGTTCTGACGGTGACCCTACGTATGGCAGAACACAACACTGCCCAGTCTCACACACCCGTGGAGATGTCCTGCTTGAGTTCATTGTGGCTGCTGCTGTGTCCATCCAGTCACCAAGGGCTTTCTTCTTTTTTCTCTGACCTTCCATTTCGCCAAGCGAGATATCCTTGTCTGGGGACTGGCCTCTCTCGATAGGACGATGTGCAAAATGCGTGACCTGACGGCTCCCCACCGCCCCTTTTTTTAGGTAGCATCTTAGCTGTACTGCTTCTAGGACAGAGTGGTTTGTTCTTCTGGGAGTCTTTGGAACCTGCCAGATTCTTCACTGGCACCGTAATTCAAATGCATCAACTTTTCTGGTCATTCTTCTTTATCGTTTAACTTTTGCATGTATGGGAGGCAACTGAAAATCGGGGTTGAGTCAGGTGCATCTGTGTGTTAGTCTGGGTAGACTAGAGAAACAAATTCATAAATACCCACATGCATATAAGAGTTTTATATAAAAGGTAATTGTACATGGAGAAAGCATCCCAACCCAGTCCAGTCCAAGGCCATAAGTCTGATATTAGCCCATATGTCCGATACCAATCCATAAAGTCCTCTGCAGACTCACGAAACACATGCAATGAAGCCAAATGCAGGATGATCACAAGCCAGTGGGGAGAAAGTCTTTGGGTCCAATGACGCTGTAAGCTTCTCTGTGGTTTCTCCGGCTTCCGAGGTCTGGTTGTGTCCATGTGATTTGTCTTCTGCAATGTCTCCCAGGGTGTAGCAGAGAGAGAGAGATGTCTTCTGCCTCCAAGGAGGAAGTACCAGAGTTCCCAGAATTCTTAGGAGAAGGCCATGCCCACAGAAGCCTCATTGGCTGTCTCCAGATTGACAGCCTAGACTCCACCCCTACACTCTTAATCCTTAAATTGACACCAGATTAGGTGGCGACCACAATCTGTGTCCTCAAAATCTCATCCTTGCTCTTCCACATTGAAGAGGTCTTGCACAGCAGATCTGCCCAATGTCAACAGCCTATCATTTTTTGGCTAGTTAGCCAGGGAATGAAAAAATAACGACCAGTAAAGTGCAACAAGGAACTCCATGTACCTCTGGTGGGACTGTATGTTGTCATAAATTCTCCTGAGCTGGGGTAGGGGGGTGGGGAGTCTCTCAAACTTTACTGTGCATACAAATCATATGCTGTGATGCAGACCCCGATTGAGCAGGTAGGTCTATTTTAGGATGAGGCCTAAGGCCTGCATCGCAAGCTCCTAGTTGATATTGTTTAAGGATCGCATAATGAGTAGCAGCATCCCAAAGAATATCAAAAGTCGTAAAACTGTTGAACCTTTGACCCTGTCAGCCCATGCTAATGAACTAAGTTTAAGACACAACAGAGCAGAAAAAGCTGATGCACAATGACATCCATTATATTGTTTCTGTAATAAAACCTGAATACAGTCTAATAACCTAACTGAAAGGAAATTCCTAAACAATATATGACAGTCATTTGAAGAAAATAAGGGGCTGTTAAAAAAAAAGTTTAAAAAAAAATAAGGGGCTGTTAAATATCAACTTCCTGGAGTACGTCAGATGCTATGGAAAAATACCCATGGAATGGGAAATAAAAATTAAAAATCAAGATATAAAACGGGAGGTATATAAATTTGGAGTACGATTCCAAATTTATACAAAGAAGGCTGGAAACATACACGTGAAAGGGGGTCCAAAAGTGAGTGGGAAGATTCCACGATCTCTTCATTCCATCTCCCACAAACTTTTCGAAGCCTTCTCGTAAACGACATTGCAAACAGCTTGGGTCCCGCTAGCCAAATACATGGCAGCATTCCAATTTTATTACTAAAACATTTGATATAGTCACAATAAAAGAGAGAAAACCAGTTGAGTATTAACAGTACAGGATTATGATTTATTGTCTATCTTTATGCATTCTGTATTTTTCCTAACTGCTTTCCTTCCTGTAAGCAAGGAGGACATTTGCAACCAGAGGAAAAAGAATCGCAAAGTCACATACATTCGGCAAAGCAATTCCAACATCCACGAAAGGTGCACTTCGCTTTTCTTAATGCGACCCAGGAAGAGCCTCTCCTGGTTATCGCCAAGGTCCTGATCCACCAATCTGACTGGTTTCACCACTGCTCCCTGTGCAGAGTTAGACCCATATCCATTGCATGGTGGGGCTTTCTCCTCGGCTGAAACTGCTCAGCGACTTCAGACCAGGGGGCTCACTGGGCTGCAGAGAAGAGGACAATGGCCAGGGTGGGATGCCAGGACCCACACTGCTGTGGGCGCTGTCACATGTCCAAAACACCCACACAGAGCCCTGATGACTCAGGGCCCACAGCTGGAAGCAAGCCGGGGCACCCACGCTGCCCCTAAGGGGTCCACATTCAGCTCTTCCTTCACACTCTCTAGCCCCTCCTAGTGGCCAGCCCAGATCCTGATCAACGGCCACCCCTGTGAGCCCCGAAGGGATAGTCCAAGAGACTTTGTCTCTGCCACTGAGCCAATTCTGACTCAGAGTCACCTCTAGCATAGTCGGTTACGTGCTGGGCTGCTAACCCCAACATCAGCAGTTCAAAACCACCAGCGGCTTTGTGGAACACAGGTGAAACTTTCTACTCCCATAAAGAGTTACAGTCTTGGAAACCTACAGGGCTAGCTCTACCCTGTCCTATAAGGTCACTATGAGCAAGAGATTTAGGGTGCAAAAAGCAACTCCCACTGCTGACAGCTTCAAGATCTGCCTCTGCGTGGACACGGATTGAACCCTAGTCCCGAGGGCTTGTCCTCTGCCCTGCTCATGGGCCTGACCAGACCGAGCTTCTGCCCAGCGTAGCCACCAGGATCCCTGGTGGCACAGCGGTTGAAGCGCTCCGCTGCTAACCTAAAGGCCAGTAATCTGGATCTACCAGTGATGCTGCAGGAGAAAAGGCCTGGTGAGCTACTCCCCAAAAGACTGCACCCTACACACCCTAAGGATTCCAGGACCTTTAAGCATCAGGTTCACTCACAGCACACAGTCACCACCCTGGAATCCCTGTATGTACGGACCCCTCTCCTGGAATCCCCGGGTAGCTGGGCCCTGCTGGGCCAGTGGCTCTTGCAGCACGCAGGCTGAGCTCCCTAGTCACTAGCCTTCACCAACCAACCAGGGATAACCTGGAGGAGTGGTTCTCAACCTGTGGGTCGTGACCCCTTTGGGGGTCGAATGACCCTTTCATAGGGGTAGCCCGATTCCTAACAGTAGCAACATGACAGTGATGAAATAGCCATGGAAATAATATTATGGTTGGGGGTCACCACAACACGAGGAACTGTATTCAAGGGTCGCGGCATTAGGAAGGTTGAGGACCACAGCATCTTACTGTAGCCTGCAACCCAGGAGCCCAAGGTGGCACTGCGGCTAGGGCACTATCTGACGTTCGCTGACCAAGTGACTAAACAGACCACGCAGAGGCGAGGCTGCTCTGCTGTCCTGGCAAACGTTCTGGCCAAGCATTTCCAAATTCTCTCTCTATTCCATATAAAAGGGCAAGCCGACTGGGGTACACGTGTATAAGACAGGCTAAGCCATCCTAGGACAGGTTGGGAGAAAGACACCAGTTCATTCGGGTTTCCGTTACTACTTCTTCCGTAACCGGCAAAGTGCAGGGTGCCCCCCCCCCCTGCAGAAGAAGGAGACATGTTTGCTGGTGGTGGAGGGAGCGGTGGCGGTAGCGAGGCCAGCCCTTCTCTGCAGCCTGTCTCAGATGAGTACCTCGGCACTGCCACGCGTGCGTGCGATTGCAAGGTGCAGCTAGGAGCCACACCACCAACCCCCAAACCAGCGAGTCCGGGTCAGTAGAAATTCTGAAACCAAACTAGCTGAAGACGTTAGGGCTTGTCAGTGAGTAAGGGAGGCATGTGATTGGCTAAGTGTTCGCTCCATTCATATGCTCTCCAGGCAATTGCCCCGTTCAGAAAATCCCATGAAATATGAATAAAGTACAAATCATTCAGGAAAAAGAAAATCGCATGAAGTCAGGGCATGTCACCTTCTGAGAATAAAGAAACAGGCTTGATGGTGTTATCGATGTGAAAATCGAGCCCTCCTCGTCCTGACTTCCAGTGTATCTTTAGGAGCTGTGTAGGTACATCAGAACAGGTGCATACGGAGGTCTGGTTTGGTTTCCTCTTACTCTGGAGCGCTGGGGGCACAGGGGGCTGTGGGCCGGGCTACCGGCCACTCCGTGGGACGAAGAGGAGGCTTTCGACTCTCACATAAGTCCGGCAGTCTCGAAACCAACAAGGGCAGTTCCAGTCCGTCCAGCCAGGCTGCCAGCAGTCAGAAGACACAAGCGCTAGAGATGCCAGGCCCCTCTTCGAAGGCCCCTCTAGGTGGATTCAAACTTTCAACTGTTTTGTAATCATTTTTTGGACATACAATTTGAATAACATACCACTGGACCACTGCTCAATCGAATTAAAGAGCTGTGCGAGCTCTATCACAATCAATGCCAGAATTTTTTTCATACTTGTTGTTAGCTTACCATCCCCCCCCCCAATACTGATAACAAACTATCAATCCAGTTACTGTCCCTATAGATTTGCCTATCTTGGATCTCATATACAGAAAAACATATGAAAAAAACCCCAAAAATCCAACAATAAAAACAGACCAAACCAGTAAAAAAGAAATCAGAAAACATTAAAAACTAGAACAAATTTAAAATGAGTCAAAGGGAGAACAAGTGACAAGACATTACATTTTAACTACATCTTCAATAATCCACTTTCGAATGCACTCTGACAGCAAGGTTATTCACATGTCTGTTCTATGGTCAGAGGGAATTCACAGGAGGCTTAGTTCACGTGGGAACCTACAAATGGACTTTTGGGTTTACACTGCCAAAAACCCATGGGTGCTCAGAATTTAAATTCTAACACCACCTCCTCCTCTGGTCTTAGAGTTTATTATTTATAATCCTCGGAACACACAGGCTGGTGTGCTTCTTCCGTGCAGACTTAGCTGACCCCTGACTTAGATGGCTACTTGTGTTCAGACTGCAGACTCTGTTCTTTCTGAGAACCGGGTAGCATCTGATTTCTTCACCACACTTTGCTGTAGCACCCATATCTTTAGTGATCTCATCCTGAAACCGCCAACCTTTGGGGTTAACAGCTGAGCACCTTCACTATTTTTACCACCCAGGGGGCTTCCGTCACCCATTAGGTGTTGTTAGATGCCACCGAGTACCCTATGTTCAACAGAATAAAACACTGCCGGCCCGGTGCCACCCTCACAATCACTGGGGATGCGCCCATTGTGGCACCCACTGTGTCAATCCATCCCATGGAGAGCCGTTGTCTTTTTCACTGACCACCTACTAAGGGCGATGTCCTTTTGCGGGGACTGGTCTCTCCTGACATGTCCAAAGCACGTGAGATGAAGTCTCACCATCCTTGTTTCTGAGGAACGTTCTGGCTGTACTTCTTCCGAGAAAGATCTGTTTGTTCTTCTGGCCGGCCACGTGGGTGCCGCCTGGTCCCAACGCTGTAAGACAGGGTGGAGCGGCCCCTGTGATCGTCCCAGAGTGGAGAGCCCGTCTTGTCTTTCTCCTGAGGAGCAGCTGGTGCATTCCAGCTGCTGAGCTTGTGGTGAGCGGAGCCACTGTGCACCGGGCTCCTGGCAGTCCCCGAGGGTGACCTCAAACCAAAGGGCTCGACTTCTCAGGGCAACACTGGCAACGCAAGAGAGCCGCCACCTTCTTTCCCATTTACCACAGTTGACAGAGTGCGCGCCCCAGTGGGGCTAACAAAGGGGGGGAGTAGGAGGAAGGTTTCACAATGAAGCCTTGGAAAAGAGAAAAGAAGGAAGGAAGGAAGGAAGGAAGGGAGGAAGGAAGGAAGGAAGGAAGGAAGGAAGG
>NW_022103958.1:39768944-39789437 GCF_000313985.2 Echinops telfairi
TGGAGGGGGGTTGTCCTCGTCATTCTAAGCCTACACTGAGGGCCAAAGCAGAGACGCAACAAGCCCGAGTCTCGGGATGGCGGTCGGCTTTTGGATAGCGAACTGGCCCCAGAGGGAAAGGAAATGCCTTTTTATGGACGCGAGCACATCAGGTGCAAGCACCAGTCAAACGGGTGGCATCCCTTGGAGGAAGGCTCACTGCTTCAGTGACTGAGCACGGACTCTGAGCCACGCGTGTGCTGACTTACCGCGGTCCAAGACCACGAGCAGACCCTCTGGAGAGAGGAAACGGACGCACCAAGAGCTCAAGCCCTTTCTCAGTGTCCGGCAGTTACACGGAGAGCAAGGGGCAATAATCCTCTAGAAGTCCTCGGAAGCAAAGAGAAGATGGGAATGAACGGTGCACGTCAAGGCCAGGTGTCCCTCACTGACAAGAGCAGGTGCCCTCACTCCTTGTGCTAAAAGTCCATCTGCCCCTTAGGTCTACTCTGCACCATGGGGTCAGGCTGGGCTTGGCCAAGGAGTGAGGTCAGGATGTTCATTCCCCAGCGCCCTTCATGCTGGGCCACAGCTTTCTGTCCCACTGCTGGTCAGTACCCCTGTCCTTGCCCCTTAAGGCCCAAGGTGGCAAGGGCACCCTGCTGTTCCCGGATCACCCGTTGGTTTCCTTCAACGCCACTCACACCTTTGTAAATGGCCCCTTCACCACTCTTCAATGACCCCGGCACACACATGTGCCAACTGTTGCCTGTCCAGACCGGGATGGCACACAAGGTTCTGGCACTTTCCTTGAATAAACGCATGTATTCCCTCGGCTGCTGTTGGGAGGTCTTACGCACAACAGAACGAAACGCTGCTTGGTCCCGTGCCACCCTCACCAGGGTTCTTAAGTTTGAGCCCGTCAGCACAGTCGCTGTGTCAATCCATCTTGTCAAAGGTCAAGGTCTTCCCGCCTTCTGCTGCTCCCTAAGAGTGGGCGAAATTATTATTCTACAGCCAGGGGACCGGAGAAGTCTGATGGACTCGTCGCCCAAGGTCACACAGCTAACGAAGTGGTCAGGCCTGGTTTCACACAAGCAGTACTTCTGGGCAGGAACTCTTACTGCTTTGCAATAGAGGACTCTGGGAAATGAGGAGTGGAAATGAGAAACGCAGCGAGGAAGTGGGGCGACCAGCGGTACATCGAGGGGGCTGGATGGAGTGGAGGAGTTGAATCAAAATGCGTATGACTTGTTGAGTATGAAACTGACGATCTGCTCGGCAAAGCTTCGCCGAGTCCACAGAGACGTGCTTCAGACGTATAGTGAGACCCCATGTGCACTTTCCAAGGCGCAGATAGCCTCCTCTGTCTCCAGTGAAACAACTGGCGGGTTCGAACCGCCAACTTTGGGGCTAGCAGTCCAATGCTTAGCCAACAGTGCCACTGGGGCTCCTGCTCAGCCCACAAGGGAATGGAAATAAAGAGCTGGCCCTTTACCTACACCACTAGTCTAGGTGAGAGTTTTATAGCTCAGTATTTGTGTCCTTCTCTTCTTATACAAGTGGGCTTCAAAAAGTTCGTGGGAAAATTCCATTACCTTTTAATTCCATCTTTCCATGAACCTTTTGAAGCCCTCTCATGCCTTGAGTTATGTTTTTGTTTTTTAAACAATGCTCTTTTATTTGTCTATACGGCTTTTACAGGGAAAAGGAACACATTTTATTTTTTTGGATTGTCAGCAAAACATAGCACTTGATCAAATCCTGAGGCAGTATGACACAGTTTGAGGGAAATAGATTCTTGTTCAGATTTGAACACGGGTTGTGGCAAATTACATAATCTCTTGTCAACTTGAATGAAGGTTTGGTGTGGTAGGGTTCTCTCTAGAGAACATAATAATAAACTATATCAGATGGAGTCTAGCCTGTCAAGCCAGTCAAAGCCAATGAGGCCTCTGTGTGGGCATGGCCTTTCCCTGAGGATTCTGGGAACTTCGTCTTCCTCCCTGGAGACGGGACATGCTCTCTGCTACATATTCCTGTTGACAAACCACAGGGAGCTACGCTGATGGAGCCAGAGCCCTGGAGCTGGAGAAGTCACATGGAGAACCACGCCAGTGCTGAGATGAGATGCTTCTACCACCACTGGATCCACAAGACTTTCCATCCACTGGCCTGTGATCTTCCTACATTTGGCGTCATTGCAAGTGTTGCATGACTCTGAAGAGGAATTTACAGACTGGTATTGGACACAAGAGCTAATAGCGGACTTATGGACTTGATATGGACTAGGCTGGGATGTTTTCTCAATATATAATTGCTTTTTTTATATAAAGCTCTTTTTAAAAAAAATTTTATTGGGGGCTCTTATAGCTCTTATCACAATTCATCCATCCATCCATTGTGTCATGGACTTTTGTACATTTGTTGCCATCATCATTTTCAAAATATTTTCTTTCTACTTGAGGCCCTGGTATCAGCTCCTCAATTTTTTCCCTCCTCCCTCCCTCATAAACCCTTAATAAATTACAAATTATTATTAATTTTATATATTACATCGTCTGCTGCCTCCCTTCACCCACTTTTCTGTTGTTCGTCTCCCTGGAGGGGGGTTGTTATATGTCGATCATTGTAATCGGTTCCCCCTTTCTCTTACCACCTTCCCCCTACCCTCCTGGTATCACTACTCTCATTATTGGTCCTGAGGGGTTTATCAGTCCTGTGTTGTGAGCTCTTAGCTGTACCAGTGTGCGTGCTCTGGCCTAGCCGGATTTGTATGCTAAAGCTCTTTCTTATACAAATATGAGTGTCTATGAATTTGTTTCTCTAGTCACTGGGCTCTACCAATTACTATTGGCTAATTGCTCAACCTTTCTGCATCTCCCAATTATTCGTGTACAAGAATGGGAGTCCTAAGCAGATTGATCGCACAGGCTTCGGGAGGACTGAGTTGTGATCTCGCTGCTGCTGCTGCTGCTGCTGTCCAGTTGGCTCTGACTCACAGCAGCCTGTGTGCAGCAGTACCTAGAAGCCAGCAAGCTCCATGAGGGGAAGCAAAAACAATATTGATACAACATCACAGACACTTCTCAACAAAAATACCAAAAACGTGAAGCTATTGCTCCTCGAGAAGCCCTCCGTGTGCAGAAGGTCTGCGCACGTCCGCAGGTGGCCTTCCCAGCGCTCTGACCCTTCCCTAAAAAGTCTGCACACCGCACCTGACGCCGCATCAAAACAGCAGCCTTGGTATCCTCAAGGGACCCACACTGTATTCCTCCTAAATGTCCTTTGAATTGGGGCAACAAAAAGAAGTCCAAACGGGCCAGATCGGGGCTGTAGGATGGAAGGGTAAGGTTTCCCAATGGAATTCCCATGGGACAGTCCTTGCTACCCTGGAAGAATGAGGAGGTACACAGTCAACATGGAGGAAACGGTCCTGGGACCGACTTTCCTGGCCTTTTTCTGACCCATTCTGTCTTCAGTTGTCTCAAAAGTCCTTCCTAATAGCCCCCCTTGATAGTCCTGTCTTGTCAGAAAATCTGTCAAGCTCCCTCCCCAGCAAGATAGCCGCAACTTTCTGAGCTGACCTCTGCCTTAATTCCACTGGTCCAGCCGATGCCCTCAGAAACCATGCTCGCTCGGACTGTACCTACTTTTGCAGGCACCTTGACAAAGAACTTGTCTGATCACAGAGCTGTGTTCAAACACGTTGCGTGTGTGTATGAAGTGGAGCTCTGGTAGCAACATTGTGGACTCACCCTTTTATTAAGGTGACCAGATTTTAACATTGGTAAAGCAGGGCACCAATGATAAAACTCATATCCTGCCGAAATAGCCACATGGCAGCCGTGCATTCTTTCCAAAAATCGTGACTTTTTTAAAACGCCGCAGGACGCGTGAAAAATTGTTAAAAATCGGGACTGTCCCACCAAAAGCAGGACGTCTGGTCACCTTACCTTTTATCTAAGTGCTAGCTATTATGATCACAAGCCAGGGATGTGAGGAAATACCCTTCATCTACCCACGTCCCCCAGGTTTTTCATTTGCAAAATGTTAGAGAGGCAGCAGCAGTGAAAATAGAGTAATGTGTTAATTCTCAAACACTCCAAACACACGCCCTGCCATCGAGCCGATTCCCACTTGTAGCGATCTTACAGGACAAGGGAGAACTGCCCCTGTAGGCTTTAAGACGGGAGAACTTTTGGGAAGAAGAAAGCCTAGTCTTTCCCCCACAGGAGTGGTTGGTGGTTGCAAACCGCTGACCTTGCAGTTAGTATCCCAATGCCTAACCACTACGCTTCCAGGGCTCCTCATACATGAATCAGTATGTAATTAATATCAATATTAACTAATACGTAACTTTAATTGCTTTATGTGTGCTGGGAGAAAAAACGAGGCCTTCTAATGCCTTAACAAGTTACAGTCTCAGAGACCCACAGAGGCAGTTCCACTATGTCCGGTAGGATTGCTATGAGTCAGCATCGACGCAGTAAGTTTGGGTTTTTTGGTTTGTGTGTGCCAGGTACTGTGCCCAGCCCTTGGCACCTTGAGTCAGCTCACTGATGAACAGCCCTGGAAACTGGTAGTAATGCCTTTCTATCCAAATTCTGTACTTAGGGAAACTGAGGTTGGGGAAAGGAAGTGAAGGGCCTGAGGTCACAAAGCACCACGTATGTGTCCAGGGCATTGGTCTAGGCACAGGGGGATCAAGGTCTGGCTCCACGGGGAACCAGGCTTGCCAATCTTTCAATGCACTGGGCCTCAATGAAGTGGGCCTAAGACCCCAGGACCTGTTTCCAGTCAGGGTCTCACCCTGGTCCCCCTCCCAGACCAGCACCTAACCAGCGGGCCCTGACCCCCAGCTGGGTGGGGGTGCCACTCGCTCCAGAGAGTGATCTAAGCACTGAGGAAGGCAGCTCTCGGAATGCCAGGGGAGGGTGCAGTGACCCATGAGTCATCCCGCCGCCCTCCAGGCTGGGGCCCTGACTAATGCATCATCTTCGTCACGGGCTTTCTGCTCCCCTCCTGGTTGGCTGGGGGCTGGCGGAGCAGTCAGCCCTAAAAGGAAATCAGTTTGTTAGCAAGTCTCCTCTTGCCCTGCCAAGGCAGTGAGGGAGGGGGCGCAAGGGAAGGAAGGACGCCGCAGGCCCAGCCGGCTCGAAGAAGAATCTGAGGGGCAGAGAGGCAGGCCCAGAGGCTCACGTGGTGAGATCCCAACTTCAGCCGACCGTTGGGAATGCGTTTCCGTGCTTTCCCCTCCCCAGTGGGAAAAATGGACCATTCCAGAAGGCTGAAAAAGCCAGTGCTTATCCTCAATGCGGAAGGAAAGCAGCAAAAGGCCTCCCCCCAGAGGACTGAGGCAGGGTGCCCGGGGTAGAGAAAAGGTTCGGGACCCCTAAGTCCCACCTGTTGTCAATGCACTCACTGCTGAGGAAGGACTCTGAGGACTTAATGCCTGCCCCTGATGACCAAAGACAAGCTTTCCCAATGAAATTAGAGACGATGATGATAACTTTGTTGTTTGAAAGAAATGAGGTGTTTGTTTGTTTGTTTGTTTGTTTTTAACCTGGCTGTATAAACGAATCTTTTTCTTGCCCAGTATCTCCTTTTTGTGGGGTGGAGAATTTGGTAATAACCCGACAAAATTCAAACCTTGTGGGAAACAGAAAGATTTCTCCCAAGTTGTCTCCCCCAGATATATCCCAAACGTAGCTGCTTGCTACACCTGGCAGATGACTATCCACTTGGAGGTCAACAGAAGTAGGTCAGGGGTTATTCTCCCTAAGGGTTATCAGCCAGCCAGAGCAAGCAGTCACCACTGTTTATCCCACAAGTAGGGCCCACTCACTTCTGATAAGGATAGCAGTAAATTGTTTCCCTCAAGGAGAACCCAGAGAGGTCAAGCCCACCCAAGAGTGACCAAGGTTAGGGTGCCATCATGAGTCTAGGGTCCGCCTGTCTTGTCACATGTATACCTCTAGTCCCTCCCATTCCTATGTGCACACCCCTAGCTCATCCCCTTCCTGTCACGCTCATGCCTATCGTACATCCCCTTCCTGTGAGGTGTATGCCTATTGTACAGCCCCTTCCTGTGACGCGTGGTTCCCTGTAATCACACCCCCCTAAAGAATGATAAGCCTTGGTTAGCAAATAAAGTTGGCCAGCTCTCGCTCTTGGGATCGCTCCATGTGGACCACCAGGAGGTGAGCATGCTACCACAAAATGTGTCTGACTCCATTATTTCAATCTCTCTTCTATCTCTCATGCTCTCTGTGACTTTATTATAATCTTTAAGTATCTTAACTGTACAATTGCGCACCTATCGAACCCGTGACTAGTTGTGGGGATCTCCCCCCACAAAACTTAACAGATTGTTGGCTCTCCAATTCTACAGCTAAGATTTTAGGGTGCAGATAAACCTGCACCAAATGTGCTTAGTGGTTCGCAAGCACAGTCAATGCCGCATTGTCTAAACGAGCAAAACCCGAGGGAAAGGGGATTAATTGTTCATCCACGAGGAGCTGGCGAAATTTAACTATGACCTCCCTCACACCGTGCACTCTTAAAAACTGTCTTAAGAATGAGGTCACCCCTTAGGGGATAGATACACAAGCCAACAGGTAAGTGGGGAGGGGGAAAACCCAACAGCGCACACTCTTTAAAGCAGATTGCGGTTGATCAACGTAAATCCAGTATGTCTACTTGCAAAACAGACCGATTCTGAGGAGGACTCCTCGTGACCGGGGCCCAGGAGGGAGGGTAAAAGGGACTCCTTCCTTTGACTTTATGTTTCTGGCCTCTTTCCATTGTTTACCATGACCACGGGCATTTTGCTCTGGCCTAAGAAACACTGAGGTGATCGGATCACGGAAGCTAGCGAGCATGCATTTTGCTCCCGCCTGCAATCAGGCCGTCCCCCGTCCATTTCGCCGATGGCGACCTCAGAAAGACTAAGGACCACGGCCACAGGGATTTCAGAGGAGGGTCACGGAGTCCCTGCGCCACTGCGTATGCACTGTGGTTAATTGTGATGAACACATTTGTGAAAATCCAAAGCCCTACTCTGGAAAGATGGCTGTGGTGTGGCGGGAAAGGCACTGGGTCTGAGGTTGAAGACTGAGTCAAATCCCTGCTGGGACACTTGTTCACGAAGACACTGTGAGCAAGGCGCTTCGCCTTTCTGGACCTCAGTTTCTACATCTGTAGAATGGAGGTGGTCGGGTCTCCCTGGGTTGGCGCAGGGATTAAATGTGGCATGGCCTACGCATGGAAGCCTCTAGGCGCTTGCCAGAGGGCGGATCCACCTACTAATAAAGAAAGGATGCTGAGGACAGACAAATGATGCTTAGAGTCTCACCAGGGGCCCCATAATCTCAAACTGCTGAGCTTTAAAATCTGAGAAGGAAGACTTTTAATTGTTCCGATTGTGCCTACGGAGCCTACCCTGAGTCGATGTGGCCAGGACAGAGCCCAGACTTGGGTCCAGTCTCCACCCCCCAAACCAAACAATCCATCAAGTCCCGTCAGACTCATAGCCAGCCTGTAGGACAGAGTAGAACTGACCCTTGGGTTTGTTTCGGAGACTTTAAAATTTTACTACAGTAGCAGACAGCCTCGTTTTCCCCACCAAGGAACAACTGGCAGGTTCGAACCACTGACCTTGGGGTAAGTAGCTCAATACTGAGCCCCCTACACGACCCAGTCTCCTTCTCCATCCTCCAGGAAGCCCTCATTTCTGCCTTGGTGAGAGCTTCCAGGGCTCATCTTAAAAGAGTCCATTTCCCAGGCCTCCACGAACATCTCAGAATTTTTAAAAACTGGTCAAAGTTCCCAGAATCCTTGGCGACCTGCCTTACAAAACATCCCAGAGTGCTCAGCTGTTGTTCAGCAAACATGCTCTGCATCTGCACCACCATGTACTCTGGGTGCGCTGGAGGGCGTGCGGGAAGTCCGCCTCCCTCGTGACTCGGTGAACTCTTCACGGGTCAGGACGGCGGCAATCATGGAAACCTGCAAATATGCACACAAGGAGCGGGAATATGAGGGCCAGCTAAGTTGTTTTTGGTGTGTTTTTATGGCCACTTGTTACACTTGGTAAACAATGAAGTTTTTATGGCTCCTTGTTAAACTTAGTTGGCTGTTTTTAAAAATTAAGTTTCCCAGCACCTCGCTAGCACAATGAGCAACAGCGCAGTCAGTCTTCTCCCAGGGAGCGCCTACTCCCTAGGTTAGACTATTGGAAGCACATCCTAGACATTTCATCAAGAAGCATTTCAGTGTCTATCCTTAAGCTTTAAGGTTTTTTAAAAAAAATTAATTTTAAAAACATAGCCATAACACTATTTTCACAGCCTTCAAGTTAATAAAGATGCCTTGGTAGACAGACGTCAGCGCATGGCCCACCGGCAGCCATCAACTCAGAGACCAGACAGGACCAGGGAGAGCTGCCCTTGTGGGTTTCCAAGACTGCAAATCTCCACAGGAGCAGACAGCCTCGGCTGTCTCCCCCAAGGGTCCAGGCAGGGGGTTCACCTGGCCGAGCTGCGGCCAGCGGCCCAAGCCCAGCGTGGAACCCACTATGCCATCAGCTCCGGTCCGGGTTCCCCTTGTGCGGTCTTGTCAACGACTTGGGAAAAGTGGGTTTGCTTAAAGCAAACAAGCACAAGGCGGGCTTCAGAGGTGTAGCTTTGTTTTTTCAATCTCCCTTCTCCCCTCGACCCTCTCCTAGCACAGTGGCTGCGCGTGGTGCATTCAAAGCCCAGTGGCACCACTTCTGAACTTTTAGACAAGCCACCAAGCCCACAGCTTCAGCCTCTCCACTGGGAAAAGGAGAGTGGTAATCATGCTCTACCTCGTGGTTATTTGTGAAGATAAATCAAATATAACACTTAAAATACCAACAATAGTGCCTGACACGGGAAAAAAACCCTTGTTTTTATTGTTATTCTTGGCTGTAAGACTGACTTCCCTTTTGAGAACGATGATGGCAACAAATATACAAATGTGCTCGACACAATGGATGGATGTAGGGATTGTGATAACAGTTGTATGAACCCCCAATAAAATGATTAAAAAAAAAAAAGACTGACTTCCACAGACTCCCCAGAAACAACATGCAAGCAACCAAATGCAGTAACCTGAAAGACCTTCACTGAGAACTCTGAGCCACCGTTCACAATGAGGAGCAGGCCGTGCTGCTGCAGACCTGCGTCTGGACCCGAATCGCCTGGATTCAAAACCCCTTGTCTTCACCCCTTGTCTTGCAATAGCAGAAACAATGCTTGTGTTTGGCCAAAATCCACTTCCTTTGCCTCTGAGCAGACCACTACTCGTGGCTCTCAACCAGCCCTGATTTTAGGTGTGGTCACATGACTGCCTTCCGGGCAGTGGCGTGACGTTGACCAGGCCGGACCCCTACAAAACCTCCCACCTCAGTCCTTGCTCTCCCTCACCCACCAGCTGAGAGGTAAAAACTCAGGGAGGAAAGCAGAGAGCCAGGAAAAAAAACGTGCAAGTTATTTTCCAAGTTGGGCCTGCACAGGCCAAGTTCTTCTCAGTTCAAAGCAAAAGTGGAATGGATCCGACGTTGTCAAAGTGAGCTGAGTGAGCTGGCGTGACAAGCGGGATGGGGAGCACGAGGGGTCAACAGCCTGCTAGAAACACACCCTCCCTCTTAGAAAACAAGAGCCGCGTGTGGGCTGCATAGCAACGGACTGTCTGCAGAGGCAGGGGCCGAGACCACGGTGCCCGGCTCTGAGAGGGGATCGTCCAGTGACCAGATTGAAGAGCGCTAAATCAAAAGCGACGAGACTAGACCCTGCTATGAGCTGGCCATGAGCGTCTGAGATTTTGGATTATATTAAGCTTCTGAGAGGATTATGTTATGATTAAGCTTCTGAGAATTTTGGATTCACCTGCTGCAGTAGTGAGCATTACCTTAAACGAGTACACTAGCCTTGACCTTGGGCAAGTTACCTGGCCTCGCTCTATACCAGTTCCCTCCTCATATCAAAGAAGTGAGATATTAATAATATTCTCGTCCGTGAGCTTGTTGGGAAGATCGATGAAGTTAATATATAAGCAACCACTGCACTACTAGTAGATCCGCGGCTGTGCCTGGCACACTTAGGTTACTACTATCATGGCTCATCACTGTTATTTGAAAAGTGACAGTATATTGTGAAGCATTAGATGTCACTTAAGTGTGTACATTTTCAAATGTATGCCCTTTTTTTTCTGGTAAGATTTTGTGACATTTTAGGGTCAAGTTCTATTCTAGGCAGATTTTCAATGTCTTCAGGAAGCCAGTGTTCTTACGATGCGCTTCACAGGAAATACTTGAGGATTACGCCCATGGCAAGGTGAAATGCCCCTGATACAGGCTGCAGGCCTTCGTGGGTGCCCTCAGTCAGCACTGACGGATGGGAGAAGGGCACTCCCCCTGGGGGAGCTTGATAGGCTCACGGAGCTCTCACAGCACTCGGGATTGAAGAGACGCCGCTGGACTCCGGCTTTTAAAACGCAAGTGCTCAAGGAGATCTCCAGGTGGCCAAAGCACAGAAATGATGCCCACGCGCACGCAGCCTCAAGGAAATGTGAATCAAACCTACGGTGAGATGGCCCTTCCCGTCCACTAGGATGGCTGTGGGAAAAAGACAGATCATCACCCAGCCTAGACAAGACGAGGAGACACTGGACGCTCCTACGCGCTGGTGGGGCTGCGGGATGGCACGGCTGCTCGGGAGACTAGTCTGATAGTTATTCCATGGGTAAGCACAGAGGTGCCACACGGCTTCGCAGGCCCAGCCCTAGACATATCCCCCCCTCCCTCCAAAATGAAAATCTACGTCCACACAGAAACTTGTACAAGATCCTCCATCACGACATTATCCATAACAGCTAAAACATCAGAGCTGATCCCAAAGGCTCAAGTAGAAAGAAATGCTTTGGAAAAGTTGATGGCAACAGATACACAAGTGTGCTTAATACAATTGAATGATGGATTGTCATAAGATTTGGAAGAACCCACCCCCACCCCCGCCGGTAAAATGATTAAAAATAGAGAGATTTTTTAAAAAGAAAGAAAATCGCATAATTTAAAAGAAAAGACCATGTACTGTACTTTCCATTTTCATGAAATGTGCTGAACAGACAATGCCTTTGAGACAGAAAGTCAAGTGGCAATGGCCTAGGGCTGGGGGACGGAGAGCTTGAGGGGGAGTAGGTGACTGCCGATAGAACAGAGACTTTTATGTTGTCGTCATAATGAAAGTGGATTGTGGCATACAACTCGAGGACCATACTAAACACCACTTCCCATGAGTCCGTGGTCCGGTATGGGAATCGTATCTCAATAAAGTTTTATCTTCAAACACACAGACAAGGGCCTCCTCTGCCATTCTGAGTCTTCCTCCTCCCTGGACTTGAGCCTCCATCAGAAACCCCACCTCATCAGAAGCCCTGGTTAAGCTCTGGTTTCATCTCTGTGTGCGGGTAACAGTCCCTCGAGGCCCGATTGCTACCTGGTCTGGAGGTTTGGCTGTCAGTGTCCTCTAGAGGGGTCACCAGCATGTCCAGGTGAGAGATGGTACTGTCATTGACATTCCCGTGAAAACTGATAAGCCACTGATAGACAACCTGTCAAACACAAGCGTCACCAACACGGAGATGCCAGCAGGGTCTTGATTTAGCTAATTTCACCCAGGAGCATAAGTTAGACCATGAACCCCACTTCCCAGGACCAGGATCATTAAGCGAGCTAGGTAGCTGGAAGCCCAGATTCCTTACATTGATGTCCTATCACCGCGAAAGCCGACATCCAAGCCTTACAAATGGAGCGACAATTGCCAACGACGACCGACCTCTAGCTAATTCAGGGGCCTGGACTCCCATACCCCACACGCTCCAACGCCAACTTCAAGCCATTCTGAACTTTGATCTCTGCAGCAGAAGGCCTCAGATTTATTGAAGCACCAGGTCCCAATTGTGTAAACATTCATCCCTGGCAGAACCATTACAAGGTGCGAAAACCGGTTGCCCATCACCCTGGCCAGGTTCAGCACAGTGACAACCAGAGGGGAGCAAATCAATCTGCCTCTCCGTCGTCACCACGGGAGCCTGGCAGTTTCCTAAGAAAGATGCCCCCAGGAAATGCAGGTCCAGGGACCATTCTGTTCTGGGAGCGAGTGAGCTTGCGCCGTAGCAGGGCCCAGCCCACGGAGCCCACCGAGAGAAGCCTTGCAGCCCTCAGCCAAGAGACAGCTGCTAATCCTTGCCAAGGGTATGGTGGGGACTTGCCTGGATCCTGAGCGTTGCTTTAAAATGACATTGTGTTACCCTCGTGCTGTGTTTTGCAAACAGCAGGAAAACTGTCAGTGCTGCCCCTGCTTCTCCCAGCTGCCACTATTAACTACCTGTCATCAGCAGGTCTGGTCCACCAGGGCTGGGAGCCAGCGATAGCTCAGCCTTCTGGTGAACGAGAAAGCCCTCTCAATAGTTTAATTGAAAGGTATACTGCCATTGGCAGGTTAATTTTTTTAACGAATATATCCTGGATAGAAACAAGCAGAGAGCCTGCTCTGCTGGTCCCTCGGTGGGGACAGGCCTCTGAGACCCTGTAGCGGAGGTGGGCAGGCAGCCTCGCCCCTTAGAGTGCACCAGCTGCATCCCAGGAAGTCTGGCTGCTTTCTCATGAAGAGCAAGATGCATCAGGCCCAGCTCCGAGGTGTAGGGCGCCGAGGAGGGGCGTGGCCTCTGGAGGTAACAGAGACAAGCCCATGAGTGAAGGAAGGAAGGATGATGGGGGATGAAAGAAATGCCCGGGACACATGACTCCCAGAGAGCGCGTGTGCCTCCACCAGGGCCTCCCAGGAAACACTCCCTGGGGTGCTGGGTGTAGTAATTACATACTCTACCTGGCTCAGGCCCATCCTGCCGGGACGGAATGAGATACCTGATGACTGATTCCCGGTGCAGGTGGAATCAACTGCAGCCCCGGAGCCACCCACCCAACTCACTGTCTATGCCCAGGGAAGTCTGAAGGCACCCAACGCCTTGTCAGAAAGAGGGGAGGCGTGGGGGGTCCCGCCTTGGCTTCAAGCTCTAACTCCTACAGGATCCTTACTCCTATGAACCCAACTATCTCTACGACAGAGCTCAATCCAGGACCCTGTCATGACCTCCCGTTTGTCTGTGGTGACCAAGTCTGGGTTGGGGTGGGGGATAAATCCAAGCCTTCAAAAACTGGGGAGGTAGAGAGGAGGGCCTCTTTGACTGAACCAGTCAGGTCTCACCTGGGAGTGGTGAGAATGCATTCCAAGGGAGAGAGGGACCGGGCTAACCTCAAATATCAAGGTGCTTGAAACCCAAACCCACTGCCATCCCGTCGATTACAACTCATAACAGAGCCCGTATAACAAGGTAGAACTGCTCCTGACGGTAGGAAAGACGATAAATCCTTAAGGTAGCCGACCATTTCATCTTTCTCCAGAGCAGTGGCTAGTGGTTTCGAACCACTAACCTTACAGTTAGCAGCCCAACATGTAACCCCAGTAAGTCAACAGGGCTCCTCACGTTAGGCACAGTATCTGTAAAGCATGAAGCCCTGTGGCATCGTGGGTGAAGGGCTGGGCTGCCACCTGCTGCGCCTCGGGACAAAGATGAGACTGTCTGCTCCCATAGAAAGTCGCAGCTTCAGAAACCTAAGAAGCAGTTGCACTCTGTTGTACTGGGTCCTCTGTGAACTGGAACTGATTCAAGGTCAGCGGGCTTGGGTTTATCCCCAAAGTGGTCACACCTGAGCTCTGTCAGAAAGGAGATGGGGCCTGGGGAGTGAGACAGGGAAGGATGGCCATCGGAGAATGAACAAGTTCCTGGAAATCGGCTTTCTCCTGAGCCATCATCTCTTAGATGACCCGACCCTGCATCCAGGAGCTAGCAGAAGCTTTCAGCCTTGCTACATTGGCTTTACTTCTTAAATACCTACCAGAAAGACCACCCACACCCAGCCGGAGCCATTTCTTCTTGGTTACCAAATACAAACTACCGATGGTCAACAAGCCAACTGTCATCCTTAGGCCATATAACTGCGCTTCTGGGGAACTATTTTTAATTTAGAGAGAGAGACTGAGAGCGAGTTTTAGGCATCACTCTTTCGAGAATGAAAACAAGAAGAGGATCAACATATTACTTTCGGGTGGCGAACTTTGCAAGCTTGTTTTCTCATCAGTTGCATGAGCGTGCGTCAACTGTGCAATAAAGGGGGAAACTTTTATATTAAAAGAAAATCAGATGCTGGCTTTGTTATATACATTTTGCCACAATCTTTTTTGGTTTGGTTTGGTTTTGAAATCAGGAGTTGCTAGCGAAAAGGGAAGCGGGGAGGTTTGGGGGAAAGACAGGACTTGCGCGTCTCTCTAGCTGCGCTTTGGCCTGCATGTGTCTCCTGTAGTCCCAAAGCTTACAATAAGGGGCCGTCTCGCCCCAGCCTTCAGGAAGCACTGCAGTGTGCATACGTGCAGAGCAAGGCCTCTTCCCTGCTGTGAGCGAGAAGAAGGCCTCACCACCCAGGGCCCCGGGCTCCTCCACGCAGTCCCGTCAGCTACCCTGGGGCTCTCTCTAGGACCCAAAGCTCTGGTCTTAGAAGGGGTAGGCGCGGATGGGGCTGTCGGGTGTTTGCCCAGGAACAGCACAGACTCCTGATGTTATCCCACAGGGGACAGAGAAATTAGGCAGCGGGCAGTGATCATGGGGAGCATTCTTGTAAGTCACACACACAGAGCCAGAAGTTGGGCCCTGGATAGATTAGGAGACCACAAGAGTCACCAAGTTACAGCACATGTAATTGAGCTGTGGACATGCTCAGTGACAGCAATTTGCCCCTCAATGGGCAACAGTTGAGACATATACAGAGAATTACCTGTGAAGCATCTAACACTCTAACACTCTGACTTCAGACGGAGGTCGCAAATGTACAGCAAACACAACACCTGCCCTCAAGCAGCCGAAAGGGCAGAGAAGGACTGAGGCCCAGGGTTTACCCAGCAGAGGTCTGTCTCTCTGTGCTTGGGCCTCAGGCCACAGGCCAAGCCTTCAATTGGATGCCCTGCTGACTCTGGGCTGTAGAAAGGATTAAAAACTTATCAGATGCTTACATCTTTTTTTTAAATAAACATTTTAAATTTTTGGAAGTATTTTAGTATTGAAATCACCGTAGGTTTTCCCCCAAAATGTGTTTTCTCTCCCGTAACAGTGAGTAGATATGTTCCGGCGCTTATAAATGTGTATATGAGGATGTCATCTCTCCTCCTGTACTAATAGCTAAGCCATCATTGTTAGCTGTGCTTGTTAACCAAACAGAGATCTTCCATGAGACAAGGAGACCCACTCCTAATATGGACTTGTCCTTGGGCTGGAGCCCACTTATCCTGGTCGCCATCTCCTGCTCCTGACACAAAGGTGCCTTCATTAGTGGAGGGAAGAAAGAGGTCTTTGTGATGACGTAGCTCCCAGACCACCCTCCACAGACAATCAAACCGAATTTGAAAGAAGCCTGGTGAAAAGAGAGCTCACAAATCATAGGCGCAGGAGCTGCGGGCCCTAAGAGGTAATTGAGCCTAATCCCCTAATGTTGGAAATGGGCAGATCACACCAGAAAGGGGAGGAAGCCTGTGTAATGTTACACAACCAATTGGGGGGTGGGGGTGGGGGGGAGCAGACCCCACCCCCACCTCCACACGCAGCCGGGTAAATATGGGGAAATTCATCCCATAGAAAACCCAATGTCATTATGTATTATTAAATATTACACGAGGCAGGGGGGCCACAAGGAGGCGCGACAGTGACGATCGCGACGTGCATGCCTGCAAATGCACTGTGGCCATGAAGAGGCCCGAACGAGACGCTGTGGGACCACCGAGCAGCAAGCGGCTCACTCTCCCGGGTGGGCGACGGAGGCTCCGCGCAGAAGGGCAGGGTGGGCTGGGTCTTAGTGGATGAGTAGGAGTTTTCAGTAGCTAGAGAGGCTCATTATAGAGCTAGGGACCAGCATGCTTTCAAGTAGAAACTTGTAAGAGAATATTATGTATTTGAGAAATGAAAAAAATGATTTGGGGTAAAGTGGTGGCTTCTTGACAGGGGAAGAGAGGAGATCAAGTCAAAACCGTTTACCAGGAAGCAGTAGTAACGACCTTAAAGGCCATGCTGTTTGTGAGGGGAGAGGGGGATTATCTGTGATTAAAAAAAAAAATTATATATATATATCGACAAAGGATGAAGGGCGATCGAACAAACCTGGACCGGACTGGTTGAGTGGCTACTGCAGTATTTCAGGTGGTGTACAATCCCAAATCCAAACACCCTGAAAACAAACAAACAAACCACCAAGCTTGCCACCAAGTCAGTTTCAAATCCTGGTGTGCCCAAGTATGACAGAGTAGAACCACTCACTTTCTTGGTTGTAATCTTTATGGCTGTAGGTCAACAAACCTTCCTTCCACGATGCCTCTGGGTGGGTTTGAACCACCAACTTCTTGGTTAGCAGTCAAGGGCACACATTTGCATCACCAAAAATCAAACTCATTGCCATCCAGTCAAGACTGACCCAGAGCGGACCTAGAAAACGGGGTAGAACCGCCCCCCGTGAGTTTTTGAGATGGTAGGTAACTCTTTATAACAGTAGACAGCCCAGCCTTTCTTCCACACAGCAGCTGGTGGTTTTGAACTGCTGACCTGTGGCTCACAGCCCAACGCATAACCACTATACCACCAGAGTTCCTCTTTCATAACCCAGGAGGATAACATTTGAAACACCAAGGAAGAAAAAAATAAAATAAAAATCAAGGTATATTATTATCCCTACAGATCTATCTAGATAAAATAGGTTGGATGAACAGTCTGGAGAAGAAAACAACAGGACCAATGGAGACAGGTGGAGGCGGGGGTAAGGAGGTGGTGCTGACCAACCCAGGGGCAGGGGAACAACAAGTGATCCAAAATCAGTGGCAAGGAGGGTATGAGAGGCCTGGTAGGGATTCAGCAAGGGCAATGTAACCGAGCGAAATTAATGAAACCCAAATGAAGGCTGAGCATGATAGTGGAACAAGAGGAAAGTTAAAGGAAACAGAGGAAAGAACTGGGTGGCAAAGGGTATTTATAAAGGTCTAAATACTGGCATGTACATATGTAAATATATTTATGTAGAAGGGTGGGGAAATAGATCTATGTGTATATATTTATAGGTTTAGTATTAAGGCAGCAGATGGACATCGGGCCTCCACTCAAGTACTTACTCAGTGCAAGAATACTTTGTTCTATTAAATTGGCATTCCATGATGTACAACTTCCCGACATGATCGCTGAAGACAAATGTGTGCATAAGCAAATGTGGTGAAGAAAGCTGATGGTGCCCGGTTATCAAAAGATATAGCGTCTGGGGTCTTAAAGGCTTGAAGGTAAACAAGCGGCCATCTAGCTGAGAAGCATCACTGCCCACATGGAAGAAGCACACCAGCCTGTCTGACCACGAGGTGTAGAAGGGACCAATTATCAGACGTCAAAGAACAAAAAAATCATATCAGTGGGTGTCTACCTTCCCCATATGATCACTAGGACAGGGTCTTTTGTTTTTCTCCTTCAGAGTGGCTGCTGGTTTCGAACTGCCGACCTTGTGGCTCGCAGCCCAACAGGAAACCACTACAGCACCCAAACTCCTTAGTTTGATCCTAAGAATTCCTAAAGCTCTCATTGGAGGCTCCACGAACTAGAGAAGACGCAGAACTCTGGGCGATAATAAATAGTAGCTGACCTAATTTAGGGTGCCTTTAGGCAACAGACCCAAGTCAAATGGCATTCCTTGGGAACAAATCTTGAGGATACATCTGCCGGAACAAGGATGAAAAAAGTGGGCCTTTGGCAGGTGACTCTAAGAACCTGTCCAGGGGGCTATTATACCCAACACCTGGGAGTCTATGATGGCTAGTGGGGCCCTGACGGAAAGCGCTGGTCACCAATCCAGCACACTCACCAAGAGCAGGTCAGCTCAGACCAATCCCACTGCCCACTTCAGCTGGACTCACAGACCAGCCCTGAGCAGCCGGCCCTGGCTGTAGCCAGGAGGGGAGGGCCCCTTCAGAAGAGGTGCTCTTCAGACCACCAGCTGACTTGACCCGGGGATTTCACATTTAAGTACACCCGGGATAAAAATAAGATCGTGCACTCAATTTCAAACGTTCAATTGAGTAAATGAAAGATAGTCAAGGAGGGGGTGGTTCTGGCCTAGTAGCAACAAACGTAAAAATATCTTTGAGTAAACCGATAGCCAGCTCAACAATAGAGTACAGTGGGATGGGGCCGGCATAGCACAGCCACCTTGGCCCACTAATAGGATGTGTTACAAGAGCGGTGACAGCCCTGCCCCGTCTGGTTGGATTAGACTGCTAATGCACTAGGCTGACGTGGAGAAGGTCTGCTCATTATTTTCTACCTCCCCCCGGCCCTCTAGGATGCACCGTCTCCCTGTTCTCCATCCATGGCAGTTGGTCCCTACATGTGGCCTCACTCAGATTTGTGGGCCTTGGTGGCTTCCCACTGGGCTCGGCCAATGGGATGTACCAATGGGAGACTGGGGGGCAAAAGGCGAGGGACATGTAGTCTTTCTTCTAGCACTCTCTCCCTGCTCCATGGCTGATGGTGGTTGAGAGCCTCTGTAACTGCTGTCCCTCTTGGGCAGGCCTCTTCCATAGCAGGAGTGCTCAGCCCTCCCGGTTTGTTTTTTCCCCTCGTCCCTTCAGGGCGAGGGCTGGCAATCACTTGCCCCCTCTGCCTTCGGAAAGCTCTTTTTATGCCTTTTTTCTGCTTTTACAGGAAAAAAAAAAGCACACCTGGCATTCAGTTTTGCAGCGAGCACTGTGGAGCAGTGAGCGTGGCGTCCTCAAACTCTTCCCTGGGAACTTGACTGAGCATCTCAGAACCAAGCCACCAGAACTTTAACTGTCTATGAACTACATGCTAGTGTGATCCTGCGGTTTATGTATTATTTGGTAGGCTATTGGGAGGGGGGGGATTAGGGAGTACTAAAATAATTTAAATTAGTGGGGATTCCTTCTTTACTGAATGCCATTTTGACTTACAACAGGTGTCATGGGAAGGCTCTACTTTCAGAGAGTGGACAAAACCTTCGTAAGGTTACAGCCAGACCAACTTTTGGGTGAGTAAGAGGTACATTTTCCTAGAACCTTGACAAAGACGGCGTGAGCTTTCCTGGGAGGTCACGGTTTTCCAGCATCCTGAGTTCCCTAGTTTGGGGCTAAATGAGCTCATGTCCTAATGAGGTAGCAGAGTTATATGGGCTGTCCAGAAGGGACATTTCGAAGTCAGGATTTCATGATCGAGTATACACTATTGGACCAAATAACAACAAAACACCTCACTGCCATCCAGTCCGTTCTGACTTAGTGACCCCACAGGGCAGGGTAGAACTGCCCCTGTGAGGCTCCAAGACTGACTCTTTGCAGGAGTAGTAAGCCCCTTCTTTCTCCCCAGGAGCTGGCTCCTGGTTTTAAACTGCTGACCTTGTGGATCGCAGCCCAACTCCATGATGGCCATGCCACCAGGCCTCCTCATGACACTTCTAGTCAAAGGGGGGTAATGGTCTCCAGGAGACTGAGGGATACACTACTCAGGCCGTGTTTTACCAACATGGCCAAATCAGGGGGAAGCATGTGGGAGGATCTACCGGTATTTTGGTATTTCTTACTTCAATCTAGAGAGCAGAAATCTCGGTCTTTGGGTTAAACTGAACTTCTGTTTTACAACCCAAAACACATTTTACATCTCAGCACCACAGCTTTCAAATGGTTGGTCCATCCCAAACCGGATGCCCAAACCACTCAGCAGCGGATGCCCAAACCACTCAGCAGCGTTATCAGTACTTTTGTCAAAGCAACTTCCATCACTAGTTCTTGAGAATGGTCACCTCATTTTCCAAACAAAAACAAAAACAAGAAAACGTCTGCGCACAGTACTTTGCATGCAAACTGACCTGGGGGTGAAAATGGGGCCTCCATTCAACCAGGTTGGCAAAAAACCAAAAACCGGGTTTTTGCAATCGCCTTTTAACCCCTGAGCTCATGGAAGGGTCAGGAGCCAGGTTGCTAAAATCTGTTTGAATCAGGATCCCCACCCCTTCCTTGGGCATGAGTTTATTATTTATTACATCGAGGTCGGTTAGAGCAGCCAGCGATTCACTCACTCATTGATTCAGCAAGCATCTCTGTTACGTTTATGGGGGTACAACTGAGCCTTGCGGCGGGTGGGGGGCGTGCCCTATAAAATGGGCCCTGGCTGCTGTGGACTTAGGCCAGTTTAGGAATGACCAGATTCCAATGGCCAAGGACGAATGCGTGGGGGTGACGGCGCCCCCAAAGTTGCAGCAGAAACATCGGGCGCGGGGAGGGCGGTGACCAGAGGCCTACGGGAGGACGCGCCTTTGGGCAGGGGCTCCGCCCGGCTCGCCCC
>NW_022103958.1:39789938-39824342 GCF_000313985.2 Echinops telfairi
GCGTCGCGGAGCAGGCGCTGGGCGGACGCGGCGGGACTGAGGCTGCGGCTTTCCAAACGGAAGCGGAATTATTCCAAGCATTCGGGGCAGCTCGCTCGCCTTTCCCGTCCCTCTCTCCCTCCCTCGCGCCGCCCTCCGCCCCGGGAAGGAGCTGCGCGCTCGGGCCGCAGAGGAAGCCCCGACTCTTCCCCTTGCAGGGCTTGCGGCCTGATCTGCTCATAGATGGGTGACCCTGCTGGGGCGGAGGACGTGACCCTCCAAGCCCCGTGTCCGCCGCTCCTGCACCCAGCACCCATCCTCGCACCGCCCGGAGGATTCCGTGATTGACTTGCAAAACAGAACCAACGTGCTGCTCTTTCGCCCCGTGTCTCTGGCCCCGCTTCTGGGCGCTCCCTCTGCCCTGGATTTAGTTAGGCCCATAGCTTGTGCCCGACAAAGAGTGAGCGAGACCCACAAAGAAACACTTGTGACTGAACCAAAACTTAGAGCCTCGGGCCCCACCAAACTGGGCACATATCAAACTGCTGCGGCAATTTCTCACACAGGCGCAACTTGGTTTCCTGTCTCGGGCCTCCGCATTCCCGCTCCCTCCAAGAGTTGAGAAGTCACCCAGTTTTATAACAAAAATAATAAAAAATCCCTTCCTCCAGGACGAACAACAGGAACCATGGGGGGAGGGAGATGGCGGTTGGTGTAAGATGAAAATAAAAATAATCAAGGGGTCACGAGGGTGGGGGGAGCAGGGAAAAAAGAGGAGCTGAGATCAAGGGCTCAAATAGAAAGTAAATGTCTAGGAAAGAATGATGGCAACATATGTACAAATATGTTTGATACAATTGATGTATGGCAAAGTTCTCAACCTTCCTAATGCCTCGACCTTGACTACAGTTCCTCATGTTGTGGTGACCCCCCCCAAACCATAAAATGATTTTCCTTGCTATTTCACAACTGTAATTTTGCTACTGTTATGAATTGGGCAACTCCTGTGAAAGGGTCATTCGACCCCCAAAGGAGTCGAGACCCACAGGTTGAGAACTGCTGATGTATAGATTGTTATAAGAGTTGTAAGAGCCCCCAATAAATTGATCTTTTAATTAAAAATTAAAAAGCAAACTAACTGCTATCCAGTCGACGCGGACTCATAGCAATCCTCTAGAACAGGGCAGAACTACCCCTGTGGGTTTCCTCGACTACTTTTATTACAGAAGTAGAAACCCTCTTCTTTCCTCTGTGGAACATCTAGTGGTTTCCAGCGATATGCCGACCTTGCAGTAACAGCCCAACACACAACCACCATGTCACCGGGGCTCATGTGGCTTGTCCAGAGGGCCCAAATGTTGGTGGAAACATCCATGGGAAGGGTTAACCATGGGCTCCTGTAAAACTCCTTACCCACCCACCCCACCCACCCCCATCCACCCTTACCCCACCCACCCACCTTCCCTGCCCTCAGCTGCCCCCAATCCCGAGCTATTTTACCCAAATAACAACAGGGAAACCAGATGCTTTTAGGTCATGCGGACCTCCGTGTTTCAAGAACTTAGTGGAAATTTTACAAACAAATGCTCTACTGTGCTTACCCTCCTCAAACAGCCTCAATCAAGAAGAAAAGCAGGCAGACCGTTGTGACAGGTTGCGCGTTTGACTGATGAATCAGGCCATATCAAGAGGACTGTTCAACCAGCGTGGAAAGCAATCTGGCGATCCCTCAACCAAACAGGAATAGAAATTCCACTGGATTCAGCAACACTTCTGCAGGGGATATGCCCTGTAAGAGCCTTATCACAAGCAGACATAGACATGCCCATGTTCAATTCCAGCACTGTTTACAATAACAAGAAGTCGGAAGCAACCCAAAAGTAGCCTAGTAGATAGAGAAACTTTGGTACGGACACACAGTGGAATATCAGACAGCTCTGAAAAGCACTGAAGGAACCACAAGGCACCTCACAACATGGATAGACATGGAGAACAGCATGTGGGCAAAGCTACCAATCGCAAGAGGACAAAAATTACATGAGACCACTACTATGACGACAGAGCCTGGCATCTGTTCTCAGGTCATGTAATCATTTAACTTGGTCTCCCAAGCAATGTTGTGCTGTGGCTGTCTACTGCTTGTGAACTATTTTTCACTCCCTTATTTGGACATTTTCAGAGACAGGGCTTTCTACACTCATAAAGAATTGCCATTTCCGGAAGCCACAGGAGTGGCTCTAACCTGCCCTATAGGGTTGCTATGAGTCAGCATCAACTTGATGGCAGTGAGTTTAGATGATTTTTATTTGCACATTTAAGAAAACACTTCTTCAGAGGAGGTCCTACTTCACTTTTTCATTTAGCAAGAAATGGGAAAGGTCAAGTAGTGTCCCACTTAAGTGTTCCCCCAACTTACTAGATGCTCCTATAATGCTGTTATTAAAGGGATTGACATACTCCATTGGACTTGAAGCTGAAACACCTTGGGGTGGGCGGACGCAGATGACCGCTATCCCAATGTTCTGGACTTTGAAGTCATGGACCCTGGTCAAAATCTTGCTTTCCAGGGTGCCCAAGAATAACTTAAGACTAGTGTAGGTTTTACGTGACACATATTAGTTCTGCAGGCATAATTTTGCCTTAGTGAATGAATGTTATAGAAATTTTTGTCTGGTGTCTAACCCCATTAGTTTCTTATTTTATTTTTTTATTCACTTTATTGGGGGCTCATACAGCTCTTATCACAATCCATTCATCCATCCATCCGTTGTGTCAAGCACATTTGTACATATGTTGCCATCATCATTTTCAAAACATTTTCTTTCTACTTGAGCCCTTGGTATCAGCTCTCATTTTTTTCCCTCCTCATGAGCCCTTGGTAACTTACAAATTATGATTTTTTCCATGTTGTACACTGACCGATGTCTCCCTTCACCCACTTTTCTGTTGTCTGTCCCCCTGGGAAGGGGTTATATGTAGATCATTGTGATTGGTTCCCCCTCTCTTCCCCCATCTTTCCCTTACCCTCCTGGAATTGCTACTCTCATTATTGGTCCTGAGGGGTTTATCTATCCTGGATTCCCTGTGTTTCGAGCTCTTATTTGTACTCATGCACATGCTCTGGTCTAGCCGGATTTGTAAGGTAGAATTGGGGTCATGCTAGTGGGGAGGAGAAAGCATTAAAGAAATAGAGAAATGTTGTATGTTTCATCTGTGCTATACTGCACCCTGACTGGCTCTGTCTCTTCCTTGTGACCCTTCTGTATGGGGATGTCCAACTGTCTACAGATGGGCTTTGGGTCTCCACTCCACACTCCCCTTCATTCCCATTGATATTATTTTTTGTTCTGAGTCTTTGATGCCTGACCCCATCAACACCTCATGATCACACAGGCTGATGTGCTTCTTCCATGTGGGCTTTGTTGCTTCTCAGTTAGATGGCTGCTTGTTTATCTTCAAGCCTTTAAGACCCCAGACGCTGTATCTTTTGATAGCTGGGCACCATCAGCTTTCTTCACATTTGCTTATGCAACACATTTTGTCCTCAGCGATCGTGTCAAGAAGGTGAGCATTGTGGAATGCCAGGTTATTAGAACAAAGTGTTCTTGCATTCAAGAAGTACTTGAGTAGAGGTCCAATGTCCATCTGCTACCTTGATACTTAACATATTAATATATGTGCATAGATCTATTTCCCTATCATTATTATATAAACATATTTACATATGTACATGTATTTAGACCTCTATAAATATCCTTTGCTTCCTAGTTCTTTCCTCTGTTTCCTTTTACTTTCCTCTTGTCCCACTATCATGTTCAACCTTCATTCGGGTTTCGGTAATTCCTCTCGGTTTCATTGCCCTTGATCAAGCCCTCCTGGGCATCCTACACCCTCTTTGCCCTTGATTTCAGATCCCTTGTTGTCCCCGGTAGGGCTATGGGTCAGTGAGGGACATTGTGTCTCATGGTGGGGCCAGCTCTATGGTCCTCTCTGTGCTTTGGCTGCTCTGAGCAGGAATATCATCCTTAGGGCTTGGTGGGCCAGGATGTGCTCCACTCTCACCTTCCATCTTCGTTTGCTCCTGTGTGCTCTGATCAGATGCGCCCCTCTCCCTGAGCTATAGCTTCAGTGCTGTCCTCTGAAGTGAATTCTTCTGGGGGGAGACAGCAGGGGAGGTCCGTGTAGTTGGGGTTGGGCCCGGCCCCACAGACCTCTCTATTGGTTTCCTGCTTCATGCAGGTATGTTGCATTCATGTCTTGGTGCACCGGGTTGAAGTCTCCATTGGTTTCTTAAGCAGTGTTCAGCCACTTAAGTTTTTGACCCGTGTAAGTGAATGTTCCATGTATTTTAGTCTCTTAAAATCTTCTATGCTTATACATATTTTAATATTTTGTACAATAATATTTTTAATTTTATGCCATTTTTTAGATTAAGTATATTATTAATAGAATCACCAAATATCCCCTGTATGCTATTCATATTATTTTGCAAGAACCTGACAGTGCTGCCTCTAAAGTAAACAAGGGATATATATAAACATTAGATATATGTAAATGAATTTAAACTCCCACTTAACTGTAAGCCCTAATCTAGGAACAATTTGTTCTTATGATGTGTCCCTGCTTGATATTTTCCCTTGAGAAATGATCATTAAAGATATGTGTGCTAGAGAAAAGTGTGGCAGAGAAATCAGATGGTGACCAGCTATCAGAAAGACTAGCTTCTGGGGCCTAAAAAGCTTGTCTTAAGCAAACAGCCATCTAAGAGGTCCCTGATCAATCCACATGGAAGAAGCAAGACAGCCTGTGGAATCCAAGGATCTCAAATGGTAAAACCCAAGATCAGAGGAGGATTAGAGCTTTGCTTCTGACACCCAGTTTGCAGAAGACCAAGGGTGACAGAGAAAGCCCTAACTCCATTTACAGAGTTCCCACGTGGATTAAGTCTCTATTGAATGGCCTTGACTATTGAACAGGGCTGTGAGCAATCTTGTCCACAGACAGGGTGGATTTGAAAGTGGATGGCTGCAGATGCAGTTTGGTTCAACTTTAATATCTTACCACTTGTTTTCCTTTTTGATCCACTTTTTAACTTGTCCTAATTTTCATTACTTTTTACTTTCTTTTGGAATTATATTGTTCTGTGTTTTATTTCATTGTTGTTGCTCTTCTTATTATTATTCTTTTTCCTCTTTCTCTTCTTCCATGATGTTCTCATGTGAGGTCCAGGATAGGTAACCCTATAGAGACAGCACCTAGATCACGAGTTCCTTTGGATTACGACAAGGGAAGTTGAAGGAACAGGAGATGCTAGCAGCCATGGATGCCAGCAGGAAGGACATGTTCCACAGTGGATCCTGGTAAAGACTGCACAACTCTTTTTGATGCATTTGAAACCACTGATTTATATAATATGTAAATTATATGCCAATCAAACGATGCAAAGTCCATGGAGGAGGGGCAATTGCTTCATGGAATATATTGAGGAGCCATCATGGCAGTTGTCAAGTAAACATTGGACTGCTAACCGCAAGGTCGGTGATTCAAACCCATCAGCTTCTCCCAGGCAGAAAGAGGAGGTACGTGTAACACTTTACAGAGTTGGAACCCACATCCATGGTGGTGGGGATTTAAAATAAGGGTGAGTGGACAAGTTGGAGGGGGGAAAGGAGGGAGGAAAGGAGTAAGCTTGAGAAACTATGTGGTCTGAGGGATGGAAAACTAAGGCGAGCAGCCGCGTGGCTCTTGAGTCTCTTCCCAGCCTCCACCCTCGGTGCTCAGAGGGCCAGCTGAGCTCCTTCCCAGATGATGTCCCTAAAGCCTTTTAATGAGCCACCCCCTCTGCTGGGGCTAATAGACAACTGGCAGGTTGCAATTCCCGACTGGAACAAAAATTCCACAAACAAGATGGTCAACAGGTTCTCAGCAGAGCATGGAGTCATGATTTCACCTTTTATTGGAAGTGATATCTTAACGGGTGCTTACCTAATAGAAAAGTGATGAGATCAACAGAATTTTGACCTAGAGGCCGGGGAAGAAGAAGACAGGCCCCCTTCTGGCCCAGCTTCTCCCTCACCCCACCGCCCCCAAACACATGTTCCAAAGATGGTGAGAGGCCAAACTCAAATTGTGTTTTCAGTTGATCATAAATCATTCTTGTTTGGCATATTCAATACATGCAAGGTGTCGCCCAAATCTTGACCTCAGCCATGGAAGCACTTGCTAGGGAATCAGGAGACATAGATGAGCAATAGCTATGTGATCTCAAGCACTCAATTCCATCAAGTCCGTTTCAACGCAGAACTGGGTTGGAACTGCCAGAACAGACAACCCAGAACCGTCCCTGTGAGTCTCCTGCCCCTGTGAATCTTTGGAAACCCACAGGGGATCGTCATGAGTCAGCCGTGACTCGATGGCAGTGAGTGTGAAGTCTGAAAACCTGATCAAGGCGGAATTGAAAACCAATCAAAAGTCATGACTGTTAAATGCCGATGAGAAACAGCAGCAAAACAAGCCACGATGAAGGCAAAGCTGAATTTGTTGTGCACGTTGACTGAGAAAAGCACCGCTCGGCCCCAGCTCAGCAGCATCTTGGAGCGGAGGAGGCCAAAAAGGAAGGGTTTGTGAGGTTTTGGACTTCATGGCAGGGCAGGGCTCTCAGTGGGGTGGTGTTGGTCTAGGATTGGCTAAGGATGCTAGCATGCTAGGCTGGGGGGTTGGACAGAACAGAGGGAGGGTGCCAAAGGGTCTTGTAGAGAAAGCCGTCTTCAGAATGCTATCTGCTTCAAAGCCGAGGACGCCCGCTGGTGCAGTAGCCGAGCAGCTTAGCTGCTAACTGCTAGCCTGTAGTTCGAACCCACCAATGATTCAGGGGGCCTTGGAAATCCCATGGGGCTGCTCTTCTCCAGAGGTCCAGGAATCAACTCAACAGCGATGATATTTATTTTATTATTTTGATTGAAAGGTTTACGTATGTTGTGTTCATCACAATAGGACCTTGAAGGGGAGCCATTCTTGAAAAGAATGATAAAGTAGTTTGCAACTTTTATTTAACAGGGACAAGAGTTTGGGTAATAGTAAAGTCTCGTTGATGAGAACAATGTAAGAGTTACGTCCTCTCCCTATAGATAATAACTTCTATGAGGGTGAATCACTTCCTGGTATTCAAACGTCTCTGTCTCTAATATAATTCCATATCTTTCTTGGATGGCCAGTGAGGAATGGCTAGTGGATTTTAAGTCGGTACTGCATGAAGTATGATATGACAATCAGTGTTGATCCACAAGTGTGATGGATGTAAGTATAAAAACTGAGAGTGTTTAAAAAATGGTCCTAGTGATTTGACAATGCAAGGTAATGGCCCTTTAATCAAATGCTTTTTTAAAAAATGCAGTGCTTACATCTTAAATGGCTTTTCATTTTTCTAGGAGTTTGCTTTTTGATTTATTTTACAACAATAGGGGTCTGTGGTGGACTGGCCCTTCTCCATCCCACATTTGAGGCGTACTGTTCCAAAATACTCGCCGTTGAGATGTTCTTTTTGGATATGATTGATGCTCTTATTATCCTTCTGCAGATCGGCAGATCTGTTTTCGTTCAGATGAGTAACTGAGATCATGTATGTGAAAGCGCCTTGCCCACGGCCTGCTGCTGGACTCGACTGGATCTAAATCATGTCTCGTCACAGACACACACACACACACACACACACACACACACACACACACACATACACACGGGTCCTCTGAGTAAATGTGGAGAAGAACCTGCGGGGGCACCCTCTGGTCTGAATTGGGATTTACAATGGAGGCCCCACTCAATAGCGCTGGTGACCGGTCTCATCTTACCCAAGGATTAGATTATCAAGACATATCACCCATTAAATCTCTGCCGCCGGGCAACTCCACTGCATCTCTAGATCCGGGTCTCCTTCCACTAGGCCCAGATATGGTGCTGCACTGGGAGAGAAGCCACACAGCTTCCAGCCTGGCTCCTCAGTAGCTGAGTGACCTTGCTGGGCTTCCTTCTGCACCATCTGCAGAATGAAGCCAGGGCAGGAGCTAGTGAAGCTGACGTCACATTTATCTTAAGACCAACTCTTCCGATTCTACATTTATCTTCAGCGAAGATGAGTACGTGTGTGCACCAAGATGTGTGCACTGGGACGGGAACATGCACGCCCAACCTTCTGGTGAGCCACTGAGCGCATCAGACATTTGCACAACCCAGGGGATCCGCTCTAACCTGAGTAATACATCGGACCCCTGGAGTCTCATCTCCTGAATGTCCATAGTACTAGAATTCCCAATTCTTAGCTGGGATATGGTCCCCCTGAATAAATCTAATCTTTCCTAGTTACAGGACGAAACTCTGGCCAATAGGATGCGGGCAAAGGTGTCAGACGGCAGCTTCCAGCAACCTTCCTAAAAAGGCAGATGGGAAGCGTCTTCTCACACTGTCAGACTGCGTCGTAGAGGCCCACCCACCCACAGAAGGCAGCTGGAAAAGAGGAAGAAAACGCAGAACGCCTCTGTGGAGTGCACTGGAGAGCTAGCCTCACTGACAGCACCGGGAAGCGGCGGGGAGTGTGTGTGTGGGGGGGGACCCCCAGTTGGAACCACTTGGTCCCTAGGGTGAACCACCGGTTTCTGAAGAGGCAGCCGAGGAACTGAGAAGTGAAGCAGGGCATTGCCAATGTCACCAGGCTCAAGGGGCCACATCCAGGAGCCACCGAGCTGGAGGAAAGGGGAGGAGGCCATGCACCATGTGATGCTTTGGTTTGGGACTTCAAAAGTCTCACGCTAGGAAACAGAAAACAAAGACATTTTCCATCTAAAAAGAATCACAACTGAGAAGCACGATTACTAGCAGGCCCTCAACAGCATCCACAAGTACTAAAGTATGGAGTAGATGGAAAATGATCCCAGATGGAAGCATGATAAAAAGGGAGGGGGAAGGGGAGAGAAGAGGGCAAGAGAAAAGAATATCAACTATAAATAAATAGCTATAAAAAACACTAATGATGCCCTACAGGCCATTTCTAAAACACCCAGAAGCAAGAGCATTCCCTGGGGAAGTGAGGCGGCCGAATGAAATGTTTTCAGGTGCGGGCGCTGTCCGAGGAACAGTCCGAGGAACAGTTTGTATTGGGCTTTGATAAGGCAGGGACCCGGGCTGTCGATTCAGCGGAACCACTGAAAGAGTAGCAGAGGACCGGCTGTGAGGACCAAGGTCCTGGAGAGGAAATTGGAGTCTGTGAGCCGTAGTCACGGAGATTCAGAAATTCTGTCTTGAACTCTCCATCGGTCCTATGACCTCACTGCCATCCAGCCGATTCCAACTCAAGGTAGCCCCGGAGGATAGAATGGAATGACTCCCATAGGGTTCCCAAGGTTGTCCGTCTTTACAGGAGCAGATAGCCTCCTCTTTCCTCCTTGGTGCAGTTGGTGAGTTCAAACTGCTGACTTTGAGGGGCGCCGCCCATTGCATAACCCAGGGCGCCCCAGGGGTGCCTTCAGATCTGTCCTGTTACAGGTACCTTGTGCATGTGAGTCGTTGCTGTTTTCTATGGTTTCTACGGTGAAAGACCCAGGATAGCAGTGAATGAAGCGTTGCAAGTCAAATTTACTCAGAACTCAAATTGAAAGAGGCTTTCACTGAGGAAAAACATCTTTCCCAAATGTGAATACTATCTAAGGTCACAAGGAGGGTTTGACTAAGGTACGGGATCCCGACCAATCATCTGAGTTCCTTATATGCATCCAAGGAGGAGGGAAAGAGCCTCCTGGGACCACGTTCATCCCTGGAAGTCAGGTGTGTTCTTGGGAGGAAAGGATGTACGGAAGATGGAGAGACCCGAGGAGTGCAGGTCTTCAGTGAGACACCTCACCGCATTGGGAACTCTGGGATATTAGCAGTGGCCTCAGAAGGCCGGGCTGCCAGCTCCCCGGAGTCCTCTTGCCTGTACAAAGGCAGCCCACGTGGATTGGGTGGGGAGCAAGGTCTTCTCTTGATGGACAGGCAAGGCTGTATGTATCAGAGCAGAAGAAAGCTAGAAGACTTCAACTGTGGGTTGTAAGAGAGTGGGTTGAGGGTTGGCATCTTAGGGGCTCAGCCATAACGGGGCCACTCCAATGGCCTCTGAAACAACTAGGAGTCAACTGATCCCGCGTTCTCGGAAGACATGCCCTCCAGGAGTCTGGTAATGAATGTAAGGATTGGTCAAGGATTTCCTCTTTTCAGCCTCATAGCTGAGGGCCAAATGTAGTGGCCAAACCCCAGAATCAGCAGGTCCTACTTGACTGACCAACAGAGTCAGAGAGAAGTCACGAGGGACGAGCAACCTCCAAAGGGTCAAGAGCAGCCACTTTAGAAGAAGACCTGGGTCTCCTCTGTCTTTCTGTTGGAGGGAAGGGCCACGTCAAGGACCACTGAGGAGATGCCTGAAGTCTGGATTTTCCTCTCCCCTCCCCATCCCTTGGTCAGTGAGATCTGTGTTGTTCAGACGCCTTCCTCCACGCCCTACCTGCAGACTGTGTGGCCCGGATGAGCAAGCGTGGCCATGCCCGTCATTGTTGAGAAAGATGATGGAAACTCTCCCTCCTTCAGAAGTGTTCTTCTACGGAGGAATATCAGAAGTAGTATATCTAACAGAGACCTGGAGCCAAATCACTAGCGTCAGATGGTGTCTTCTGGAAACATTAAAGGGTATGATCCAGATAAAGCCACACTGCTTACTTGGTTGTTTTCTGGGGAAATGTGAAAATAGAAAGCTTGCAAGCCCACTTGCTTTCAGCCATTAAAATTTGATCTTTAGATGGGCTTAGGCCACGCCTGCAAAGAAAGTTTTGAAAAGATATGCCCCACCAGCGCTTTGGAGTACTCGGAAGCCAGTGGTCTTTGTCAGAAGCTGGAAAAAACCTGGAACCACGAAGAAAACTCCCGTGAGCCAAAGAGGTGTCCAAGAGGCTGGGCATTTGGTCAGCAGAAGCCCGTTCACAGAGAGGGTCCCAGGCTGGAGAGCCAGCTGAGAGCAGAGAGGCGGCATTGCTCAGAGAAGCGCATTTCCTAGTTTAGCTCACTGCCTACATCTTCTCCGTGGGGACGGCCCAGTCTTACTATTGGAGCAATTTGAAGCACTGTTCCTTTTTCCCCCTGCGATTGAAATTAGAATAGCTTGAGACTCACCATTCCGATGAGAAAAGGTTCGTGCAGACCTCCTCTTGCAAGCAACCTGTGAGGGAGAGAGGGAGGGAGGAAGGATGCTCCCCATTTCACAGATGAAGACCTCTGTGTCCTCCAGTACGCAGTGCCGGAGACAGAATCAGAGCTGGGACATGCGTCCGTCAGTGGGATTACTGTGAGTTCCTGAGGCTGTTTACGGGAGTAGAGTGTCCCACCTTTCTCCTGAGGAGTGACTGGGGGTTTTGAACTGTAGACAGTGAGGTTAGCAGCCCAAGGTGTGACCACTACCCCACCAGAGCTCCCTGGCCCCAGCCGCGGCTACACGTACTTGTTTTGGCTTCGCATGAGACCGTGAGTGCCATTTTCGAGGTACCCTTACCGTGGTTCCCTACGCAACCCTCCCCCGGGGGTGCAGTCTCCCGGTTGTCGCTGTTGGGTTAGCTGCCATTGGGCTGTTTCCGACTGTAACGATCCTGTGTACGATAGACCAGAACACTGCGTGGTCCCGCGCCAGCCTCCCACCTGTTAGGTTCGGGTCCCTAGTTGCAGGCACCATGTCCATCTAACTGATGGCCTGCAAAACCCACTGCGCTCAGCTGGTCCCCTGAACAGGTGCTCCTCGTGACCCTGTATTCTTGGTACCTGCCCTTGGGACTAGGGAGTTGAGCACGTGGTGCCGGGCTTCACAATTTGGGGCAAAAACAACGCCTGGGAGGGGATCCGGGGCCCTGTTTTAAGGGTATTCTGGATCAACAAGATTCATCTTCCTAGAGCAGTGGTTCTCCGCCTTCCAAAGGCCATGACCCTTTCACACAGCAACTCATGTGGTGGTGACTCCCCACCATAACACTGTGTTCATTGCGACTGCGTCACTGTCATTTTGCTACTGTTGTGAATCGGGTGACCCCTGTGAAAGGGTCATTCGACCCCCGAAGGGGTCGGGACCCACAGGTTGAGAACCACTGTCCTAGCGTGTCATTTATTGAAAGATTATGACGCGAACTGGGGGAGGTTCGTTAATTTTCCTGTTTGGAATCCGTATTTTCACGTCAGAGTGTGTATGAGGGTACACACAAAGCATTGCTACTGGGGTTACAATTGACACACACACTGGTTTATGCAAACAAAACACGTTGGCATGCGTGTCTGTGATCCATGGAGCCATCCTTAGTCCCCTTAGGGGGCCTTCCGGGAAAAGGACCCAATCAAAACAGTGGTTTCCAAGGGGACCTGCTGGGCCCATTAATTCAAGTTTGGTAAATTCAGAGGGTTATGGTGACTGCTTTTGGAATGGCAAAGGGGTAATCTTGGTAGATTTTCCTAGAGGACACAGAACCATCCCTGGGGGTTAGTAAGAAAGAGTTTTAAGAAAACTGAGACTGACCCTGGTGAGAAAAAGACAAAAGTTTCACCCAGCAATGTTTCCGCATCACTATGCAGCTGTTTGCTCTTCTGGAGGGCAAAGGCTGTCCTATGAGGAATTAGGAACCCTTTCCTCACCCACGCTACCCGCCTGGCCTTATCCCTGCTGACGTTCTTGTTCTCAAACCTCAAAAACATTTAAATGGAACATGGTTTGTGTCCCTCACAGATACCCAAACCGCCACTTGATGTGCTGTCAATTGAAGTGCAGAATTCTTTGCGGGGAAGAGTTAGAGAGCAAGAAATACCACCTTAAGACCTAGCTGGCAGATCTATCAAGAAAAAACAGCTTCACATTTTGATACTTTTGTTTAATAAGGTTTCCATAATTTCATAGCCTAATTTCCCTCCACTTATCCTCATCTATAGATACAGTATAGAAACTCAAAATACCAGACTCCAAAGTGGCAAGTTTGGTTCTGATCTTGGTAACGATGAGTACTGGCATGTGAGGGCAAGGATGGTTATAAGGAACCGATCTAAGAAGAGAAGGGGAAAGACAGGGGACACATGTGGTGCCAGTGGGGGCAGGGTTCCAGTGGGAGGCTCAAGAGTAGGGTGGACCAGGGCCCTGGAGGCCAACATGGGATCCAGTTCATTACATTTTAGCTGGACTACCTCGGGTGAGTTCCTCAACCTCTTTGGGTGTCAGTTTTCTCTGCAAATGGGGGAGATGTTCTCTTAAGGCTTTCAGGATTCACTGGGATAGTTCACTGGGGGGCCTCTGGCACGGAAGGCGAGCTGAATTCTGGGTCTGTTGCTAATTGTAGGGTCCAAGAGGCTCCTCAGAGGGGTTGGGATGGTAGCACTTTGCTCTTAGATCCAGAAATGAGTTTGGAGAAGGCTAGAGCATGAAATTACTACTCATATCGTGAGGTTTTCGGCATGGTGAGCTGCCGCTGAGGGGTGATCAAAAGGCTGAGAGTCTGTGCCTTGGAGATCAGGAGAGATGAGCCCCAGCTGGAGCCCCAGGGAATGCTGCAAAGCATGGCAGGACCACGCAGGCGGCCAGGTGTTCCCCAGGGCCCCTTGCCTGCATGCTCATGTCAGCACCTGCCGAGCAGACATATTTTTGACTGCTATCAAATGGTAAAATAAATCATTACAAATGTCTGATCAGCAGATAAAAGCTTTCAAACAGTGGGGCCGATCTAGTGTGAAATGAAAGAGCAATGGTTCTCTACCTTCCTCATGCTGCGACCCTTTCACAGTTCCTCATGGGGTGGTGAGTCCCCCAAACCATAAAACTATTTCCGTTGCTACTTCATCGCTGTCATTTTGCTACTGTTGTGAATCGGGCGACCCCAGTGAAAGGGTCGTTCAACCCCCAAAGGGGTCCCGACCCACAGGTTGAGAACTGCTGTGATAGGGCATTTTTGAGACTGATTACTTAATGGTGATTCTGTTGTGTGAGAGGCTCACATTTGACAAATTTGCATGTCCTTGGGGTATGATAGGGAAAAACACGCCCCCCAGTTGTTCTTGAAAAGGGGAGGCCAGCTATTCTTATTGAATGAAGCAGGCTTCCCCAGGTGAGAGCCTGAAAGAAGGTTGTGACCAGAGCAGGCTCCACCACCCCTACCCCATTCCACACCTCCCACCCCCCTCTTCAGCCCAGAAAATAGCTTCCTTTGTTGGAGGGGAAAAATACACCTGAGGTGAGCTTTCTTTACTCCTCCACTTGCATCCAATTTGTGGAGCAGGTAAGTCCTACCAGGTGCTCCAGTGGGAATGAGGCATCCAATGTTAATTCACAGAACCCCCACCGGAAATCAAAGCTTTGTCTAAAGCCTTTCTCTGAGAAGAAAGAAAAGAAATGGTCGCTGCCCTCAGAGGTAGCAGAGCAAGTCCACATGAAAATGTTTTGATTCCTCAGACGCAAAACCTTTTATTTTTCGCTTCACTCTGCATTTGTAGCGAGGCACATACAGGACATTTCAATCCACACGAGCAGTTCCCAATTGTCGGAGCAAATTAATCTTTGACAAGCTACGCAGCGGTGAGGCTCCGTGCTAAACAGTGGGTGAAATTGTACACTTCCCTCTGTACGTGAACCTGCTTATTACAATAAAATCCAACATCTGAGCTCACCACGGCCAATGGCTGCAGCCCTCTCTGCTTGTGTGGTGGCGCTGGCCGCCCCCTGCCACCTCGGCCCTGCTGAGGTAGCTCTCTGATCAACCACCTGGGTGGGGCAGGCTGCCATTTTCAGCTTGAAAATAAAAACCTGTAAATCTGCTCCCTGGGAAGAGAGACATTGCTGAATCGTCATTTGCCTCCAGAATACAGAAAACAGCAATTTCCTGGCAGCTCATCAGCGTTGGAAACACCTGCCACTTCCTTTCTCCCTTGCAATTAACATGCTGCATCCGGCATTGATTGTTTCCAAGCAGCCCAAGGCTGCCAAAGTCAAGGTTGAAATGAAACAGTACAACCTGATATGATTTTTCACAGTTTTAGAGACACGCATTTCTCTTTAGTGTCAATAGAGCACACAATGGTTAGGGACGTAAGTCATCACGCTTGAGAACACACGGGGGTACCATGGGAGGATGCTCAGGAGGAAAGACGCTCATTTACTGTCACCTTTATTTGGGCGAGGGGAGGGGAGGGCGAGTACTCGTTCAGTATCTCAGCACCAAGCGCACGGCCACCGGACCACATGAGCATCCAGAGACGGGAGCCAACAGGTCAATGAAGGAATGGTTTGGGAGAACCAGCTCAAGACCTGTTCCCCGGGGCCAACCGACTTCAAATTCTGAACTTAGACCTCTTCCAAGCCTTTTCGTTTAATTCAGGAGCTGTTTGAACATGGCTATGAAATATGGCCTGGTGTTGGGGCACTGTGCACGTCCTCTTCAGAGTCCTAAGTTCTCCTGCCATGATCACAACAGGCACATTCTTTCAGGGACAGGCCATTGTCATACCACTCCTCATACTGCATCAGAGAGCCCGTCCTCCACCTGTACCACAGTTTACACTGCCAGGGTCTTGGAGCACGCTCTAGGGGGAGTCGGGAGGGGCATGGCTTTAAACAGCTCATTGAAATAGATCCTGGTGACGATTGCTATGTGCTGTCAACCAGAAACCAGTCTAAGCGGACGATTGTAAGTGCGAGGTTTGTGTTTTGCTCTGGTCGGCTAAGACTGAATCTTAAACCACAGAACATAGCCTTTGGAAGAAAAAGTGAACCCACTGCGTCTCCCATTTATGAACAGAAGACCAGAGCCAAGAACCACCTTCTTTGTTGGCCCTCTGGGGAGAACTTGGCTTTTACATGGAACTGGGACAAATTAAAATAAGTGGCAATTAATTCTTTTTTGTTATGTGTATGCAGCATCAAATGGTATCATTTCATGTAACGGACCCAAAGGGCTGGGCTTGAGTAATTCTGAGTGTTCTAGAATGAAAGTGTAAGTTATATCTCTTTCTGCAAATGAGTTAATATTCCTGTGCCCCTGTGGTCACAACGTTATCCTTAAATACTTGGTGGTTGAAAATATTACCTTGACTAGCTATACAAAGTCATTTCATGCTATAGCATTCACTGCCCCACATCTTTGGGTAACAGTCACACACCACATGACGTCCATTTGACAATGTCCCATAAGGTTATGATGGAGTTCAGAGCTCTCTGTTGGAGAACGGGCCGGAGTGAATCTAACTGCTGCAATCGCTTGCTGTAGGCAACAACACGTGTCTCTCACGTCGCTTGCATCCAAGTGACTGTGCGACCAGTGGGATTATGATACATACACATATAGCCCATAATGAGCACACTCGATAATCATCAGAACCATGTATGTGACCGGCGCATGTATGTGCTGTCCTTTCTATCAAAGAAGCTGACGTCTAACAACACGCGCTTTGGCGGAAGGCAGCGGCATCTGCTCGCGGTTCCACGTGTCTTTGAGTGCCGGAGTGTTTCCTCACTGATTTCCTTTCAAAAGGATCACCGCGAAGTATGCCATGGCTCCCGCACAGCCAAGCCAGCTCGAATGACAGCAGCAGCACGGGGCTGAGGGCACCGTAGGCTCGGATGTGAAATGAAGGCGGTTACACCACTGGAAGGTGAAGCGCTCTGGTGATGGCTCGTGATTGAGACATGCCGCGCTGAACGTCACAACGATCCTCAGAAACAAAACATTCTCCTAGCGGATGAAAGGTGGGACCCACTGACAGCTGGGAGGCTAAAGAAAATGTGAGCGGGACCTGTCACCGACAGGGAGAAAGTGACACTGACGTGGACTGGGGAACCAGACATGCCAGCGGATCCCTCCACACTGAGAAGTACTGTAAGGCATGAAGTCCGTTCGAGATGCTTCAAGAAAAAGGACCAGTTACACATGTGGTTTGCACAAGGGCCAAGTCACATAATGTTCAATTTCACAGGAACCATGGTGGGTGTTCAGCAACGTATGACTCTGTTTATAGATCAGATAGCTTAATATGCCAGTATCTGAGTAATAATGTCATCTCCAAATTATTACACCAGAAAATTACAATTAAAAGGAAATTATATTAGCAAGTTCCATCAAACACACAAATAAATAAAAATGGATAGATAACCAGAAAATGATATTTATTCCCTAATAAGAATCATGCACAAGAAAACCTGATATATTTTCAAAAAAAAACTATACATATATATATATATAGTAAAAGGGAAATATATATGTAATAAAAGGAGGGATATATATATATATATAAAATAAAAGGAGGGAAATATATATATAATAAAAGGAGGGAGAAGAAGGAAGGAAGGGAGGGGAAAAAAGAACTACGACCTTCAGAACCTGGTCAACCACAGAAGGTTGTGTTAAAAGACCACCCATCCAAACTGGGGTTGGCTTAGAGGCAAACCAGTTCTCCTTCTACGTTCTGGCCTGTTGGGGGTACGTGGACAATCACTCAAAGAGAAGTGGTTTGTGGGTCAACCTCCATGGAGGAAAGTTGCCTCTAGAGTCAGAGAAATCATTACAAAGCACCTTTTGTCTAATGACACATTTAAACACTTGCAGAAATGAGAGCTGTCAAACACACAACAGGCTCTCCAGGTCCCTCCCACCCCTTCTCTTTCTCTCTCTCTCTCTCTCTCTCTCTCTCTCTCTCTCTCTCTCTCTCTCTCGGTGATAACAGACGGAATCTTCAAATAATCCCCCTGGGAGACCACAAAGGAACATTTTACTACAACAGGTCACACTGTTAAATCTTCTCTTCCTCAGACAGCCCCACTGAGACGTCCCACGAGGTCCGGCAGATTGGTGCACAGCCTCCATCTCTGCTCTCTTTTCACATTGGAAATGCCATTAAACAACACAAACAGACAAAACAACAACAGATGTGGTCAATGACGTCACTGGAATCTGCTCCACAGTGATGTTAGACGTGGGGGGGGGGGCCTGGTCCTGTAGCATCTGGACAAACCCTAGAGAAAATGCTGCTGCTGTTCCTCTCGCGGGCAGAAGCCCACGTTTGAGGGGCAGGCCTCGCTCTGCACCACTGGTCTGTTTTCTCAGCAGCAGCATCGACATCACCAGCATTTCAACAGCCAAAGGGAAGGCTCTCCTGGTTCACGTCACTCACAGCTTAGAGATGCAGTCAAGATGCGGCATGTTCCAGACATGCTTGCCATTCTGCAGCTGGGCCCAAAGCGGAGTGCAGGGAACAGAAGGCATGCCTCCGTCAAACGCTGGGAAGTTTCTTGGTTTTCCCCCTTTCTCTCTGTCTCTTAAAGTAACATTAAGGCTCGAATGTTCTATTACACTCTCATTGCTTCTGTATGTTGTATTAGGCTTACAAATATGCCTGGTAGATGACATTCGCCCTGGATTGAATTAACACCTGCCTTGTGCGTTATTTGCTTTATGTAATCAGTAATCTCAAGATTTCGTCTCTTTCTCTGGAAACACACTTTAAATATTAACCTAATCTTTAACTGCTGCTGCTGCTGCTTGCTGACATTTGGAAGCCAGTCATCCGTTAAGAAAAGGGGGGAGGTGCGAATATGGATATATCTAGAGGGGGAAAGCAGCTTTTTGAAAATCTGAGGCTCTGTAAGTCAGTGAATTGGGCGGGACAGTCGATTCTCTGTGTCCTTCTCCGGGAAACAATGCTGGTTAGTTGCCAACGGCACTGTCCATTTGAGAGGCCTGCTGACTTGGTTGCCAGTCTCAAAAGAGTCTTTGTATTTTCTTCATTAAAATCTCTGAAAGGATCTTGGGCAGCGGTGGTGCCTCAGAGAGCATTTTAATTTCTCAGGGGGGTACAGTTTAAGTTCTAGGTCTGCAAACTCCCGCAAAAGGGGCCGCTGCGCAGGGGAGGTATGCCTGGTCTGGCCGGCAGCCCTCAGCTTGCAGACAGTGGGGGAGAGGGCCGGGGGCGGAGCTCACGTCCCGCTGAGCGGGCGGCCCCTGGAGAATACGAAGCGCTCCAGGTGCTGGTCTTCAGCCTTTTCCTGGATGCGCTGCTTCTCCAAGGATTCCACGAGTTTGTCCCTTTGCTCGATCACTTGCATCATCTCGGTGAATAGTGTTTGCTCCTCATTTCGGTCCTCCTCATCTTTCAGGGTCTCTAAAGACAAAAAGAAGAAGAAACATTGGCTCGCAGCTTCAACTTGGCCCGAAGGAGTGGTTGGCCTGGCTTCTCCACTGCTCTGGCCTGGTTCTGGTCTTCCATTTCCGTGGCGACAAGGACATGAATTGACTGCCCAGGGACTGCCCGAACAGAGGAAAGGGGGCTGCTCAGTGCTGCCGTAGGCTCAGTTTGAGACAACAGCGAAGACAACAGGGGAGGAACTTTTGTACCAGAAAGAAGCTAACGCCAGTCAAGTCCTACCAGCCCCCCCAACCTCCACCTTCCCGTTCTCCCACAAAAAGAAGCCAATAGAACAACGCAAGAGCGGTTTTTCTATAAACGCATAGGAACCACAGCAAGGAAATCTGCTATGCTGGTTTCTGAGTACACAATTGGCACCAGCGGCTCCTATTTCCACCAGCGAGCCCTTTGTTCACTTGTAGTACAGGAGTAGACACCACCCAGCGGCCCAGGGAGGGGCTGGCTGTCCAACAGGGTGCCCAGACTATGCAGGCAGGGAGCAGGCTTTTCTGGATAGGCTACCTTCTTCCTAGTTGGATTTGAGCACCCAGTTGCCGGGGGGAGATGGGATTGGTAAGAAAGGAAGGAGAGGAGTGAGGGACAGGAAAGGATGAATGTTTGACACTCTAGATGGGAATTTATAGCCAGGCTTAAGCCACGTGACCCAGGTGACTGCTTTGGGAGAGGGCTTCTGAAATTCCTTGACTTCCTCCCTTTTAACCAAAGACTCCAAGACCAGTCAGTGAAGCGGAAGACAAGAGGAGGGAGGGGGTCACCATCTGCCATCTGGGCCTCCGAGGCTGGGCTCAGAAAGAGGAGGGGCATGAAGTACAGGTGTACATCAACAGGCATCCAAGCGAGATGATGCCAAAATGGATACAAGGCAGAGACATGATTGAAAGGGGATGATGTGGCCAGCTCTCAGAAGGTCTTAAGGGCTGAGAGCCTGCACTTAGCTTGGCAGCCACTCTACAGACATATGACGTGGCACAGATGAGCTCTGTTCAGATGCGTGGCTGACCTTTGATAAACCCACAATGGTGCCATACCTCAAAGTATGTCTGAATTGGCTCTCAGAGCCAGAAGCATGATTTTCATCCTCTTAGACAGTGGTTCTCAACCTTCCTAATGCCTCGACCCTTTAATACAGTTCTTCATGTGGTGGTGACCCCCCGACCATAAAATTATTTTCATTGCTACTTCATAACTGTCATTTTGCTACTGTTATGAATCAGGCGACCCCTGTGAAAGGGTCGTTCGGCCCCCCAAAGGAGTCGCAACCCACAGGTTGAGAACTGCTCTAGGGCACATTTATTTTCTGGAAACATCTAACAAGTATTCAGAGCCAAGAGTCATGGATAAGACTGATCAAGCTTGCTAATTTCATTCCTGGTCCAAAACTCAGAGTGGGCACCAACCAGCATGTGCAACTTGCTATGAAAGCAATGCCCAAAGCAGGCCTCCAAGTGTGTTTGGAACAGTGGCCAGATCCATTAAATCAGTGTGTAGGCTCCTTCCAAGCAACTTTTCCAAGAGCGCATCATTTGTCAGAAGGCACACCATCCCTTGCTAAGTCACTACTGCATATCCCCATCTCAATCACATTGAAAATAAACTGGTATTAATGAGGTAGCACTGGGATACGAGGCCCTTACACAGTTAACAGGGTCCTGACCCACAACCCTGCACATAAACTTTAGCATTCTATAGGCACACGGCTAGGCCCACAGTTGTGTGCACATGTAAATATGTACCACACACGTGTAAGTATTACACACATATTTACAGCTCATTCCAAGATCATCTTTACTGAGTTTACCTTAAACAGAGTTAATAAACTGGGTTCCTCGTGTGACATGAGAGGGAGAGGCAGGGAAGCAGACAGCGAGAGATGGTGCCTCGTCTGTCCATTCATTCTCTCCGCTCCTCCCCAGAGGGCCCACCAGTTGCCCTTGAGTCAGCTCTGACGCAGGGCGCCCTGTGGCTGCCAGAGCAGGACTGCATTCCAGAGGGCTGTCAATGCTTGCTTGGTTGCAAGAAGGTGACCAAGACTTTCTTCCAAGACATTTCTGGGTGGACTTGAACTCCCAGCCTTTCGGTTAGCAGTTGAATGCATTAACCATTTGCGCCAACAAGGAAGCCCCGAAGGGGGACAAGAACAGTGGGCTAGAAGGCTCTTGCTGTGTCCCTCATTCAGAACTTTGGGAAGAGGCTGCTTCAAAAGCTACTGCTGTGAACGAGCACAATGGTAACTACTCATGTTGGGCAGAGAGAATGGGCTTACATGTGGATCTCCAAATCCTGACCTGCTCTGTGTGGCACAGATGGATCCTCGCTGTGCCCGCCTGCCTCAAACGTGGACTGTCAAAGCCAGCAGGCTGGTGGGCTGGCTCCCCAGGATGACGTGTGAGGTGGCCCCTCAGTAGAGATGGGGTGGTGGGCTGTCTGGTCAAGCTCAGTGGAGGATGGGTAAGGTGAGGTTAAGGGAGCCAGAGAATACCTCCAAGTTCAGGCAAGTCAAAAGACTAGGGGCAGCCTATGAATCCGCCTAGCCACCCCACTAACTACAGCAGAGAAAGGGACAGCCCAATGGACTGGAGACAGATGGGTGAGGCCTCAAAGAGTCAAAGCACACCACCACAAGGCCACACCAACCTGTCTCTTCCCCGCTACCGGGAAGTCACCTTAGGGACAACAGCAGAAGATAGGGGCCACCAGCTGCCAGACTGAACATTTTTATCCCAAAGAGACTGAGCATTTCCTACAGGGCTTATTTACACGATTGCATCAGACTGAGTGCACCAGAGAGAGCTAAATCAGTTCTTTTCTTCTTCCTTGCTAACGAGCTGGAGGAAGCGCCTATGCAGGTGAACTTGGCTCCAGAAGGAGGAAGACGCCATATTTGCTTTGCATGATTGATGAGAGGGAGACCATTGATGGCATCCTCTCCTTCCTAAGATTATCTTAAAAAAAAAAATAAACAAAGGTAGCCAATGGGCTCTTTAGTGGTAACTATTTCACCATCCTGCAAAAGAACAAATGAAAGTATTTATCGGACGTATTAATTAGATATGACATACACTATGGTTTGAGAATTTAGGTATATTCCAACATTGGCATTCCCTATTTGGTAACCAACACAAATACTCTTTAAACAATTCCTCTCTCAGTTTTGGCTGGTATGAGATGGATCCATCTGAGCCCCTTCCAACAAATCAAAGATCGTCCCTATCACTTTTATCTGTGAAAAGCATTATGACGCTCTAAATAGTTTATTAGAACTAAAACTATGTTGTTATCAAGAAATAGTCTGTAATCGTCTAGCGTACCTTGTAAAGAATGTCTACCTTGAGCATAATGCTCTTTGAAGAACGAGCAAATTGACAACAGCAACTCGAAAGATTAGATGAGAAACTTTGGCAGCAAGGAGGTCATGTCAATGGAGAGAAACAATTCAGAGAAGGAGGGGAGGATGGTTGCACAAGTTGAAGAACATAATCAATTGCCACTGAGTTGAACATGTAGACATTGTTGAATTGGTATATGGTCTGCTGTGTATCTTCCCAACAACAAAACAACCCAAACTCACTGCCATGGAGTCCATCCTGACTCATGGAGACGCTATAGAAGACAGTGTAGAACTGTCCCTGTGAGATTCTCAGCTCTTCATGAGAGAAGAAAGCCTTGTCTCTTTTCATGAGGAGCGGCTGGTGGGTTTGAATTGCTGACCTTGTGGTCACAGTCCAACAATTACTGTTATAAAACAGAAAACCGTCTACAAATGATGACTGTCTAGGCTGAACGAGAGACTTGGAGTCAGTCAGCTTTTCTTAAATCTTGGCTCCTCCATTGCTGTTGGGCATGCTGCTCAAGCTCTCCAAACTTCAGTGTTCGAATCTATGAAACGTACTGTGACTGTTATGTGTGCTGGAGTCAATGATGGCAAACGAGGGTCCCTAAAGGGTTTCGGAGACCGTGGGTTTTATTAAGTAGGTCACCAGGTCTCTTCGCCCATAGAACGAATAGTGACTTTGAGCTGCCAACCTTTAGTTAGAAGTGAACACCTAACACTGCCTCACTAGGCCTCCTTTAAGTACTATGCGTTAGGTAACCTCAAAAGGTTAGGCCCATGAGGTATACGCAAATAGTTAACTTGTTCTTTTAGACTCTGGTCTCAAAATCAGGAAGCCGCGCATGGATCCAGTCCCACAAACACAGGGCAAAAACCAGAGCAACAGGCCTACTTGTCTTGAGCCAATGAACGCTTACCTTGATCCCTCCTGCCAATGGAATCGAGTTTACTCTTGCTCTTCGGTGGCGGAGCCGTTTCTCACGAGTGGGGCCCTAGCCCCCTATTCTGGGAGGGAGATGTTCCCGTCACCAGATCATGTGAGGCTGCCTTCCTCTGGAGCCTCCAAGGCCCTCACCACACGGCACTATAACCGTGCTGTGGCACACCCAAGTCAGATCACAAATGCCCGGAGGCCACAGGTTGCTTTTCACCGTATGCCAGGCGCTTCCTAAGTAAGTGTTCGATACATGTGTGTGATTAAGTAACGTGGAAATGAATGAAGGCACAAGTGAGTGAATACGTGATTTTGTTCCAGCCAGATGTTGGCACATGGGATGGAGCAAAACACTACCCTCCCCGCCCAAGCGGGTGCCAATAAGGAGTGGGTGGAAGAAAGACTTGGCACTTGCCTCTGAGCCTTAGGGGTAGTGCCAGGCAGGGAGAGCACCGTGGGACCTGCAGCACACTCTGCACAAGTTTCCTTGGGGAGAAGCATGTCGTTAGCCAGAGCCCCAGGCCTGTCCCCTGACTCACCATCCTTGAGCATCTTCTCCCTTAATTTCTGCTCCAGTCTGCTTTGATGATCTTCTAGTTCCAGTTCCTGGGCCCTGGGTATGAGAAACGTTCCAGGTTTAAAATACCAGAGGTCTGTGTAGACACAGTGAACGACAAGCCCGCTGATGGTACCGACGGCATTCATTTTAATCCTTTGTAAGAACTGGGGTCTTGGGATTTCCTTAAAGTGAACGTTTTGGGGTGACCCAAGAACCTGGCATTGATGGGACATGATGACTCGAGAGACAATGAGGAGCAGTTGAGGGGGGTTATGTTGCTTCAGGAAGGCCACGTGGCCCACCTTTGGGGGAGACTTCTGTGAGCACAGGGTGAAGAAACCACTATAGGGGTCTATGGAGATGCAAGGCCCATCTGCAACCCTTCCCTCTCTGAGGGAAGCCCGAACTTCACGTGTCACGTCAGACAACGCCTAAATCGCTGACCCTGGCGACAAGAGAATAAAAAGGAAACGGCACAGGAAGAAGAGATTTTGTCGGATGCGAGGTGGGGAGCCTTCAGAAAGAGGTTCGGGAGAGTTGCAAGGAGGAGCCTCGGGTCACAGTGCAGCCCTGAGGAGGCGGCTGCCCTTGTGGGTGTCCTGGTGGACAGCGATCATGGCAGGAGACGGTGAAGCAAGAGGTTCAGGAGTTGCCAAGTCTAAGCGCTGGACATCCGTTGTCTGCACCCACAGGACCGGCAAAGTCAAGAAGGGAAAATGACCCTCGGGGAAGGGTTGTTTAGAATTCCTTATGGCTTCTCGGCCTTTGGGCTAAGATCAAGTAGAATTGTAGAATTCCTTGAATTTGCCATGCTTTGGGTAGATCTCATTCATTTATATCACAGATTGGACGTAAGTGCCATATGGGCTGGCCCTTGTTGTAATAGGGACGTTCCCAAGGACCTGGGGAAGGCGGCTCTGGAGTTCTTGTGAGAAAGGAGGCCTGCCTACAGACGTGGGAGATGTCAGAGGTGCCCACGGAAGTCATGCTATCTCTAAATGAGAGACCATAGAGAAAGAAGACATTTACACTCAGGACCTGAGGCCCCATTTGCGAGTTCAGCAAAAGAAATGGAGCCAAGGGAAAAGGAATCAAAAGATTAGGAGGATAGAAATACAAGAAAGGTGGCATCACGAACCCCCCGAGAGGTCAGTTTTGAGAGCGGAAAGAGAGGCCCAGAGAATGTAAGGGGGCAGAGACATCAGAGAGGTTCATGACTAGAAGGAAGTCCTTTTCCTCGGGGTCCTTCCCTGCAATGAATTTTGGGGTCCCTTGGCTATTCCCTGCTATCATTATTCTCACTACTTGGAGCCCTGGTGGTGTAGTGGGTTACTCGTTGGGCTGCTAATGGGAAGGTTGGCAGTTCAAAACCACCAGCTGCTCCATGGGAGAAAGATGAGACTTTTTACTCCCATAAAGAGTTACAGTGTTGCAAACCCACGGGGGTAGTTCTACGCTGTCCTATGTGGGGGCTGTGAGTCAGGATCCACTCAATGGCAGTTGAGTTTGACTTTGGCCCTGCTGTGTGCGTTGAGATCCCGACTTTTTTCAATAGTCTACATTGTGTCAACCACCCTGAATGGCATCTACTCTTCACCCACGGTGGCAGCCAATGGAGATGGTCCTTTAAAAGAGGACTTCCTGTAGTTGGCTGAGTGCTGCTGTGGAATCTGCCCAGTGTTCATGCCAGGGCCATGCATGCGCTCCCCAGTCTGCTCTGAGCCAAGGATGGGGCACAGCAGAGCACTGCCATCTGAGACAGAAGAGGAGAAGACAGAGATGTGGAGGCAAAGGTGATGGGCAGTATGCATCAGACTGCAGCCACAGATGGCTGCGGCCACAAGCCAAGGAACCCCTGGAGCCACCGGAAGCTGGAGAGTCAAGGAAGTATTTTCCCTTAAGGCCTTTGGAGGGAGGGCCTTGCCAACACAAGCAGTTCAGCATCTGACCTCTGGAACTGTAAGAGAAGACATTGCTGTTGTTATAAGCCAGTCAGCTTGTGCTCAATGATTACAGCAGCCACCTGGCCATGGTCAATAGTAGAGGCGACTTCTGGATGCGCCTGCTATTGACTTGGTTGCCTCGTTTCTCACCTGGTCAGAACACAGGTAGTAGCATTTAGTAGATCTTTCCAAGACCACCCACTGCCATGCCCTCTCAGGGCAGGCGTACAAATGCCATGAGAGCACATGAGAGAAATCACCACTCTGGCTGATGTATAATAGATGTCTTTCCCTTCCCCTCCTGGTGGGTGGCATGTACCTTTGAGTGTTGTGAGACCCAGTCGTGCCTCTGATCCCTCTATCAGGAGCCAAGTGCTCATTTAGCGTGGACAGACAGATAGACAAATGGAACTCAGTCCATTGAAGTCCACTGAAGTCACAAGGGAGTGACCCAGTGCATCTCTCTTCATGTGAGTTACAGTCAGGTACATCCGTGCCCATTACTGCGGTGTGACTGCTCTGTTACCACAGGCCTGGTGGTGGTGGTGGGAGGGGGGGCGGTGGGGAGAGGGGGCAGGGATGGGTGGCAAATACCTGCTCCAAGCATTGTACAGCACCAGACCCATTACCTGGACTCCATTTTGTCCAAAGAACTTTACAGAGAGTACAACCGGCTGAAAATTCACTGCCACTAATACCAGCATTGTATGCAAGTCAGAAAATATCAATTTGCCTCAATCACCATTCTGTATGTACAAGGAGGGAGAAAAAATCCCGGGACCTCACCCTGGGAGGAGGGGCCACCCGAGTCCGCCTCCCCCCACCCCTGTGCTGGTAAGACTCGCTGTTACCAGTGTTGCCTTACTTACATGATCAGTAGCTCCGACTCATAGCGAGTTAATTTATTCTTCTCCAGAACCAGCTTAAACCATTCCTGCAAAAGCTGTGCTTCATCGTGTGCACCTGAATCTGCTTAAGAAATCAACGGCAAATGGGTTAGATTGGTGTTTGGAGCCACTTCCGCAGCCCGTGCGTGCAGTGCGCCCTCCGATGTCTCCAGCCTCCGGGTGGTGGGCACGGCACGCAACCACTCTTGCAGGCTCAGGGAGGATGTCCGCCTGCACGCTTGGTCATATTTCCTCCTGCTCCAAGGGTCGTGATCTTGATAATGGCCGGCTGCAAATGACCCTTCTGCCTATTTGTCTAGCCGCCGGAAACCACTGTCCCCCCTTTTCAATATATCCTCTGCCCAAAAAAACCCCTAGTTCCTGCTCACTGTCACCCTCTCCTCCTCCTCCTTGTCCTCCAACCAAATGAATGCCACCTGAGAGTTTAGGGGGCGTGTAACTCTCTAGGTGAGACAAGGGCCCCCCATCCCACTTTGTCACCGAGCAGTGGGGCTCAGCATTTTAAGTTTTACCCAAAGAAATGCCAAATCATAAAGGAAGAAAAAAGAATGTTCATAGTGGGGGGGGGAGGTGTCAGAGACCCAGACCACGTGCCACGGAGTCAGTCCGGACTCCAGGCAGTGCACTGTCTGCAGGATTAAACTGTGCTCTGTAGGGGGTTCCATGCGGGGACCTTTCGAAGGCAGGTCACCAGGCCTTGCTTCTGAGGGTGGCTTTCAGCTGCGAACCTTTCGGCTCGCAGGCGAGCGTGTAACCATGTGCGTGACCCAGCGACTTCTCGGACTTCGGCGACAGAGTTAACTAAACAGAAAAACCACCATGAGAATGCTGGCACTGCCCTTGCGCTAGTAAATATTAGATGCTAAATGTTTCCATCATTCAACTCCTTGCGACCCTACCGGACAGGGTAGAACTGCCCCTGTGGGTTTCTGCAACTGTAAATTGTTAGAGCAGCGAGCCCCATCTTTCTCCCGCAGAGCGAGACTGGTGGTGTTGAACTGCAGACCTTGCGGGTCACCAGTCCGATGTGTAACCCACGATGCCACCAGGGTTGCTGTAAATTGGAATCAATTCACAGCAGTGGATTTAGATTTTTTTAAAAAGTTTCCATACAAAGAAATTCCAGTCTGGGCCTATTTAAGAAGTAGCAGCATGAGGCGGCTTTCTAGTATTTGACTGCATTGAGCCCACGGCTGCCTACTGGAGGGGGCTCATCCGTAGAGAACACCGCAGACGCGAGGTTTCTGTGAGCTGGGCCCCTCTGAGCCCGTGGTTCTCCGTCCATTGACCTGGTAACAGTTTAGCAGGTAATGTGAGGGGGCATCAAAAAGGTGATGGAAAAATCACATTATCTTTTAGTTCCATTCTTCCACAAACTTTTGGAAGCTCCCGCATGCCATCACACGTTACGCAATCCCCTGCCCACTGAGAGGCCATGTCCTTTAGAGCAGCATCTCATTTAAACCTCACTCACAGATACAGTGGACCTGGAAGAGCGAAGAAGAACCAGTGCGTCTGACGTGTGCTGCTGGAGAAGAGTGCACCTTACCTACTTTGGACACGAACGAGGAAGGCCCTCCGTGAGCTGGAGGGACACCGAGGCTGCAGCTGCGAACTCGCGCACAGGAGCCATTATGAGGATGGTGCAGTCCAGCCAGGGTTTCCTCCCGCTGTGTATAAAGTCGCTGTCATTCAGACCCGACTAGATGGCACCTAAGCGCACCAATAACAACACGCACTCTTACTCTGCCCACTCGATATCTGAAGAAATGCAGGCTTAAAATATCAATGGAACACGTCCCGCCTCACAATAAGTGGCAAAGCCGGGACTTGAATCCAGGACGTGAAGGTGAGCCTGGTCTTCACTGTGACACATGCAGTTTACTCTCCCCTCCCTCCTGCTCCCAGGCCTGAACGCCACCTAACACTCCTAGCATGCTGCCTTGCATATAGCAGGTGGTGCATAATCGTTCAATGCTCTCTTCTACTTGAGAGATTTATATTCACTGCCTCGAGTGATATGGTTAGCCTTCAAACTGTTGCTAAAATGTAGATGGTGACTTCTGCTCCAATCATTCACTCACTCACTCACTCACTCACTCACTCCTCACTCACTACTCACTCACTCACTCACTCACTCACTCACTCACTCACTCACTCACTCGCATACAGGAGTGCGCCCTTGGTGCAGGGACTGCCTCAGGTACTGGGGACGCAGTGAGAGAGAGTGCCAGCCCTCTCATTCTCCCCCCTACTCACATCCAAGGTCCTCTCCGAGATATTTGCTTAACATTTCTGGATCAAGAACCATTTCTTTGAGAGAGAAAATAGACAGGCAGAGTTGGAAATTCTGCCTCTCCTTGTCCGGTAACACTACACCATCTGCCACAAGCTCTGGGCCCTGCCTCGCCTTGTTGTCCAGTCCAAAGAGACAGCTTTACAGGCATTGCTTTACTGTCTTTAGAGTTTTTGTTGCTGTTTTCCAGAGGCAGGCTCTTTGCTGAAGTACAGCCACTGTCCTAGCCAGCTTTTTCTTCTGGGTTACACATCCCCTTTTTGTTTGGTGGCCCTCGAAAAGCTTATCCATCGGAGGGCTGGTTCCCTGGGAAGCTGTACTGATTTTGATTAACACCGGACTCAACAAATGCAGGTAGAACTCAATCACTCAATTGAATTTTCTTTTTCCATGGATTAATTGTCTATTATACAGCCTCTAACTCATTTAAACTTGTTTTCCTCTTCTTAAAAATGGCTTTATTGGCATCTCACTCACCTGTCACAGAATTGAATGGTTCAATCATAATTAAAGAGAGTTGTGCAATCACACACAGTCAATTTCAGAACATTGTCTTCTCATACTTCTCCCTCCCACCCCCTGCTGCCGCTTGGGTAATTCTTAACCCAGTTACTTTCTTTATAGATTTATCGATCTTGGACTTCACATACAGAAAATCATACAAAACCCAAACAGGATGCAAACCAGCAAAAACAACAAAAAGCCTAACAACAGCGACAAAACAAAACCGAGGAAAACTTCGATCGAAAAGCAAACAAGAAATATTAAAATCTGAAACAACTTTAAAATGGGTCAAAAGAGAGGCCAGATGACAAGGTGTTACATTTCAATCTAACCACATCTGTCATGATCAACTTTGCCATGCTCTAATAGCAAGACTATTCATATCCTTGGACTTTGGTCAGTGGGGATTCACCTGAGATTTCATCCAGGTGGGGACCCTGCAAATGGATTTTGGGCTTCCACTGTCATCCATAGCTTTCTGCAAACCAGTGCTCAGAATTCAGGTTCTGCTACCATTCCCTCCTTCACATCTGGATTTTGTTAGTTAGAATCCTTGGATCACACAGGCTGGTCTGTTTCTTCCATGTGGACTTGTTTGAAGGCACATCTTTAAGACACCATATGCTAGTCCTTCTGACAGCCATCCGGTTTCTTCACCACATTTTGCTGTAGCACCCATATCTTCAGTGATCTCTCCAAATTATTGTTATCATTTTTTAGTCTCCTTTTCCTCAGCAGTCAGAACCACTTTTAGGGAATCTTTGGACAGGGATGGTATACAGAATTCCAGGAAATCTGCCTGTGCCAAGCCCAGCCTTGCCGTGCTCTGGAATCCAACACGGCATTGAGGCTTTCTTCCATGGTTTCTATCCACTCACTAGCCCCAGGAGTAGCTTCCATGAGTGTCCTATGAAGTGGAGACTAGCTTGGCTCTTCCCTGTAGATATAATAACGATCCCTCGTGGACGGTGGGTTAGTCATTGGGCTGCAAACCGCAAGTTCAGCAGTTCCAAACCACCAGCTGGTCTGCAAGGTGAGATGAGACTTCCCGCTCTCCTGTAGTGCAATCAATCGTATCCTTGTTGACTTACATGGTACGTCCTCCCAGTGCTTGGTTCATCTTCAAAACGCAGCTGGAGTATAACCCATGAATTGATACCTTGCTAGACTTTCTCCAGATACTTGAGATGATCTAAACCATTAAACTGTGGTTCCGTTTGAGCCCCACGGCAATGAAAAGGTTGTGTGGCTGGCCAGGTCATTAGCACTTGCTTGGGAAGGCTTGAGTCCTGTGTGCCTGAATGAACCCCTCGCTTAACCATATCTCCCAGCAGCCCCGTGGTTGTTATAGTGAAAGTCCGCCCGGGCTAGGGCTCTGACTCACAGGTCAGCGGGCCAGGATGCAGAGAGAACAGTGCAGCCCCTCAGTGAGCAGCCCCCCTGGTGTCCACTACCGTCTGGTCCTCCATGTGGTCCTTCGCCCTCCTATCAGGCTCTTCTAGACTAAATGGAGGGACCCCACTTGCCAAGGTAAAATACAGCCACCCAAACTTTGCACCAGCCTCCATTCATGGGCCCAATCGAAGGGATCCACCTCTGCCAACGGCTCTCAAAAAATGCAAAGCACACGATGCCACGCTCCTGTGAAAATGCTTCACTACCAGCCCCCAACCAGTGTGCTCCCCAAACCCACCCCACTGCCATGTAGGCCATCTTCATTCACAGTGGCCCTCGATGGTGTCTCGGAGGCTGTACATCTTTATGGGAGCAGAGTCTCATCTTTCTCCCAGGGAGAGGCTAGTGGGTTTGAACCCACCAACTTTGCAGTTAGCAGCCCAACACTTACTGGACAGTCCCACCATGGTCCCAATCAATCTAGCCCCTGCCTATTACAATGTGCCAAATTACCCTTTAATGGTTAACCTCCCCCCACCTGCTTTTCCTGCACAAATAACAGGTTATAAATTAACATCCTCTGAATTAACATGATGATTTTTGAAGGTTTTTTTGGCTGCGTGTTTCTGAATATTTCTCAATTGTGCTTTGATGTGCGGGTTTTCAAAACTGGTCTTGTTTTACGCTGTTTCACAATGGAGTCTTTCGCAGTGATTTTCCGCCTCCTTAGGACCTGTGGGAAGCCCTACTTCGGCGGTGGCTGCAATGGCGTCAAAGGTTTTGCCTCCTCCCTGATGAGCTGCCGCATGAGGGTAATGGTTGCCCAAACCCCGGGGAAGCACCGTGCTGGGCACCTCCTCCACTGGCTGGGCTTCCCGCCCTGCTGCCTTTTGCTCTCCAGCCTCTGAGAACCTCTCTCGTCCAGTGCTCCCCCATGGGGACAGGTGGAGGGGGTGCTCTGTGACAGGATTAAGGTGGGCTTAAGCCCTGACCTTGGCCGAGGGTGTGAACCAAGCCACACCCTTTGTCTCCATGGCAGCAGGTGTAAGACCACTTTAGTCGAGGCTGGGACCTAAGGCCCCTCCTTCATTTTCCTTGGGGGTACAGTTGGTCAAAAGCTCAACCACGCCTCCATCAAAGCCATTCCTCAGGGGGCACGAGCCGTCTGAGACAGGGAGGAATAGCCCAGGACCACTGGAAGGGCACATCCGAGCTCTCTGTCGGAAGTGGCAGAGGCCACCGAGACCGGATGCACCAGAGACGATGGCACTGGCCGTAGACTGAGCCTCTGGCCAGGTCTTCAGTGGCCAGAGCTCTAGGGACACTGGCCTCCACAGGCTTCTCACATAGGGTGACGGTTCTGCAGAGAGTCACCCATGGGTCTGGAGACACGCCAGCGTAGCCAGCTTTGAGATTCCATTCTGCGAGCCGATGGGCCTCTGATCCTTCCCTCCTTTTCCGACGACCGCCGTTTCGTTGCCAGCCTCCCGTCTATTTACCGTCAATGACTGAGAACAAGGAGCGCTTCTTGCTTTTGAGCTTTACTGAGACGAGTGGTGTCACCCCGTGTGCCGCCGCCGCCATCTTCTGCAACTTGCTTGTTCTAAATTCTGCACCGCGTTTGCCCCCACATTGCTCCTTCGCCTGCCCTGCCGGGTGCCCGGCGCTGGGTGGTCGGCCGAGGGCAGCAGCCCACCAGCCGCTGCAGGTGACCGTCGCACGGCCGCCCTACAGGTGTGTCCGAAGAGACCTGCGTTCCACTGGATTTGCACGGCTGAGTTCTCACAAGTCAGTCACCAGGCCTTTGTCCTGAGCCGCCGCTGGAGGGACGTGATTGTTGTTGTTGTCAGGCGCGAGCAGTCAGGTCCAACTCAGGGTGACCCCGAGGACAACAGAAGGAAGTTCCTCCTTCAAAGGAGACGGCGCCTAGTCCCGCACCTGCCCTCGATTATCCTTACATTCGACTTCATTGTCGAGGGCCCCTTCTCCGGGGGCTGGTCTCTCCTGACCACGTGTCCACAGATGCGAGATGAAGGCTTGCCGTTCTTGGCTTGAAGGCACACTCTGGCTGTACTTCTTCCACGACGGATGTTTGTCCTTTCAGGTGGCCAGGGCACTTGTTTGAGCCTTCTTAATGTCTTTATTCTCCAGCTACTGGGCATCCGGGTCTCCAGTCTTAGATCTTAGTTCTCTGGGATTATAGCTTATGCTGCTGTGAATATTTTTGTATATGAGGGGGCTTCAAAAAGTGTGTGGACAAGGTTGGATCTATAGCTCAGCCCCGAGGGAGATGAGTAACAGAAATGTGGGTGAAGGGGGGCAGTGGACAGTGTAAGACACGAAATAACAACAATAATATGTAATTGATCAAGGATTCACTAGGGTGGAAGGGAGGGGAAAAAAGAGGAACTGATATCAAAGGCTCAAGTAGAAAGACAATGTTTCGGAAATGTTGATGGCAACATATGTACAAGCGTGCTTAATACAATTGAATGATGGATAGTCATAAGATGTATAAGAGTTCCCCAATAAAATGATAAATAAATAAATAAATAAAATAAAGCAATTCATTATTACTGTAAAAAGAAGTGTGGAAAAATTCCATTGTCTTTTCATTCTAATTTCCCACCAACTTTTCACATTCCCTGCTGCCCCCTCCCCCAAGTAAGAGTTTCTCTGGAATATTGTGGTAGTTACAGAATGTGGTGTCAATTTGAGGGGTGGAGTCTGGCCTGTCAATCAAGATATAACCAATGAGACCTCTGTGTGGGCATGGTCTTCTCCTGAGAATTCTGAGAACTCCTGTATTTCCTCCTTGGAGGTGGGAGACACTTCTTTCTCTCTGCTCACTCCCTGAGAGATGCTCTACTGCCAAGACACATGGCGCTACGCTCTGGGAGTGGGAGTAGACACATGGTCCTACCCTGATGCAACCACACCTCTGGAGCTGGAAAAGCCATGTAGAGACTCCCGCCAGCGCTGAGATGCTTACAACACCACCGGATCCATAAGACTTCCAACCCACTGGCCTGTGACCTTCCTGCATTCAGCATCATTGCATGTATTTCATGAGTCTGAAGAGGACTTTATAGATTGGTATCAGATTATATTATACTGGTATCGGACTTATGGACTTGATTTGGACTGGGCTGGGATGTTTTCTCAATGTTCAATTGCTCTTGTCTATAAATCTCTTTCTTATATATACATGACTGTCCATGAATTTGTTTCTCTAGTCTGACTCACAGGTCAGCGGGCCAGGATGCAGAGAGAACAGTGCAGCCCCTCAGTGAGCAGCCCCCCTGGTGTCCACTACCGTCTGGTCCTCCAT
>NW_022103958.1:39824442-39834277 GCF_000313985.2 Echinops telfairi
TGGTCCTTCGCCCTCCTATCAGGCTCTTCTAGACCAAATGGAGGGACCCCACTTGCCAAGGTAAAATACAGCCACCCAAACTTTGCACCAGCCTCTGCACTTTGCACTTGCACTAACACAAATATACACTTTGGAATGAAATTCTTTGGTTTTAAGGATGAACCGGTAACATTCAGCTTTACAAGATAGAGCCAAATTATTTTCTCAGATGTTGGGACAACTTTCACTCCCATTAACACTAAATTGAACAGCCGCTGCCCTTGTTATTGACCCTTGTCAAACATCCTGGTGTCAGATGTTATGTTTTGATACTTTAAAATAGATTTCCATCATGGTTGTATTTGCATGGTCCTAATTACAAAGCAGGAGCCCGGTGGTGCTGTGAGCTGAGTGTCGGACTGATAACTGCAAGGGCAGCGGTTCAAACCCCATAGTCGCGCCAAGGGAGAAAGATGAGGGTGTCCACCACAGGGCCGCCATCAGTCAGAACCCGACAAAGGCCTGGGTTGGGTTAATTACGAACGAGTGTCTTCCCCTATGTTTCCTCAGTGGTCTTCTGTAACATGTCTACTTACATCATTTCTCTGTTCTTACACTCAGTCTCTATTCATTTATTGACCCGTGAGGATTTGTGTATATATTCTAGAATAACCAATCTCTGTTGGTTGTAGTGATTGCAAATGTTTTTTCATCATTAACGACTTACCTTTCCATTTCCCTTAGGTAACTATGGACAACTAACTTGAGGAGGGAAATTGCTCTTTTTAACTTTCCAAGTTTCATTTTTCATATCAAAGTCTTTGATCTATATGGAATTGATTTTGGGGGGTATGGTGTGAGAGGGGGCTTGATTTCATTTTATCCTGTACAGAGAACTGATTGTCCCAGAAACACTTATTTCCCAGTGATGTAGAATGCAACTGCCGGCCTATATCATCTTTATATATGTGGCATTTTGCTCGGATCCTTTGGTGTCTTTCAGCGACCGATTCAAGTTGGTTCCACAAATCATGCACATGCACACACACACACACTCACATATCTGGTCAGACTTGCTTCTAAGGCAGCTTATGTTTTGGATGCTAAGGTGACACCTTCGTCATGTCGCTGTCTAACTGAATGTTGGTATACCCCACTGCCATCAAGTTGTTTGCAACTCATCCGGCCCTGCCTAGGGTTTCTGAGGCTCTAAATCATCACAGGAGCAGAGAGCCTCATCTTTCGGCCAAGGAGTGACTGGCAGGTTTGAACCGCTAAACTTGAAGTTTGGCAATCCAACTGTTACCTGACCATTCCAGGTGAATGTATAATGACTGGCTTATCCATGCTCTCTTCTATCAATGCCACGTGTCCCTGCACACCCTTGGCGTGTGTTCTGAATCGCAAGGCCTGAAAGTCTTCTAACTGCCCAACTCATTCCTTTAACTAGTCAGGGAGACAATGCCAAGAAGTCGGATAGGGCCCCACCGTGTGGTGACTATACATTGACTGCCTGCCTTGCCCGTCACGTCACACCGTGGGACTTGGGGGCAGGGCAGCTGGTGCTGCCTTGCTGATGCCCCTGCTGTGTGCTGTGCTGTGAGTGTTAACCTGCCTTGTCCGACACTAAGGAGTTCATTGTTTATTTAGAAAATTGTGGAAAAACCAACCCAACCTCCTCGCGTGCTTATAAGTCCACTTGGGGGTCTTGCTACACCTAGCTGTGCGCTACAATTCTGGAGTTCTGCCTCGACAGCATTGGACTACGTGATTAAAAACAAGCAAACTAACAAATAAACAAAACCATTCTGTATTTCCAGACGCTTCCACAAGATGAGCAGTTTGAAGCCACAGCAGCTTCGAGGAAGACAGATGGGCTTTCTACTCCTGTAAAGAGTTTCAGTCTCGGAGACTCAAAGAGGCCGTTCTACCTGGTCCTATATGGTCACTATGAGTCACCATGGACTTGCTGGCAGTGACTTTGGTAGGATCACAGAAGGATCTCCACCACCCCCCTCCTCTGCTGACCTTTGAAAGCACAGCGACTTCTCAAGAGAATTTCACCGTGAGCTCACTGATTTTCAGTACGCTTCCAGAACAAGTAATCGTGGAAGGTGCCTAAAAGCGATCTATTCCCTAGAATCCCCTCCCACGTGATGATCCATTCCCTAAAATCCCCTCCCACGTGATGACCCATTCCCTAGAATCCCCTCCCACGTGATGGCCGATTGTCAGGGAGGCACGCCTCCAAACCACAGGGTTGGCACTCATGGTTTCTGTGCCGGGAACTTGGCAGTGCTTTACTAACACGGCTGTAGACCTTATCTCATCTTAGCTCCAGGAGGCTGGTGTTATTAGCTCCATCTTCCAAAATGAAAAAACTTTGGCAGCGAGGAAATAATTGTCCTATGACAGTAGCATGGGGAATCCAAACTCTGATGTGCCCGAGTCTCATAGCTCTGTTCTTCCTGGGACTTTTCACGGTTACATTCTCCAGCACCTGACTCTGCCTTCTCCCCGCAGCGGCAATCAAGAGAAAAAACACAGAGTACAAGTGGATCTGCTCCCCTCTTCCTGAGCGGGTTTCCACTGGACTTTCTCCTGCTATAACGTGTGCTCCTGGCGCCACCTGCTGGCAGCCTCGCACATCCTGCGTTCTCTTTGTAAACCTCTTTGGTGAGTTCACGGCAAACCAAACTCACTGTCACCGCGCAATTCTGACTCAATACTGGGCTTTCGAGGCTGCGAGTCTTTACAGGCGCAGGCAGCCCAGTCTTTCTCCCAGGGAACTGAATAATGCCTAACTGGCGGTCCACCAAAGCTCCCTTCCAGAGGGCTGCGAGCTGAGAAATCTTCCCCAAGGAGGGTAAAGTGATCAGGGAGGATGAATTCCCACCCACCTCTCCCAGGGGCAAAGCCTTACTCCTTCCTAGCTGCTCATAGCTGCCTCTGATCTCAACTGTCTGAAAATATTGAAAGGCCACAGCACCATCTGACTGAGGGCCAATTCCGTTATTAGAGCATCTACGTGCAAATGGTCCTCTCTTGCCAAAGTGGAATGGTCACCTGACACTGGTCACCACCTTGACAGCCTGCAAACCTCTGGGTGACAGACTCCAAGACTAAGTGGCTGGCAAAGCCAGTGATGTGCTCCTCAGATGAGATGGGGATGCAGAACAAATCAGGCCACCTTATGCGGGCAGGTAGGAGCAGGTGGCGAGGCTGTCCCCTTTGTCAAAGGCACCCATCCATACTATACGCCCCCCCCCCCTACACACACACACTGCAGAACATAACGATGTGTCATCCCAGTGGCCTGCCGGAGCCTTGTTTTCCTTTGTTTCCATTTCCTTGACAGAGTGGTGGTGGGGTGGGGGAACCCTCCCTGGGGGGCGGTGGAGCTTTTCTCTAACTGTTGGGGAGAAAAGAAAGCAGGGATTGTGGCCGTGACAATTAGGAGCTCATCAAAGCCTCATTTTGCTCATCAGCCATCTTTGCCCTTCGTCCTGCGCCCCCGCCTGCTCCTCCCATTCAATGCCTCCCTAATGAATAACTCGGGGAACAAAAGGCGCTTTCAGCCTGGCTCCCATCATTATTGGAGGAGACTTGTAGAACTGTCACAGACTACTCCCGTTTTCAGGCCTGCCACTAAATTTGGTTATTCACAACCTTTATAGCTCAATATTATTGCCTAACTGTGATCATTTTCTAATTATCCTAATAAGACCTATTAAATAATTCCCATTAAATCCCTGAACTGGCGCAGCCCAGGCCAGCTCAAATACAACTTAACCTAATAAACATTGGCCATTCATTAAGCAACAGGGCAATCTTTTCAAAGGAGCTGAATTGGATATTAAATGGCAAGGGAATATTATTATTATTGCACAAATGTTATTACAAGTTCAAGTGTATTAATTCTGATGCTTGGTTTGCAGACCTCCCTTTTGCTTCCCTTTGGGGCCAGTCTTCATGACTGGACTCTTTCCGTCCCCAGCCCCGTGTTTATCTGCATCTGTCACCCACACAAGACAGTCCAGGAGAACAAGGCCCATAAACTTAGCGGAGGAATTAAATTACCAAGGAGAGAAAGAGAATGAATGGAATCCATCTTCTGCCTGGGCTGGCCCACCTTTGAAAACACCACGAGTCGGCTAGGTTTCCTGAGCTGAAAACTCAAAATATCCTTCTTTTACGTTTGGGAAGGAGGGAGGGAGGTTTTCAGAGGATGCCTCTTACAAAAAATGCGATCTGTATCATTTAAAACGCAAGCAGTAAAGATTAGAGAGCCACTTGTTCCAAAGTGGAAGTGTGTGTTTTAAAAGTCTTCTGGGAAATAATATTAGGCGGCAGTTATGAAATGTCTCCGGTGGGATAAATCCTCTGGTAGACACTTGGCCCAACAGTATTGCTTGCTCTCAAAACAGCCTGGTCATGTGGGGACAGCAACCTTTATTCGACAGGTAAGAAATCTGGGCCCAGAGAGGGTGAGTGATTCCCTCAGCACTGCACAGCCTAACTGCAGCCGAATGAAATCTGAACACAGGGCCCTTGAATACCTACATTCCTCCTTCCCCCACTATGCCAAGGTAAGCAGTTCGAAACCACCAGCTGCTCCTTGGGAGACCGATGAGGCCCCCTATAAAGACTGACCACCTCAGAAACCCACAGGGGCAGTTCTGCCCGGTTCTAGAGGATGGCGATAAGTCATCTGGATGGGCCTCTGAGCCAAATAAATGGACTTTTCAAGTAATGTCTGTCCTAGCCTTTCACTGTTGAACAAGTAGCATGTCGCCCACATTATGGCACACAGAACTAGAGACGCAGCCTCCCGCTGTCCCCTCCCAACAACCTCCTGCTGTCCCCTCCCAACAACCTCCCGCTGTCCCCTCCCAACAACCTCCCGCTGTCCCCTCCCAACAACCTCCCGCTGTCCCCTCCCAATAACCTCCCGCTGTCCCCTCCCAATAACCTCCAAGGGCCCCTCCTCTGGCCACACTGCCACTGAGGGGGTTCCCCCAAAAATGTAGATTTCTCTAAGTTGCTCCTCACCTTAAAACCCTCCGCCAGCTCCAAATCTGTGAAGTCACTTCATGTCCCCGACCCCCAGCTGGCCTAGGCGGGGGCTAGGCCTTCACCACACACTGTCCAGGGCCTCTTGCTCCCCCCCGCGGCTCAGCTGACACCAGGCAGCTTCAAAAAGTGCGTGGACAAAATGGAAGGACGGCGTCATGGAATTTCTCCAGGAACTTCTTGTTGCCCTTTCATATGTCACCGCCTCTGGGAAGCTAGTGGACGTCCCTCCCTCCTGCACATTCAACTGCAAACCGGCTCCCCTCACAGCACGCATCACACTGCGATGTGGTTTAAGTTCGTACAGGTCTGTATGCACCACAGGTCTCTAAGCTTTTCAAAAGCTGAAGCTGGGTGGCATGCCTTGTGACAGACCCAGCACATGTCTTAAGGCCCAACACATCGCAGGTCTCTGTCACAAGAGTTCTGTTAGGCTCCAAGAGCATGGGGCTATGCGGGAGGTGGCTGGGGTGGTTCGGTGTCACTGGGTCAGTTCTGGCCCTCAGTGACTATCGCATGCACAACAGAATCAAACACTGTCCGGCCCCGTGCCATCCTGGACCAGTGCCCACGTACTGCGCTGCCTCATGCTAGGCTATGTGCTCCTTAAGACATTGCTTATTCCTTTCTTCTTAACTCGTACAAGAAGGCTCTAGGGTAGCCAATAAAACAACCCTGTTCAGATGAGAGAATCAAAGGTCAGGGAGGTTTATAAGGTCAGGTGGCTTGGACTTGGATTCTACATCTGGGTGTTAAGTCACTAGGAACACAGCTTGAATGTCCAGGAATTTCTGCTGAATTTGTCTTAACCTCTGGGTTGCAAAGAACATTTACAGAAGAGAGGACGGTAGATCAGAAACTCAGTTCCGTGGTTCACCGCTGCCCCGGCAGTTTCAGATCGGACCACAGGCTGGATTTAAAGTCTGAAGCAGCTGTGGACAGAGTAGCCAGGCCCACACTGACAGATCTAGCATGGATCTGGGACAAGGTCTCAGTCTTTTACCTAACTGGTTCCCAAATCAATCCAAGCCTGTGGCTGTCAACTAGCCATGACCCTGGAGGACAGGACAGAAATGTCCCCGCAGAATGTCTTAGGCTGGCATCCCGAGGGCAGCAGACAGCCACATCTTTCACAAGCCACCCACCTTTCCAGTTAGCCCAAGCACTTAGCCATGGTGCCACCAGGGCTCTGGGATGTTGCCATCCGCCAGCCTCCCACGGGCTCTGGTGTGTACCTGCTTCTCCTCTGAGCGCTTTCTCCAGCCTCACACCCTGGATCTCGAAGGCCCTCTGCCACTCCTCCGCCTCCTCCAGCTGCCTCTGAATGGCCTGCAATGCCAGGAATGCCAACATGTCACATGGGAAATCTTAACGGGCAGTCCCAGGAGGGGGTCACTCTGCCACGTACCCACCACAGCTCAACTGGCGGCTTAACCTGGCAAGGCCCTCTGAGGGACCCAACAGCCAGATCTTGACATTTTCCGTAAGGATGAGAATGCAAACCAGGAACTTTGAGGGTATGTTCGATCCACGGCCCAGGGAGAAGTTGAACCAGGCCCCACTGATGAGGCCAACTGTACAGCCAGCCTATGGTGGGGCTCCAGGCCAGGGGAGCAATGCTTGGGGTTTCTGCACCAAGGGGCTTCTAGGCTCCTGGGAGGCCATGGCCTTGAACCATGGTCACAATGGAACAACACGAGCTGTAGCCACTGCATAGAATGGGAGCCCAGCCACCCTGTTTTCCCGAGAAGAACCATTAGCTTGCTTCTAAGATGTTAGGAGCAGGGGGTCCAGGGGCCCCGCCTGGCCTTGATGTTCCATTCTTAGACTGGCCTGCTCCCACCCACAGCTGCAAATTGCACCTCTGCTTTTGCTGCGCCACCGGGCTGATGCCCAGGGATCCTTTCCTGTGGGAGGGTACGGTGGCTTTGTTACTAGCAGGTTATTAAGACAAGGTCCACACCACTTAGTCCATTAAGACACAACCCCACACTTGCCTTAATTAAGGCACTCAATTAAGGGTCATGGCTGGGTTTGTGTCATATGTTTCATGTTCCCACCAGCTACTTCTCTCTTGTGGAGACTAGTGAAGAAAATGAGAGGTGTGTGTGCTGGGTCCCTCTTACATAAATGTCAATCTCCATTTTTTTGGCTTTGTGACACCAGGCTGCACACCTCTGGACACACTAAGTTTGTACCAGGTACTTGCCTGGTCATGCAGAACGCACGTGTGCTTCCTCCTTTACCTCCACTCTGCTCTGCCGCCCTCCCCCTTCCTACACCTCCCCTTAATTCACTTCTGATGGTTCCCAAGCGGACTAGGACCCGAACAGCCACCTGGCTCCTCTGGTCCTAGCTTAGGGTGTTTAAAACCCAAAATGGAATCCAAAACAGATGGGAATTCCATCGAAATGACTTGTGATTTCAGGCCCTCGTGTTCTCTCTTTCTGTCTCTAGCTCGCTCATCATTACATCCCTCTCAATTCATCTCTTTCTGCCGTGGTGCAGAAGTTCTAAAGGAAAGAACACGCTGGAGTGGTTTTGTCATGGATTGCTGTGCAGTTAGGACTGTGTGGACATTCTTCAGGAACAGGATGAACATCGTTGCAAAGACTCATGGGGCCGTGGTGCAGTCCCACCGATTAGGACTCAAAAGACCACCTGTGTTCTTCTCCGATTACAGCCCGCTGTCTGCATGGAAAAGACCCGGCTGGGAAATCGCCGACTTTGCCGATCTGTGTCATAAAGACTTGTCTTGTTCTTAGAAGGAAAAGTTGAAGTGATTCATGGAAACCCGTTAGGGGAGACTGGGAGTGGACAGAGGTGGGGCTCTGGGATTTTCGTGTTAGGCAGCGGTGAAGAGGGTCACTGCTGGGTCAGTTTCCAGGTGAAGGAGAAAGGAAGTCGGATTAAATGACTCCCAGCTTGTCCGAAACCAAGGGCGGGATCACATGGCCAGAGAAAGGGAAGAACTAGAGGCAGGGGACAAGGTATGTGTTGGGTTAATACAGAAGTCACTCTTAGTCTTTATGTCACACAACCCAACTGTTGTTCAAGACTCAGTTGACGTTCTTCGGGGAGATGGAGCTTGCTCGCAAGATCTCTACTGTCTATACAGGAATGTTGGCTACTCCTGTTTCCAACCAGTCATGGCACGGAGACTACCTCTCATACACATTCATTCAGCATCGACCTGAAGGGAATGGGAGGCAGGTGTGTGTCCACAGAAGAAACAGTGAGGGCCATTGCTCTGCAGCAGCCAGGGCGCCAAAGGATTCCCAAGGCCACTGCCCTGGTTCTTGTCCCAGGCTCCCTGTGCGGGAGACGGAACGGTGGCTGGGAGCAGGCCAGCTCAATCCTTGGGCCCAGAGTCCCACCAGAGCTGTACAAAGGCCTTCAGAATGACCACCATCTGGCCCATCAGAGAAGTTTGACTGACATTTTCCTAGTCCCTCTCCCCTGATACAATACAGACGTGGCAAAACCCTTTCTGACCTCAGTGTCCAGGGGTCCCAAACCCCAGGTCCACTGACAGGCCTTGAGTTTGTTTTCTGACCTGAGCTTTGTGAAGTCTCTTCAATTCTTCTTGCTTAACCAGTTGCTTTGTTTCTGTCTCCAGTTTCCTCCTTCTTCTAATCGTCTTCCTCTCCTACAAAAATCAAGAGAGAACAGAACAAAAATGTGTCCGAGGAGAATGAGGTTGGAATTTATGAAACACTGCCAGGTCCTCCTGTAATCTCCAATCAGTGGTGACCAGCCACCACCATCACTTCTAGAGAAGTTAACCCAACAGAACCTCCATTGACGATGGAAATCTTCAATGTGGATTCTGTGTGGACATGAAGAAGATACTAGGCACATGGAATGGGTTTGGGGGGTGTAGTGGGTTACATGTTGGGCTGCTAACTACAAGGTCAGCAGTTCAAAGCCACCAGCCATTCCAAGGGAGATTCTGCTCTCGTAAAGATTTACAGCCTCCAAAACCCTAGGGAGCAGTCAGTCACAGCCTGTCCTCCGGGTGCAGGGCGGTCTCCTCTCATAAAGCGCTATAGAAACCCATGGGACAGCTCTGCCCTGCCCTGCAGGGTCTCTGTGCATCCGCGGACTCGATGGCAGGGAGGCAGGACCACTGAGTCTAAATCTATTTGATGGCAGGAGGTTTAGACACCTGTGGTTATTGGGCACTCGGAAAAAAGCACATGTGAATAAGAGATAGAGTCTTAAATTTTATCTCATTTTAACGAATTCAAATAGCCACCTGTGACAATGTGCTACTATATTGGAAAGTATAAGAGACTCAGGCGGCCTAGTGTCTTGTGGCTAGCTATATGGCAATGTAGAACTAGTAGGAGCTAGTACATCTGTGAGGGGTGCCTAGTGGGTGTGTAGCCAAGAATGCCTATACAGAGAACTGGCTTGATTCAGTTGGAGGAAGGGATACGCTATGACACACCATGAAGTCCAGGGATGACAGGACACACACACACACACACACACACAGAGGAAGGGATACGCTATGACACACCATGAAGTCCAGGGATGACAGGACACACACACACACACACATGACATACCATGAAGTCCAGGGATGACAGGACACACACACACACACACACACACACACACACAGGAAGGGATACGCTATGACATACCATGAAGTCCAGGGATGACAGGACACACACACACACACACACACACACACGCACACAGAGGAAGGGATACGCTATGACACACCATGAAGTCCAGGGATGACAGGACACACACACACACACACACACACACA
>NW_022103958.1:39834377-39854419 GCF_000313985.2 Echinops telfairi
ACAGAGAACTGGCTTGATTCAGTTGGAGGAAGGGATACGCTATGACACACCATGAAGTCCAGGGATGACAGGACACACACACACACACACACACAGAGGAAGGGATACGCTATGACACACCATGAAGTCCAGGGATGACAGGACACACACACACACACACGCACACACACACAGAGGAAGGGATACGCTATGACACACCATGAAGTCCAGGGATGACAGGACACGCTCACACACACACACACACACACACACACACGCACGCACGCACACGCACACGCACCCCTCCGTTAGGAACTTTAAATAGCCCGTAGATTGGGACTATGTTGCTGACTAGACCTGGAGAAAAGGAACCATTGACATGATTCAAGTGAAAGTGTTTCTCGACTTGAGATAAGCTCGAGATGACGTCCTTTCCCCGGGTCGCACGGCTGTGTAAATCCACCACTGAGGTCAGCGCGTGCCTGGACTTGCAGGAAAGATTTTCAAAAGGAAGGAAGGAAGGAAGGAAGGAAGGAAGGGGCTATTCCAAATTGATGCATGCAAAATATATGCATGAATCCAAGTGGCACTGCCACTTCCAGACTCTGGACAGCAGAGAAGGGGGTCATTGGGTGGCCAAATCAGTACGGTGGAAGGTTCCAGAGCCACAGCTGACGGGGGAGCAGTAGAAAGTCCTGCTTAAGCACTGGGCCCAGCTGCGCTGCTTGAGTGTGGGCGCACCGCACAAGTTCAACCAATTCTTGAGAGCCACCACGGTGACTTAGTGCCTGACTCGTAGGAATGTGTAAGAAGGCTCAAATTTGACAATGCAGGTCAAGCCCATCACAGGAGGCTTGAAGTTGAAATGGAGAAAATATGAGCATGATTATTATGATTTTTTTACTGAAATTGATGATAGTCCTTCCAAATATTTGTGTGTGGAGTAATGTATATAATATATGTTCATACATAGATCAGGGAGCTTCAAAAGTGTATGCATGTGCATTATATAAAATTTCATAATTATGTAGTATGTATCATGTAATATTATATGCAATATATCATATAATGCTATATTATATAATCTGTTTGTGTATATTATATAATGTAAAGACATAGATGTGAGGAAGCTTCAAAAAATTTGTAGAAAAATTGAATTAAAATGGAATTTTTCCATACACTTTTTAGAAGCCCTTTGGTATACATATGTATATTATATAATCGAAAATTGTACTCTCTTTTAATTTGAATATATGTATAAATTTTGAATAAATACATATCAGTTTGAATATATATATTAGAGGTTTGGGGCTGCTAACCACAAGGTTGTTGGTTCAAACTCACAAGTTGCGCCATAGGAGAAAGTTGAGGCAGTCTGCTCCTGTAAAGATTTACAGTCGTGGAAACCCTATATAAGGTCACTAAAGCAGTAGGTTTTATATAATACATGTATACAATTTTATATAAACTATATGATATATAATATATACATATATAGGGGGGGCCTCAGAAATTTGGGGGAAATAGCTTTCTATAATTTATTATTATTATTATTAATCCTTTTATTGGGAGCTCTTACAAATCTTCTAACAATCCATCATTCAATTATATTAAGCACACTTGTATCTATGAACTTTTTGAAGTCCCCTCAAATTATATATAATCTCTTGTACATGAATGTTTTTCAAATTGGGTTATTACTGTGAGTTTGTTTTCTCTGAGCATAAGCATCGGCTTTCTACATATTAGGATGAAAATTAGAACATGTTAGGGACTTACTTTAATGCTAGGAGAAACAAATATGTAATTAAAAAAAAATGTTACAACTAGCCCAGTCCCTGAGAATCCAGTCACTGCAGTTCAACGGAATCCTGACTCGCTCGACAGACCATACATGGTATGAGGGGGAATAAAGATATAATACGCTGGTCCCAGATACACCAGAGGAATCGGGCTCATAACAAAGCGTGTGCTTTAAAAGCATGGTGGTTTCCAGGGCTTTATGAATCCCTGTCATCTTGTCCACTCCCAGGAGTGGCGAGAGAGACGGTCACACTCTTTAGGGTAGCAACCTCTGCAGAAAATCAGTGAAGACATTAAAAGATAAAACTTTAAAAATTAAAAAAAAAGAATTCTTCTTAGGATTTAGAACCCTAAGCATCTTTTATATCCTTGGGAGAAAATTTTGTGGCTCAGAACTTAAGCTTATTCCATAGCATACCTTATCTCTGTTTAGGGGTGACTTCTAGCTCTTCAAACCCTCTTCGTGGAGGCTTTTAGAGGAGGGAACCCCATCATTCACCAGCCAAGACCTCTGGGGAAAGGGTTTGGGGGTGGGGGGCGGTGCAAAGGTAGCTGTTCTCCAGAAACTGACTCCATCTACGTGAACAATCAGTTTCTCTATTTCATATTCTCTCTCCCGCCTCCCCTCCCCTCGTCTCTCTCCCTCTCCCTCTTCCTGTCCTCTTATACCAGCCTGTGGTGTTGGGAGTTATTCAGCAGTTCCGTGGTTGTTCATTGGACAGAGGAGGCTTTCTCCTCCATAGACAGTTACAGTCTCAGACACTCCCAGGGGCAGTTCTGCTCAGTCTGACAAGGTCATTGTGAGTCGGCATGGACTCAATGGCAGTGAGTTTGGTTTTGGAGTTTGTTTCTTTGTTTTCAAATGTGCCAGACACCATACGAATGACGCTAAAGGGGCCACCACACTTGCGTGGTTGGGCGCCAACCCAAGAGGCTGGTGTTTTGAACTTACCTATCTGTTTCTATAGGCTGCAACCTAGAAAACGCTATGGGGCAGTTCCACTCTGCTTCGGGGGCCCAGGAAGAGTTGACACTCAACTCAACGCACTTCATCACGACAGTGGCATGTGTCAGACACGGCGCTGGGGACTTTGCAGACACCATGCCGTTAATTTCTCTATCACATTCACTTCTTGGAGAAGGAAATCAGAGCTCGGGGACTGAAATGACTTTCTGGACATAGCACGGGAGTACGGTAGAACCCCAGTTCTCGGCCTCATCAAGACTCGACATAATGAGATTTTGATGGGACATGTCAAGAAAATTTTGCATTGGAGCTTGAACAAAACATCAGACGACATGACGCACATGCTTTTTGTAAACAAAAGCAGTTCATGTTTCAGTCACTCGGCATTAGTTGGTGTTGTTAGTACGCATTGTTTAAACCTTTTGCAGCTGTGTTCCAAGTGTTTTGCTTTAATTTCCTTAGCTTTTGTGGCTTCTTAATACTGTTTTTAGATAAAAACATGGGTCCTAAGAAAGAGATATTGTTGATGATAATTTAGTAAGCCCTTTTAGAAAACAGTTAAGGAAACGCCAACAGCAGCCCACATTAGACAGATGTGGAGGTGGGGGGAGCAAGCCAGGGCTGAGTGCAAACAGGCAAAGAAGGGGAAAAACTCCTGAAAAGCAGCTCCCAGTTGATTTTATGAGAGGGGATTTCCCTTCCAAACAGTGACTCTCTCCATACAGTATAGCCTCTCCACATCCGTGTCCACAGATCCAGAGCCTCCTCAATCTCAAGGTATGGGCCGGACTGTAGTTGTTAAAAACTTTTTTAATGTTATGTTTCTTATTTAAATGATATTATTAAATGCTGAACTTATTTACTTTGAATTTTCTGTCATGTTTCGTATAAAAAGGCAAGGTTAGGGGAAAAACTTGGAGGTAGAGAACGGATTAATCCGTTTCAGTTATTTCTTATGGGAAAAATTGATTCAGAATTTGACTGCATCCCATCTCGACGCTCCTTCTAGAACTGATTGGCGTCGAGGGCCAGGCTTCTCCTGTAAGGGGAAGGCCAGGCTTTGATCCTGGGCCACCTGACTCCGGGATTCACCCACGCTTTCAACCCGTCTACACCACCTCAGCCGTGTGCCAGCTACTGTTCAGGCACAGCGAGGCCCCCCACTCTTGCGGGGGTCTCCTAGAAAGACACGTCAACGTTTCTTCCCCAAAGAAAGACCACGGACGCAGTTTCAAAAGGGTGCCGTAGCGTGTGTTGTGTGTCGGTCTGTGTCAGCACTGGACTCCAGCGCTTTCTAGCAGCAAAACCATCCGACTTGGCTGCTTTAGGCAACAGAATCCATGGCAGGAAAGGAAGCCATGCATGGCCTTCTATGAAAAGGTATTGACGTAGAAAAGAAGGATGATTTAGGACCTGCCAGGCATAGTTCTGCCATCCTCGGTGATGCGGATGATGACAGAGACAGGGCAGAAGAGGGGTGAAGGGAGAATCCTTAAAGGAGAAGGTAGAAATTTGGCTGCCCCTTAACAACCCACCTGCCTCTGCCTGGCTCCATCGCTTCCATCCAGGTGTGAGCCCGGGAGGGGAGGCACAGCAAAGGGAGAGGCAGAGAGACTACATCTTGGCTCCAATTTCCTGGCCAAAGGGTTCCTGTGAGCTGGCGTGGGCTCTCCGCCAGGTGGCTGGGGCCACACCTGCATGGCAGGTGTGACAAAGAAACCAGAGGACAAAGAGTTCTCCTTCCTACATGGGAACCCTTGGGAAGTCCTGATGGATAAACTTCTCGCCAGCTTCCCAGCCTGGAGAGCGAACAGGCCTGAGCAGGAGTTGAGGATGGGGGCACGAAGACGTCTTCTTTACCACCTGGGGACGGGGGAGGTTCCAGGTCCCCTTGCTATACGGGCAGGGTGGCTTGATTTGTGGCAGTCTCACTGGTCATGGAGCTGGCCCCTCTGCACTTTCGTCTTCCAGGTGTGACGGGAGCTGATGCAGGGCCCTTGCTTCATCTGGATACAGGATGAGAGGGGCCACTGCAAAATCCTCAGAGCACACACTGCTCATCTGTGCTGAGGACTGAATGAATCAGAGGCCCCTGTTTAGGAACTTAAATCTGCACACAACCGCTCACGCTCTCACACAGGTGTGTCTGACGCAGGGGAGGGGTGGCAAGGCCCCAGGGGCTCCTGGAAGCGCACTCATGGGTAGTTTCTTCGAACCACCTGTTTCTGTGGTCAGCTCTTGGGAGGGCTCGCTCAGCCCAGGTACAACGAGTACAGGGTGTCCCGCTTTCTGAAAGATGCATGCTCCCGTGAAACTTAGAGACCGAGCCGGTGTAAATTCGAAGACACAATGGCCGTTCGTTTTTACGGAGGGAAATTTTGAGCATTCCTAGCCCCTCCACTGCCTCCCAAGAACCTGTCACATGGTCAGGTAGGAAGAAACAGGGACAGGGGGTTGTCCCTCTCCATGCCTGGAGGCCTCTCCTACGGGAGGTTGGAAGAGAATCAGATGAGCCCTTAGCCAGCCATAAAGACTACTGGGCATGCGCCAACCCAAACCCGAGCCAGGTGGGTGGTACACCTGGGCGGTCCAAATTAGGCCCAGTGGGCTTAGTTCAGCCAACGGGTCAACCAATACCTTCTACCACACTCCCAGCCAGAGAGAGGCCTCAGATACCGTGACCATGACACGCCCCCACCCCCTGCCCTTCGCCCCCTCCTTCTTCACCTTGGGTTCCTGTCCTGTGCCCCACAGCCTGGTAGAGCAGTCTCTCGGGCCTCAGGCTGCCACGTGTGGGTACGCAGTCCCCCGAGGTGGCCCGTGTTCAGTGACTGTAAAACCTGGAACTTCTTCTGTCCCTTATAAAAACCCACTTGGATCCCAAACCACGCTTCGGCGTGAATTCTTTCGCGTGCGAAGCCCAGGTATTTCCCACCCGAGAAACCTAAGGAACGCATGCCGACTACCACACACCAGAGAACACGCTGTGCCCACGCACAGCACAGCCAGGGCAGCTCGCTGCCGGGGGCCGGAGCCCGGGGGCAGGGCCGCGGGCGGGGCTCGCTGCAAAACGTATGTGGTCTGCTTTCCGGAGCAGTGGAAACCGCGTCCCCCCCACCACCTCCATTTCTTTCGATTAACGAGTCGCCGTAAAGCGAGCTTTCATAAAGCGGGGGCAGCCGGACTCCCGGAGCAGTCCTCGCCTGAGTGTGCATTTCAGAAGGCTTCCTTCCAAATGTCTGGGAAAAGACCATGATCTCGTAATTCCATTTCCCAAGACTTTTTGAGCTCCCCGCCCCCTCTATCTGCGTGCAGACTTCTCTCCCAGCTGAAGCAGTGGGAAGCGGCCAGCGGTCAGCGAGCAGGTGGCGCCGCAGCCCGTTCTGTGTGTGGGCAGTGTCTTCGTGCAGTCCTCTCTCGCGAGCCCAGCCGACTTGGAAAAACAGCCCACTGCTTTTTGATCCCTGTAGGTTCCGATCGTCCTTCCTGCTTCCCCTTTGGGTGGTCGGCTGTCCCCGCGGGGTCCTGCGGCGTCGCTGGCCAGTCCCCATGCTCGCTGGGTGCCACCCTGCTCTTCCTGATTCCCAAAGGGCCGCTCTGCGCTTCCCCCCACCTCCTTAAGGGATGACTACCGGTGGCCTGGGCCTGAAGCAGGCCCTGGGAGCTGCAGATGCAGGCCGGGTCAGAGGTGTGCCTTTCCGAAGCCAGGGAGGTGGATTCTGGTCCAGGGGGCCTCCAGCTCTGCCGCTGCCCAGGAGGTCTGCGATTGCTCTGCTGAGTGTAGCAAAGGAGAGACCGGGGAAAATGACCATGTACCATTTTCATCAGTGAAAGCAGCTTGGTGCAGGTGTAGTTTTCCTGCAGTGCCAACATGTGTTAAGTAAAAGGTTAACAAGTCTGACTTGGACTTTGGAGCTGATCTGATGGTAAAGGTCTCTACACGATGGTGTCAGATGTTTGGACAGGGTATCAGTTCAGTGCTGGTAGATGCAACTCCGAACACATCACTCACTCACTCACTCACTCACTCACTCACTCACTCACTCACTCACTCACTTACTCACTCACTCACTCACTCACTGTCATCCTGTCTATTCTGACTCATATAGACCCTATAGGATGGGGCAATACTGCCCCTGTGCATTTCAGAGACTCTAAATCTTTAGGGGAATAGGAAACCTCATTATTCTCTGGCAGAGCAGCTAGTGGTTTCGAACTGCTGACCAAGTGGTTAGATGTTGGGCATCCTTTCTGCACACTTATCTGATTTTAAATTTCAGTTCACTCTCCCACGAGCACACTCCACCACCCCCAGGCCACATCCCAGCCCTCCTGACTTCGTCCAGGCTGGACTGTGGGGAGTGGGAATCCCTGAGTGCCTTGGGAGGATGTCAAAGTTCCAAACGCCAGATATGGAAACGTTGAGTCTAAATCAATTCAATCCCCCGCAGACCTGCACTGATCCAACCAATAAACCCTGCCAGCACAGTGCAGCCCGGAAAAGACTCCGATGATCATTCACCCCTCCATCCCAGGGGAGAAAAAGATGGGGGTGTGTGTCTCCAAGGGTATGTCACCCAGACACCTTTACAACATGTCAGGATGTGTGGGCTGCAAACCACAAGGCGTGCGGTACCCAAACCACAGCTGCTCTGAGGGAGAAAGATGAGGCTTTCCACTCCGAGAGAGCGAGTCTCAGATACCCGCAGGAGCAATTCTATCCTGCCCTATAGGGTCGCTATACATTGGCGGCAATGAGTTCATTGTTTTTTTGCTTGTTTACTTTATAGATATGAGAGTTGTGGAAAGTGTTTTCCAGAAAGAGGAGTGTCCACTCAGCAAAGAGGAGAGTAGTGGCTCTCTTGGCCAGAGACGTCCCCATGATAAGGGCCCTCCAACTTTCCATGGCTAAATGCAACAGCATGGCTCATTTCACACTGCTGATGAGAACAAACATAACATTTTCCATGCAATCTGCCTCTTGTGCTTCTTAACTGAAGCTGTGCTTTCCCCGGGGAAACCTGCGTCTGTTTGTTCAATTTTTTGACGCGTTGCTTATTGGACTCCACAGTAAACCTACTCTTAAGAGTCGCAGTCACCAAATGGTTTCAAATGATTATGACTGAGTTTGTTGGTTTTTTTCCTTCCCACTCTGAGTCTCTGAGAAAGGCAAGCCTCTAAGAGCTAAAAGGGGGAAAAAGATAGTTCATGGGGTGTTCCCGGTAGCAAGGAAGGCTGCTGTCATAAGGAATGAAACGTGACCCCCCACCCCACTTTGAAGGCACCACAGCTGGAGTCCACACTGAGTCTGAAACCTGGATGGTAAATGGCCCCTGGTAGCCAAGGGCCACGTTCTTTGTCAGGTGCTGTTACCTTTGACCGCAAGGCAGGCTGGGGATCGAGTTCTTCATCCGCAGAGGAGGAGGAGGTGGAGGAGAGGGAGGAGGCGCGCTCTGTGGCCTGTGCTTGAACGGGGATGTGCTTGGGCCCTGAAATGGGAACAGAAACACTTGCTGAACGGCTAGATACGTTCTCTGCTTTGTAAACCAGGACTCCCTCTCCCTCTCCCCCTTCAGCCCCCACCCCGCTCCTTGCTGCCCGCCCGCACTGCACCTGCCGTGAGCATGAGAAGGCAGTACCTAAGGGCAACTGGAAATTTGGCTCTTCACATTAATTACATTTCTGGGTTCTTGCCAAGAGCTTTGCAGCCCTCTTTTCATATTAAAAAAAACCCCAACAACAGCAGCAAAAAACCCAAGGTATTATGCAGAAATCAATTAATTCTTTAAACACCATTTATATGGTGTGTTGCTTAGAATACATTCAGAGATGAAATCTATTATTGAAATGCATGTCTGAAGTTAGCTGAGTTACCTAAATGCTTGTGTAAGGCTCACTCTGCAGAGTAATTGAATGCAAGGGGAGGGGGGGAGTTGGAACCAGCTCTTAAACAAATCGCCCTTCTGCGGCTCACAGCATCTGGCACCCATTTTTACTACATGACATCTGCTCAGTGTAAAAGAGCTGGCGTCAGAATGTCTGGTCATAGGGGGGAAAAAATCCCAAATGTAATCAGAAGCAAAAGGACTTTAAGCCTCAGGTTTTATCACATAGTCTCATGCAACATAAATATTTCATTAATTATGGCTAAACAAATGCCACTTTTATTTTCCCAACTTGCAGATATTATCACATCATCGAAGTGATGATTCAAATGCTAGGAATGGCCGTTTAAGATAGGGGTGCTCTACAATGCAGGGCCCATGGGAGAGCAAGTGTCCAGGGGAAATACCAGCCTCCGACTGGGAGGCTGTTCGGCCAGCACAGTGCCGTGTCAAGCAGAATCTCTCTGTGAACTGGTTGGGGACCATGTGGGATAAGGTCTTCCAGGGACCACAGGAGGCTCTTATTTGTCTCAGCAAGAACATCTGTCCCTACACATCCACCTGATGCAGAGTTAATGATTAGCCTACGGGATTAACCCACTCTGGACCTGGATGAGCACAAAAGGCTAGGTCTCTATGATCGGGAATTTAGCAATCCTTTCTCACAAGGCAGCTTCCATCTGAATGGAAATATGGGTTGGAGGGTGGCAGGTGAAGCAGCCAGCGCTACCATTCTCTCCAGCCTGTTTTTCTCCCTGTATTTTCCAACTACTTACCCAAGTGGGAGAGGCCAGATTTAAAAACGGGAACAAAACAAAAAAAAAACCCAAAACAGTAATTTGAACCTCCAGGAGCACATTTACATATGCTGTTTTCAAAGCAAAATAATGCCTGACATGTATATAACACCACAGCCTCTCTAGGGAGGGGACTAAGTGTTTCCCACTTTAATTTGCAGGCTGGGAAAGTCAGGTAGAGACAGTCAGAGAGCAGTGGAACAATGGGAGGGGATCTGGTTAGTCGGAACCCAGAGTGCTTCTCAGCTCATGGCTCAATTACCACTCAGTGGTTTTGCCACCAAGAGTCCCCTGGGTTAACCGGTGCAAGCAGTTAGCATGCTCAGCTGCTGATCGACAGGCTGGAAGTGCCAGGCCATCAAGAGCAGCGGTTCTCAACCTGTGGGTCGCGACCCCTTTGGGGGTCGAACGACTCTTTCACACGGGTAGATCAATTCATAACAGTAGCAAAATGACCGTGATGAAGTAGCAACGAAAACAATGTGATGCTTGGGGGGTCACCACCACATGAGGAACTGTATGAAAGGGTCACGGCATTAGGAGGGTTGAGAACCACTGATCTAGAGACTCCTTGGGCAAAAAGGCCTGACAGCCTACTTCTCACAAAAGCAACCCTCTGGTGATCCACTCCCCCAGATGAAAGGACTCTGTTGAGCACAGTCCCACTCCAACCTGTAAGGGCTCGCGATGAACTGGAGTGAACTCCAACGGCCACTTGGAAAATCTAGCCACTGAGTGCCCATTTGTTAATCGAATGCGTTTAATTGAATGATGTTAATTGTATGATTGTTGATTGGGTGATAAAGGAGCTCACTTTACCTTCCTGGGGATCATGCTTTCTAACTTGCAGAATTGTTTGAGAAGGAGAAATATGATGACTGCAAAGTGCTTCCTTAGCACAGTGCCTGGCAGTCTGGAGGTGCTTACTAGACGTTGTCATTCTCACCATCATCTTCATTTTTTCACAGCCTTGGCCCAAAGGAATAATATTGCAGCTTTTGATCTCAGAGTTACTAGAAAATTTCATAATCAACCTCCATTTAATAGACTTGGTATACTCATCTAACACTGGTACTTTCCTTAATGAGCTCATAAACAAATCTTATGTTTATATTGAGTTTCACGCAAAAGAAGGTATTTCTCAAATTGCATGCAGGAAAGAAGTGAAATTCGTGGCCTCTAAGTTTCTTCCTCTCCACCTTTCCCACCGTGCAACCGTGAGCCTCAGTTCGCGTTTCCTTTGCAAGATTAAAAATGAAGAGAAATAAACACAATTCTGCAGTGTTTTCCCACTCTGGCCATGCTGGGGGGACTGATACTAGAATTTGTCTCTCAACGCAAAGAACAAAAAGTCTGGACAAAATATATGAAGCAGCTCTTTCCAAACATTGGACAACAGACGGTGCCAAACTCTGATCAAGAAAACAACAGAGCATATGAGGTAAGCATCACAGACACCCTAGCTTTCTGCCTAGAGGCATTTTGAAGATCACAGTGCAGGGAAGACTAACTCAATCACAGCACAGCAGATTCACTGGCTCAAGCAGATAGAAATCAGAATTTTGAGAAGGCAGCTGGGAGCTGTGTGGCAGGGTAAAGAAGAGGAAGATCTATGCAGAAAAATAATCTAGGAATATATGTCTATGAGTGCCCTTGAGCCTATTTCTTAATGGTAAGCTATACATCCATAAAGTGTAACTCCATGTTACAGACGCCAGCTCACACAGGGCTTGGAGTGACTGTGGTTTAACGCAGTCGGTAGAAAGCACAAAGGCATTAGGAGAGACCATAGAAATGCCACACTTCACTCGTGAGGATAAACAGACCCTAGAGCACAGGTCGTTCTAGACTTACCTGAACAAAGCTTAAAAGAAAGACTTTGAAATGAATGAACTAGTCTGCAGTTTACTTTCCTGACAGCCAACCATTTTTGCCACCTTATGAAACATATCGAACAGAAGAAACAAAGTCTAGATGTGCTCTAAGATGTAATGTTCACAAGTAGAGCAGTCAGTAAGCAATTAAAAATAGGCTAATGTCTTTACGTCTCACTTGCCCCCCCCCCCAAAAAAAGAGTAGCACAAAGAACCTGGTATTCAAGAGAAAAATCAGTCAATAGAAACAGACCTAGAAATGACAGAAACAATAGGATTAGCACATAAAGATTTAAAGGTAACTCTTCTAAACACGTTCAAGGATATAAAAATAGTAACATGATCACAATAGTCAACATATAAGCCCCTCCCAGGGGGACAAACAACAGAAAAGTGGGTGAAGGGTGACAGAGGACGATGTAAGATATGAAAATAATAATCTATAACTTATCAAGGGTTCATGAGGGAGGAAGGGTTGGGGAGAAAGGGGGGGAAATGAGGAGCTGATACCAAGGGCTCAAGTAGAAAGAAAATGCTTTGAAAATGATGCCAACAGATGTACAAACGTGCTTGACACAATGGATGAATGCATGGATTGTGATACGAGATGTAAGAGCCTCCAATAAAAGTATTTAATAATAATTAAAAAAATGAACACAGCCTTAATGACCTGTGAAACAATTGGCCTAAAAATTGGTGATTGGAGCACCAGAAAAGGACATGGGAAGAGAAAAATAGTTGAAGTTACAGTTGCTGACAACTACCCGATTTTAATGCAACGATATAAGCATAGATCCAAAACGCTTAACAAACCATAAGCAGGATAAACCAATCAAATCATAGGAATATTCATCATAATACATTGTTGAAAAACAAAGATCGAGAAAGAATCAAGTCAGGTAAAGAAAAACGCTACATTACATACAGAGGCCAATTGGGGAGACAGTAAATAGATTTATAGAATATTTTTAATGACCTTACACATGACTTCTCACCTATTAGCAAAAGCAACTCAATAGTAAACGTTAGGGCAGAGGAATCTGAGGACAAATTTTGGCTTTCCTACTTACTTGTTGATGACATGAAAGTCATTTAGATCTTTCCGAGTTTCAATTTCCCTACTTCTAGATCAAGACCAATACCGCTCACAATGAGAGTGAGAGCTCAGAATGTGCCACACAGCAGTGGTCATTGGCAAGTATTTTCTTTGCTTCTAGCTATAATGGACAAATACATGATCTTGGTGATATGAAATAGAATAGGAAAATACATACAGTGAAAAGTGTGTTTCCAGGGACTAGGAGAAGAAGAAATAAGAGGTATTGCTTAAGGGGCACTGAGTTTCTGTTTGGGGTGATGAAACACAAATGCCAGTGGTGATAGTGGTATTCTTATTTAACATGGTAATACAATGAATGTAACTGATTTGTATACTTCAGATGGCAATTTTTGTTCAATATATTTTCACATCTGTGGCTAAATTGAGGCCAGGGGCCTACTCTGGAACAGACCATCAATTGCTCATATGTCAGTTCAGGTTGAAACGGAAGAAAATGAAAATACATCCATGAGACCCAAAATATAACCTGTACTCTATGCCACCTGAGTTTCGAGAACATCTCAAGAACAGATTTGACCCACTGACCAACAATGACAGAGGACCTGAAGAGAGATGGGAAGAAATTAAGAACATTGAACATGAAGAAAGGACAAGATCATTAAAGACAGGAGGGAAAGAAAAGATCTAACTAGGAGACAGAAGAGACTCTGAAACTCGCTCTTAATTGTAGAGTTGCTTAGGCCAACGGAAAAATTGATGAAGTACAAATGCTGAACAGACCAGTTCAAAGGATGGCTTGAGAACACAGTATTGTAATGAAAGGTGCAAGGACCTAGTGTTAGAAAACCAAAAGGGAAGAACTTGCTCAGCATATCTTAAACTGAAAGAACTCAAGAAAAAGCTCAAGCTTCAAGTTGAAATATTGAAAGATTCTATGGACAAAATATTGAGTGATGCAGGAAGTATAAACTGAAGCTGGAAAAACACACAGAGTCATTGTACCAAAAAGAATTAGTTGACATCCAACCATTTCAAGAGTAGCCAATGATCATGAGCCAGTGGCATGAAGGAAGAAGTCCAAGCTGCACTGAAGGTATTAGCCAAAAACCAGGCTCCAGGGATTGAGAGAACACCAACTGAAATGTTTCCACAGGCTGGTGAAGCACTGGAAGCACTCACTTGTCTATGCCAGGAAATTTGGAAGACGTCTTGGCCAACTGACTGGAAGAAATCCATATTTGTACCCGTTTCACAGGAAGGTGGCCCAACAGAACGTGCAAATTAAAACTGATATCATATGCAAGTAAAATTGTGCTAAAGAACATCAGTACATTGACAGGGAGCTGCCAGAAATTCAGGTCGGATTCAGAAGAGGATGTGGAACAAGGGATAACATTGCTAATGTCAGATGGATCTAGGCTCAACGCCAAGAATACCAGAAAGATGTTTACTTGTGGTAAACACATATTGATTATGGAAAGGCATTCGACTGTGTGGATCATAGCAAACTATGGGTATCCTTGGGAAGAGCAGGAGTTCCAGAACACCTCCTTGTGCTCATGCGGAACCTGTACGTAGATCAAGAGACAGTTGTGCAAACCAAAAGAAGAAGGGGTACCGCGTAGATTAGTCAGGACAGGTGGACAGCAGAGTTGCATCCTCTCAGCATACTTATTCAGTTGTTTACTGTCTACTGAGCAAATCATCAGAGAAGCTGGATTGGAGGAAGGCTTACTAATAACCTGTGAAATGCAGAAGACACACCCTTTGCTTGATGAAAGTAAAGAGCTTGAAGCACTTGCTGATGAAGATCAAAGACTGCAGCCTTCAATATGGATTACAGCTCAATGGAAAGAAGCAAAATCTCTCACAGGTAACATCATGATAAATGGACAAAAGATTGAAATTGTGAAAAACTTCACCTTGCTTGGACTCACAATCAATGCTCATGGAAGCAGCAATCGAGAGACCAAGCGACCCACTACATTGGGTAAATCTGCTGCGTAAGACCTCTTTAAGATGCTGAAAAAGATGTTACCTTGGGGGGAAAGTGTCTGACCCAAGCCATGATTATTTTCAATCACCTCATGCACATGAAAGTTGGACAATGAATAAGGAAGACCAAAGAAAACTCGATGCACTTGAACTAGGGTGCTGGTGAAGAACACTGAGAGTACCATGGACTGCCAAAAGAACCAATCAATCTGTCTTAGAAGAAGCACAGAAAGATCCCTAGAAGAAAGGATGCAAGATTTTCGTCTCAAGGATTTTGGACATGTATGTTGTCAGGGGGGATCGATACCTGGGGCAGAACAGCATGAGTGGTAAAGTGGAGGGGCAGCGAAGCAAAGGGAGACCCTCAGCAAGATGGAATGACAGAGTGGTTGCAATCATGGGCTTGGACATAATAACAATTTTGAGAATGGCGCTGAACTGGACAGTGCTTTGTTCTGTTGTACATAGGGCCACTATGGGTCAGAACTGCCTCAATTAGATTATACTTAACAACAACAACAACAAACCAACAGCAACATATTCATACCACAATAAAAATTTTGAGGCGAGGGACCTCTGGGACATCAGAGAAGGGTTCCCTGGTCCGTTTTTTGCTGTAAGTAAAGACAGGTTTTCAGTCCATTCCCTCAATGGCCGGACAAGTCTTTAGCCATAGTGATGTATTTTCCCCACCCCCAAATCTAAACCCTTCGCTTGGCATACATAGGAATGGGGTGTGGACAATGAAAAAGGCTAAAAATCTGTGGCAGTGAAAGCAATATCACTTGCAATCACATAGAAATATCAAATACTTAGAAATAGGGCTTTTCAATTAAGGCACTGTCATATGACAGGACATAGTAGCATTAGGTCGTTAAGACAGTGGATGGCTCCAACAGACAGAACGTAGGAGGCTAGGCATCTCAATTCAGAGTGCTGGCTCCAGGGGAAGGCTTTTTCTCTGCCTCTTGATTCCAGGAGGGTCCCAGCTCAGGGACCCTGGGTCCAAAGGACATGTTCTGCTCCAGGCTTTTTCTTTTTAAAAAAAAAATCATTTTATTAGGGGCTCATACAACTCTTATCACAATCCATACATACATCAATTGGGTAAAGCACATTTGTACATTCATTGCCCTCATCATTCTCAAAATATCCACTCTCCACTCAAGCCCCTGGCATCAGCTCATTTTTCCCCTCCCTCCCCGCTCCCCCTTCCCTCATGAACCCTTGATAATTTACAAATTATTATTTTGTCATATCTTGCACTATCTGACGTCTCCCTTCACCCACTTTTTGGTTGTCCGTCCCCCAGGGAGGAGGTCACATGTAGATCCTTGTAATCGGTTCCCCCTTTCCAACCCACACTTCCTCCATCCTCCCAGTATCGCCACTCACACCACTGGTCCTAAAGGGATCATCTGTCCTGGATTCCCTGTGTTTCCAGGTCCTATCTGTACCAGTGTATGCCCGCTGGCCTAGTGAGATTTGTAAGGTGGAATTGGGATCATGACAGTGGGTGAGGAGGAAGCAGTTAGGAACTAGAGGAAAGTTGTATGCTTCATCGTTGCTGCATCTTGGGGAGGAGACAAGCCTGTCAGCTCTTCTTTTTTCACAGTAGTAGATCACTCTCTTTGTATCTCTCCTTTTACGTCGTAGAGGGTGAAAGAGGATGCAGGCGGGTCCAGGGAAACTCCCCTTGCATTGAATTATGGCTGTAACCTGATGACAGGTGTTGCATTCTACCCATATACCCTGATATTAGATCAGGGCTGATCACATCAGATCATTCCATGGGGGGTGATCATATAGCTGCCAAATCAAATCATTACAAAACTGCCCAATCTCTGAGAACCACAGCCCTGCCAAGCTGACACGGTTTGATTGGGGTGGAGTGGGCTATAATTCAATCTGGGACAGATACCCAAGAAGGTAAATCATGTTTCACTTGAAATCTAAATGTGGGACCGGACCCTGGTGACGCAGTGGTGATGAGCGGGCTGCTGATCACAAGGTCAGCAATTTGAAGCCACCAGCCGCTCCAAGGGAAGACAAATGAAGCTGTTTACTCCCATAAGGGTTCAGTCTCAGACACCCACAGGGGCAGTTCTACCCCGTCCTCCAGGGCTGCTGTGAGCTGGCATCAGCTTGATGGTGGTGAGAAATGTGGGGACCTACTTTAAAACAATCGAACAGGCGTAGGCAACCAAAAGGGAATTGTCTTACATGTTGAACTAAATGGTGTGTAAGGCTAGCAATAGGTAAAATGCAGTGGGAAATGGCTGCTTATGAATCTATCGGTAACGACAAACTGCCCACTAGGAATTTCGACTTTTATTAGGAAAGAGCCACTTACTTGAGTCTCTTGCAGAAGGAGGCTGGCCCATCGGCCCCAGGGGAGTCTGACTGAGAGGCTGCCCCACAATCTCCAGGGGGTGGGCTTTGTCTGTGGGCACTATCTTGTCTTTAGGGCTGCTAAAGAGGTCTCGAAGGTCCATTCTTCGTCTGGATTCTTGGAGGAAATTCTCAAAAGGTCTGTCTTTGAGTCTCAGGGAGGAAAAGAGGGAGGGTCTTAGGTTAGGTGCCCTTGAAGCATCTGGCGAGGTCTCCTGCAAGCTCACTTTCTCCAGGAGCGTGGGGACATCTTCCATCTTGCTGCCGGGTGAGTACACAGGGAGGACCTTGGATGGACGGTTGGGTAAGCTGTGGGTGCGCAGGACTGGGCCAGGAGGGCTTGGCTCGGAGGGCTGGGCAGCCCGGGACACAGGGGTTCCCGGGGACAAGAAGGAGGAGGCCCTACCCGCTGTGTCTCTCCCTTGGGACTGCTGGTACCAGTTTTTATTGGAGATGGTTTTCCGCAGGCTCTGTGAGCGAGCACAAGGGGGAGGCTGGCCGGTGGGCAGAGTCTTCGATTTCGACTTGGCCCAGACCTTCCTCCCACCTTCGGAGTTGGGGAGCAGGGGCTCCAGGGACCTTCGGATGGCATTTGCAATGAGGCGCAGAGGGGACTTTGGCGGGGCTGGGCTTCGCTCTCCCGGAGAAGCCTGTTCAGCCGGGGCGCCCACCTTTTCCTCGGTGTGCCTGTGGGATGGCAGTGTCTCTCTAGTTGCCTGAGGAAGCGTCAAGGGACGGACCGGTTTCAGGACCCGGCCTCCTTTCCCACACTCCAGACTTCTCTGGGAAGGTTGCTCCCCAGAGTCAGGCCGCAAGTTCGCTGGGATGGCGTCATTCCAATCCAGCAGCTTGCTCTTCTGCTCCGGGGTGAGGACGAGCTTTTTTAAGCCTGACTTCTTCTCCTCTGCCATCTCCGGCCCTCCCTCTTCCCTCCTTGGTCCGGTACTCCTTTCTCCCGTGTCCTCTGCAGCCTCGAGAGAGCGCGGTCTGTCTGTCCAACACCTGTCCTTTTCCCCATGGGGCTGTAAGCCTCTGTGGATGCTTCTCGTGTTCCCAGAGGCAGCTTGCACTGCCTGACACCCAGCAGAGCCCATCTCCTCTGGGTTCCGTGGCCTGAGGCTCGGGAGGCCATCGTGCCCAGGACTCACCAGGCAGTATTCTGCCCGCTCCAGGACTTCATGATGAGGCAAGTAGAGGGGGATCTCCTTGGGTGGTTCTGGGGTGCTGGTTGGCCCCGGAAAGTTTGTGTTGGAGGTCTTGACTTCCTGACTTTGTGAGACCTGTAAGGGGTGGTTGCAAGCTGTTAACTCAGGAGATGGACAACCATAGTGGGGATTTAATGACCCAGGTGATTATTTTTATGGGGGTGGTACTGGGGGGGTATTTAAATCTCAGTTTACAGCCCCCTTCCTCAGCCTTTCCTCTGAAGAAGCCCTTCTTTGGATTTCTGAGAGCCAAGCCATTTTCCCTAGGAGGATTCCCAAAGGGCCGTGTTTTGTTCTAAGGGACTGCCCTGGGATCTGCTTGGGCCGTGACGTCATTCTGGAGCAAAGGCTTCTCTGAGGCTGAACTGGGGGGCTCGGAAGGCAGACAGGAAGGCAAAGGCATTGACTCCCTTCTTGAGGCCCTGGGCCAGTGTGGGTCGGGCTGGCCTGGTCTTCATGGCTCCCTAGACACACAGGGAGGACAACACCCCCCACCCCCACCCCTACCCCTGCAGCTTGTTTAGCCGGGATTCCTACGAATTCCCACGCATTCCTCCAATTGCAAAGAAACACAGGGTCCCCCCCCTTGGAGACTCGTGGGTTGGAGCCGTGGTTGATGACGGACGGTCTTGATGACGGGGCCTGGGCCTTGCACCATGGAGAAAGCAGGAGTCTCCGCTGCAAACCGAGAGCTCTGGTGCTGGGGGGCGGGGGTGGGGCGGGTGGGGGATGTCACGAGGACACGACGTCTCAAGGACATTCATCTTTTTCTGTGCTGTGAGCTCTACTTCCTAGAGCCTAGAACATAAGGTGCCGGTAATGGGAGCTTCATCAGCACACATCTGAAAACGGCATCCAGCCTTGTAGTTGTCGAGACATTATCAAAGGCGCCCTCATGCTGGGTCTGCCAACCTTCCGCTGTGAGCTCCTCAGTACCCTGGGCGAGCTCCTTCAGGATAGTCTATGGCCCAGGACCTCTGCCTCCCAGGGTCTAGCTCAGTCTCGACCAGCCTCAAGAGCTCGCACGCTTTGCTGAGGCCATGGCCATGCCTTTGGGAGGGACTAAGAAGAAGCAAGATGAGCTTTCACAAAAGGCCCAGGCGCAGGAGCCCTGAGCAGAGAGCCCCAGCACAGCTGCTCTCGGGCCTGGGCTTTGCCCTCACCATGACCTAGTCCAGATGTCAGCATGGAAGGCGGGAAGGGCACTTACCTGCGGTAAGGAGGAGGCATGGGGCGCAGGGTCTGGAGTGCTGGCTGGAGAAGACGGGGAAGAGGAGGATGGAGAGGACAGCGAAGATGAAAGAGAAGGAGGGGTTTCCATCGGGGGCAAGCTAGCTCTTTTGTTGTCCACTGGCATCAAATCTACCGTGGAAAGAACAGAGTCCCCATTACTGAGCCGTTATCACCTTATTGTCTTGTTTTTTTAAAAGAGGGAGATTTTTAAAAAGGGGAGATTTCCCAATCCCAACTACGTGGACACCTTCCCCTCCTCCCAGAAGAATTTATTTCAGAGGACGGCACTGAATCTACAGCCCAGGGATATGGACATGTCTGATCAGAGCACATGGGAGCAAATGAAGGGAGAGAAAGAGAGAGTGGAGCACAACCTGGCCCACCAAGCCTTGAGGACGATATTCCTGCTCAGAGCAGCCAATCCACAGAGAGGACCATATGGCCGGCCCCACTATGACACACGACATCCCTCACTGACCCATAGCCCTACAGGGGACAACACTGGAGACACAGTGAGGGAATTCCACCTGATCTGATCCCACCACACCGAGGCAAACACTAAGGGTGTGGAACAGAACAGCAAGGGGAACAGAGCAATGAAGTCCCCAGGGCACACTAAAAATAGACTTTGGGGCCAGGGCTTGGTACCCCATCAGACTCAACTGGAAAACACTCCCAAAAGCCAACAAACAGTCCTTGAACTAACTACAAGCTTTTCTTTCTTGTTGTTGTGTTTTGGTTTTTGTCATTGGTTTGTTGTTGTCGTTTTGTTTTATTTTGTTGCTTGGTTTTGCTCTGTCTTGTTTTTGTGCATGTTATTATCTCTCAGGTCTGTCTGGATAGGACAGGCTGG
>NW_022103958.1:39855670-39857735 GCF_000313985.2 Echinops telfairi
GTGGAGAGCAAATGTTTTGAGAATGATGAGGGCAACGAATGTACAAATGTGCTTTACACAACTGATGTATGTATGGATTGTGATAAGAGTTGTATGAGCCCCTAACAAAATGAGTAAACAAAAAAAGGGAAGATTTCACATGAAGGCTCAATCCTATCAACAGAGGCCGCGTGAGGGACATGGTCATGCCTGGTTTGGTTCCAGGCACCCCTGACGTAGGACTTGGTGGTGCAGGTGAAAGGCTCATGTGAGCACGATTCTGGGAGAAGGAACCAGGGGGTCTCCAAGGTGTTTGTTGGATGTGAACCTTTGCTGCTAATTTTCCATCAAAGCCCTCCTCGTTTGGGGGCTGGGGAGTGCTGTGTTAGCTCAATGAAACATCTGAGGTCTCTTCCCACCAGCTGACCAGCCATTAGCAGTGGCCATGGACACGATAGACATTCACTACTCATGAAATGTTCTTTCCCTTGTCCCATGTGTACCAAGGGGCTCAACATCAAAAGAACAGCAGGGAGAAAATGACCGTGAGTGTCAAGCGCCCATGCCCGGCTCTGGAACAAACAAGCTGCAGTGTACATGCCCAGAGCAACAGGAGAGAGTAGTGCGGCTGGAGCCCGGGACCAGTCGAATTCCGAACTGTGGGAAGCTGACATCAATTAGACTAGTTGCAGCAGAATCCCGACCACGATGGCCTGTGGGAACCGATCAATCATCTAGCTTCTCTCCATGTTTCGTTTCCTCTCCCTCCAGCCCTCCCCAGCCCCTTTCTTCCCTTCCTCACTCCCTTCTTAGAATGATACCCTTCCATCTGAAATCTCAAAGTCTTGTCTCTTGATCTGACCATTTCAGAGAATTTGCCCTCCAGTGATTTTTTTACATGCCAGGGAAAATTTTAGATTTGCAGCCCGGCCAGCTCTCTCAGGAACCACCCCATCACACACTCTGTGCCCTAGAAACCGCCTGAGAACCCTAATTCGAGCCCTAATTCGAGCCACCCCACTCTCTTGTCAGACTCTGGATCTGCATCTGGCTGCTCAGCTCATTCCTTTTGACTTCAGGCCTGCGCTCGGGGCTCAGTTCAACATGCTCTGTCTCCCCAAAGCTTCGTTTGCGAGGTGCTTCCTCAGGCCAAATCCAAATTGCATCCCACGAAGTGCTCTGCCCAGCCCACCTGTGTAGGAAGGCCACCCAGGGGCACTCTGCATCGTTTGTCCTTGTGCCCCTCACACACAGACGCAGACACGCTCCTCTAAAGACCCCCAGTCTTGGATTCTGGGCTGAGTCCCATGGGTCCCATACACTTAGGATCTGCACGTTTCTACCAGAAAGCCCTCCTTGAATTCATTCAGGTGGAAACGTCCCTTGGAGACCAGGCCTGGGGGTGGGCAGGAAGGAGCTGCGGAGGAGAAGGCCAGGGGCTGTGAGCAGCCGCGGTGGGGGTGGCAGCTGGCCTGCCTCCCCATCAGGGACATACTCATCTCAAGACGCAGCCAGATGGTGCCAGCCGAAACAGGCAGACCGTGTGTATCCGTTGTTGCCTGCTCCTTGGCCTCCGCTTGCCAAATCCCCGCTCTTCCTCCCCCCCACCCCACCCCCACCACCACTCTCCTCGCTCTGCCACCTCCCAGAGCAAGTCTCTTCCCTGGCCTCCAAGTCTCTTCCAGCTCCACAGCCTGTCTCTCGGTCCCCTCTGAGGAGCTTTTGGAAGGTTGACAAGGAGCCAGGAACACCTTCAGAAGCAAGCCTGACAGAAACCCCGCAGGGACTCCAGGGTCATGATTCCCCTTCTTTTCCTTCCTCTGTTCCCCACCCATGGCCACAGCTCATGGGAGCTTCTCTCGCTCAGAACTAGGAGGCAAAGGACATTTATAGAGGTCTAAATACAGGCATGTACATATGTAAATATATTTATATATAATGATGGGGAAATAGACCTATGTTTATAGGTTTAGTATTAAGGCAGCAGATGGACATTGGGCCTCTACTCAAGTACTCCCTCAATGCAAGAACACTTTGTTCTATTAAACTGGCATTCCATGATGCTCACCTTCCCAACATGATCGCT
>NW_022103958.1:39857936-39858969 GCF_000313985.2 Echinops telfairi
TGTAGCAAAGATGAAAAAATACAACTTTCCTCTAGTTCTTAAATGCTTCCTCCCCCCCCACTAACATGATTCCACTAACATGATTCCTTACAAATCCACCTGAACCAGAGGATATACACAGGTACAGATAGGAACTGGAAATCCAGGATGGATGATCCCTTCAGGACCAGTGGTGAGAGTGGCCATACCGGGAGGGTGGAGGGAAGGTGGGGTAGAAAGGGGGAACCAATTAAAAGGATCTACATATAACCTCCTCCTTGGAGGACAGACCACAGAAAAGTGGTTGAAGGGAGACATCGGACAGTGCAAGACATGACAAAATAACTGATAAATTATCAAGGGTTCATGGGGGGTAGGCGGGGAAGGAGGGGAAGAATGAGGGGCTGATACCAAGGGCTCAAGTAGAAAGCAAATGTTTTGAGAATGATGATGGCAACAAATGTACACGTGTGCTCGACACAATGTATGCATGTATGGATTGTGATAAGAGTTGTATGAGTCCCCACTAAAATTATTTAAAAAGCCCCAACCATACAGAGCAATTCTGCCCAGTCCACAAGGGGTTGTCCTGAGTCAGAGTGGATGTTGTTCCTTCCTCCCACATGTGAAACTGAGAAAGACTTGTGTGTGTGTGTGTGTGTGTGTGTGTGTGTCCCAGTCAAAGGGGTCACACTGCCCTTGCCAGGATGTGTCTGATTCTCGGCTTAGGGTCTCCTCCTCCCCCCACTCTGCCTTGCTCTTCTACTGTCCTCTGCATGGCCTAGCCAGGGCTGCTCTGCCCTCTGCAGAGGCCTGGGCCCAGATGCTGCTGGCTCTTCTGGTCCCATGAGAAAAGGCCACCTGCTGAGTGGACAGGGAGGTAGGGGGTGGTGACTGATGATAGGCCAGGGCTTGGATTCCAGCCTGTCTCCCACTATGGGCCAACTGTGTACCCCCTCCTCTGTGGGCCCCCTGGCAGTGGTGGCCTTCCCCTTCCATTCTTGAAGGCATGGGGGGGGGGGGCACACGGCCACCTGGGGAGGGTGCCTAGGGC
>NW_022103958.1:39859069-39872785 GCF_000313985.2 Echinops telfairi
GGGGGGGGGGCACACGGCCACCTGGGGAGGGTGCCTAGGGCTCTCCTACAGTGCACGCCTGGGGGCAGAGGGGTGGGGCCCATGCTCTGCTCTCCTGTAAGGGCAGCCTTCCCCTCTGAGTTTCCTCCGGAACACATGGAAGACGATCAAGAGCCCTGGTTGTTCTAAGCTCAGGGTTTTCAGGGAAACAAGAGTCCAGGGCAGGGTTTCCTGGGACTTTGGTCATCTGCCTCCTTCAAATCCTTCTCCAAGTTTGGAGCGCCCTCTAGGGTCAGCAACCTGCTGGAGCCCTGCGCCCTTCTGAACCTCTCCTCCTACTGCTTCACCTGTTCCTGGGCTCTCTTCAGCCGTTTCTCTGCACCCCCTCCCCCTCCCTCCTTCTTCTCTTCCTCCCTCCAACAAGGAGCAGGACTGACTTCCTCAGAGGCGAGGCAGGCCCATGCTAGGCGTTCCTAGTTGGCACGGAATGGACTCTGGCTCCCGATGATCCAGGTGTATCTAGGAAGCGCTGTGCTTTCGGTGGTGACATTTTGGAAGAAGGTTGTCAGACCTCTCCTTGGAGGTACCTCGGAGGGGACCGGAATCTCCACTCTGAGCCCGCTAACCACTGGGCCACCCGGGGCCTGCACTAGGCTCGTCAAAATGATGTCCACCCTAAGCCTCGTGCCCAAAGTGCACTGGGCTCTTGACAGAATCCCAGGAAGTGGGCATACAGCGAGGGGTCGTGAGGGGCAGCGTGGGCACAGGGGCAGCTGGAGGGAGGGGAAGCACGTGGAGTCCCACGCAGCACCCTGCCCTTTCTCAGGGCCCCTGGAGGGGGTCTCTGCTCAGCCTCTCAACTGCACAGCAGGGTCTGGAACATAGGGAACCCGGGCCCAGTGCGACTGGCAGTGGGCTCACGCCGCCCCCTCGTGGACACCTGCTGCCATAGCACCCACCTGGCCTAGGTCCTCCCCAGCCGGCACCTGGCTTCCCCAGGATGCGGTGACCCTGGCCACCGCAGGAAGGGAGGTGGGGAGTGTGGGGGGCGGGGTTTCTCTCTTTATGGCTTTGCTCGCAGAGGCAGGAAGCCGTCAAGCCTATGGCCCCGGACCGGCTCCTGTGGGCAGAAGCAGTTTCCTCGCCATGCCTCCAAGAGCTTGGAGCAGCAGCGGGCTGGCGGGTGGAACTGCAGCATTCTAAGGCCTTGGGATTCCAGAAAGGGGGTGAGGGTGGGGATGGGGGTGGGCGTCGAGGCTATCTTGAAGGATGCGCTCTCCAGGCGCTGTGGAAGTACAGTCAGCTTCCTGCAGCTTCTCTGCTCTGCTGTCACCCCCAAGGAGTCTTGTCACAGGGCACCATGGATGGCACCCAGCCTCCCCTGGGAATGCGCCGGACTCGCGCCCTCCCCCCCCAGCTCGTGACTCACTCGACTGGAATTTCCTTCTCCAGTTGGAATATTTGCTTGGAGTCGGACTCTGGAAGCTGTTGGCTCGTCGCAGGGCTGTGGCCAAGACAAAGGCAGGGCGGGTGGAGAGAGGGTAAGGGTCCATTAACGACGGGGAACGATGGGGTGGGGTGGGGGGGACACAAGCACATCCTGGAGGGCTTCCTGGATAGTGTTGTTGGGCCATGGAGACCCAGAGACTACGTGTCTTTCAAAAGAATCAAAGTCAGTCCCTCCAGCTCCCTTAGCCCTCTGACCTAAAGAGCCGTTGAGTGGCTTGAGGAAGAAGGAAAACCGTGGCAGAAAATGAAAATGGGAACAGACGTGGAGTCGTTAGGGACAGACATGTGCATTCCGAACAAACAAACGCACGCCGGAGTGTGGAACAGGAATCCTCCTCCTCCGCCGCCCCCGGGACCAAACCCAGCTGTCTGCAGCTTGGCAGTGAGCAGCCAGCGCCTCCGCATGTGGCCCACCTCCCTGTCCCCACATTGCAGGCCTCCATTCCTTCATTCCCACATGACGGAGACTGCGCTATGGCCTGGTGCTGTCGTCTTTCAGAAAATGCCCCAGCTGCCCGGCACCGCCTCCCCTCGGTGGGGAATCACAAGCAGCCGGGCATCTGTGCAGTGCGTGGCTAGCAGAACGGTCCTTGGGAGCTCAGCCTCCCTTCCACATCCTGGATTCAACAAGCAGCGTTTCTCCCACCGAAGCCCAGCAGCTGCAGCCACCTTCTCCCCACTCCCCAGGCCCTTTGGAAACCTCTTTTCACAGAACTTCTAAGAACCCATGACCAACACTCCCGTCGTGGTCTCCAACAGACACGGAGTGACAGCACACCAGCAAGGTCAGCCGCTGGAAGCCGCCAGCCACTTGGTGGGAGAAAGCTGGGCTTGCTTCTGGGAAATCCAAAGGGGCGCTTCTCCTCTGTCCTGGGGGGGTCACCGAGCTGGGATCCACCCGAGGGCAGGGAGCTTGGTTTTAGAGTTTGGGAACTGCAGATGGACAGCTGAAGGGTTAGCGGAGCCAAGTGAATCTCACATTCAGAAGAAAATGAGTCTCAGCCCTTTGAGGTGGGCACGGGGGCAGCAGGCCCTAAGGGTGCCCAGTTTCCACTTGGGGCCCTCAGATTCCAACCACGATCTCTGAAGGTCATCACAGCCACAGAGGGGAACCCTCGGAGCAGAGAAGACTGGCAGGAAGTAGGGGGCGGGAGGCCTGGGGGGAAGGGAAGCCTGGGGGGAAGGGAGTGGGGTGGAGGTGTGGGGGGGCAGGGCAAGGTGTGAGCACCGACCTCGGAGCGGATCCCCAGGTGGGTCAGAACCGGGAGCACTTGAACCAACCACCTGCCACCACCTATGGACGCCAAGGTTTGAGTACAAAATAGAAAACCTGCTGTCATGCAGGTGACTTTGACAGAGAGTGACCGACAGGCCAGAGCAGAGCGGTCCTGTAGGGTTTTCAAGGCTGTGAGTCCGTTCAGAAGCGGACGGCCACATCTTTCTCCTGGGTGGGTTCCAGTGACCGGCAGTTTGGTTAGTGTTGAGGGTTGAACCACTGTGCCCTTGGTGGGAATGTCGAAAGTCAAGGTCCGCCCGGCCCCGCCCTGTCTCCCTGGAAGTGGTCCTGAGTACCCCAGCCTGCAGTTCACAGAGGGGGGGCCTCCGTTCTCATCAGCCCAGCTGCAAGAGCACAGTTTCACTATGAGCTGGAGCTGCCTTTCAGCATCTTCGGCCCTCGACGCCTGCGTCTCAGGGGCTGTCCTTGTAGACACGTGGTGCCTGCTTTGTCTGGAGGGTCCCCAACCCCACCAGCCCGTCTCCTCATCAGCTCCAGGGGTCTGAGGGGGAGTCTGGGGGCACGGGCAGAGAACCCAGTCTCCCATCTCCTCATGAGCCTGACGTTGCATCTCCACCATGCGTCCACTTCCCCCCACAGCCTCCCTGAGGCTGGCCGGGCTGCATGCTTCCTACGAGGAGCAACAGGGTGTCCAGGCCAGCTGCCTACTTCTGCAAAGCCACTCTCTCAACCGTCACACAGAGAAACGGCTCCAGGAAAAGGTCAGCTCGCTTCATGGGCTTTCTCTCTCTTTTTTTAAAAATCATTTTATCAGGGCTCGCTTGTACAACTCTTATCACAATCCCTACATCCATCCTTGTGTCCAGCACATTTGTACATTTGTTGCCATCATCGTTCTCAAAACATTTGCTTTCTACTTGAGCCCTTGGTATCAGTTCCTCATTTTTTTCCTCCTTCCCTCCCTCATGAACCCTTGAGAATTTATAAATTATTATTTTTTCAGGTCTTACACTAACCGATGTCTCCCTTTACCTACTTTTCTGTTGCCAGTCTCCTAGCATCACTACTCTCATTATTGGTCCTGAGGGGTTTATCTGTCCTGGATTCCCTGTGTTTCCAGCTCTGATCTGTACCCATGTACAGGCTCTGGTCTAGCTGGATTTGTGTTCTTACTGCTTCTCCACAGTCCTGACTAATGCAGCCGTCATGGGACCACCAGAAAGGGCTAAACGTCATGAGCTGCTCCCGTCACCTATGCTCACAGGGCACACATCTCTACTACAGCAGGGACCATGAGGCGGGGGGACTGGTTCGATTCAGTAATCATGAGTAGGCCAATGAGTAACTCCCTTCTTTCCAGCTTCAATTAACATGTGATGCTCTGTACACTGGTACCAATGATGAGAGTAGCGATACCAGGCAGGTAGGGGGAAGGTTGGGGGAGGGGGTACCGATCACAATGATCTACATACAACCCCCTCCCAGGGGGATACACAACAGAAAAGTGGGTGAAGGGAGGCATTGGTCAGTGTAAGACATGGGGAAAAAGTGATCAGTTCTCAAGAGTTCATGAGGAAGGGGAGGTGGGGGAGGGGGGAATGTGCTGACACCAAGGGCTTAAGTAGAAAGAAAATGATGATGGCAGCAAATGTTCAAATGTGCTTGACACCGTGGATGTATGTATGGATTGTGATAAGAGCTGTAAGAGCCCCAATAAAATGATGTATTTTAATGTGATGCTCTTGGGGCACCTTTGGCTAGCAGAGTGCAAGCAAGACCCACGTCAAAAGGTAAGTATCTTGCCACATGATGCTAATGGTATCATTTCATTGTCAACTACGAATGGCCCCGTAGGCTCTTGGATCATTCTTTTATGCAACAAGTCTCCAAAAAACATAACAAAGAAAGGCTCCATAATATAGGTTCTTTAACATGAAGATCACCTGGGGGCAGGTCGCTGTCCAAATGCCAACTGACATTTGTGTGCTCAAGAATCTCAAGCACTGGCTCAATCCAATTACTAGTTCATTCATCTACGCACGGCCTGCAGCCAGTTGTTCTTCTGAGACCCCCAAGGCGTCACACACGGACCACCGGGGTGTTTACTTGAACTGCAGGTGCAGCTGGTCCACCCTGGACCTTCTGTAACGGAACCTCTAAAAGTAGGACCCCAGGAATCTGCCCAGGGAGTGAGGGTTTAAAGAACCCTTGCTGTTGAGGTTTATGGGAGAAAGATGGGACTTTCTACTCCTGTAACGAGCTACAGTCTCAGAAACTCACCGGGCGGTCCTGCCCTGCCCTGTAGAGTCACTAGGAGTCGGCATCGGCTCGATGGCACGGAGGTTGAGCGTTAATGTTGGAAGTTGAGGTGGAAGGGGCGCATTACGAAGCATGCTTTCTAAGCCCTCAGTCACACCGGGTTGAAGTTTTATTTTCGCGCATGATCTTGGGTGGCATGCTCCATGATAACAAACTCTGGTGATTCAAAGAGAATCCCTTTCTGTGCAGACAGCAGGAACCACACAAGTCTTTCTTAACTCACCATCCCGGTCTCATTATAGAGCGATCGCTTGGTCTCATCCCAAGTAGCTTTCCCTCAGCTCTCCCCGGAGCCCCTGATGTAGGAGAGACTCATGGCAAACGAAGCTTCATAGGATCCACACGGTGACGTCATGGCTCCATCTTTGGTAAAGTGATAAGCTCACCCATGACTAGCAACATGCAGCACAGAACTAGACCTGGGGCTGGGGGAGTGAACCTGGACAGGTCTGTCTACCAGTCAAAACACGCTCAAAGAAGGCTAACTTGATAGAGGATTCGCTGCAACTGAGCCCACTGTGAGAAATATTCTGGCCACCTGCCCTCTCTCTCTCTCTCCGGCGACCCCATGCTCCTGGGAGGAAAGCTCTCAGTGGATCCTAGCCGGTTTCCATGCCTCCCTGCCAGTGAAGGATGCTGCACAAAGCAGCCCCAGGGGGGGCATCAGTGCATTCTGTGAGCCATTGTACGGGGCGAGAACTAGTGAGTCCCTTGATGGTATCTGACGGAAGTGGGGGAGCACGCTCTATAGAGACAAGCTTTAGGAAAAGTCCTGCCTGCTCTGAGAAATATAAATAATGTTGTTATATGGTGTATAATTTAGGTGTATTTCCTCCTGAACAGGGAGAGTGATAGTTGTCTTTCTGCCCTCCCTGCCTCTCTGTCTCCCTCCTCCTCTTCCTTGTTCGCTTCCATTCTCCCTCACGTCGTTCCTTCTTTGAGCTCTGGCAGCCAAAGAACACAGATTTGAGAAATATTAACCACGTTTTCTATTCAACTAAAGCAACATCTCGGGGCTGTGGCTTAGACCGCAAGGCTGTACCCCTAAGCTGCTTTGGTCAGCCCTGATTCCGAGGCTGTGTTTGTCCTGTGTATATAACCATGCTGTTTTGTGTCTAACCCTTGAAGCAGCTAAAATCCCCCCAGCAATTGGAGATTGAGAGAGAGAGAGGGGGAGAGAGTCCGGGTAGGTGGAGAGAGGGGGTCCGACTTTGTGAAGGAGGCGGGCGGAGCTCAGGGAGGTGAGGGAAATATCAAGGTCGAGCAGGACACCAGGCAGGGCTGGGCCAGCTGGGCTACATCCAGCCTTTGGTTCACTGCCACACACTATCTTCCTGGGCAGACCCCCAAATGACACTTAGCATACATGTCTAGATAACAAGCTCTCCTGCCTTGTCTTTGAGGTTGACACAGGAGGGCAAATGGAGTTGCTTCTTGAGGGCAATGACGAGGAGACTTGGACCCACTCAGCTCTGCACACATGATGGGGAACGGCCCATGGCTAGAAGAGGGCGATGCGCTGGCACAGCAGAGGGTCAGTGAGAGCCAGGGGTCCTCAATGAGCTGGGTTGCCCCCACTGGCCATAGTGATGCCCTCCAGCAGCAGGGCGATGGCAGAGGGCCAGGCGACGTTTTTCCTGTTACATTAGACTCTGGGCGACATGAGTGGGTGCCGTAGAGATAGCAACTAACAACAGGCGCGATCTAGGCCCTGTCTTCACTTCGCATTCGGTCGAGAACCAGCGGAAACCCTGGCCCTGGACACCAGAGGGCAGTGCAGGACAAGGTGCGCGCCAGCGCTCAACGGGGCCGCTCAGGGAACGGATAATGTCCTGGTGGGGACACGTCTGTCAGGCTGCTTCTTCCCTCCCAAGTTGCTGATCATTCAAAAAGCAAACAAACAAAACCCCCCATCCCACTAAAACACTCAACTCCAGGCCTTGATTGTCAAAACACGCTGGGCTGCGCATGACAGCTACTTTTCTATAGCCCCAGGTGAGAGGGAGGTGTGGTCGGCATGGCTCACTCTCCGTCCTAGCAGGAGACCTCAAAGCAGCACCGGGCTATTTGCTCAGTGGACAGGGCATGAAGACTACCTGCCTCACAGGTGGCCTGAGGACTCATGGGACCCTGGGTGTGACAAAGCAGCTACAACAACCCTGGTGGCACAAGGGTTAAGCGCGCCGCTGCTAACAGAGGGGTTAGGGCTTGTGGTTTGTAGAGAACATGATTACAGTAAAGATGACGTCTGGGGAACTCGGGACGGCTCTCTTCTCCGTAGGATCGCTGTCCGCCAGAATCAACGCAAAACCACGTGACCGCAAGATGCGATAAGGCCCATCACTGGTTTTCCATAAAAGGGCACCCGTTCTTACAAAGGCAGATTTTACAAGGCCCTGGGTGGCATACAGAGTTAAGTGTTCAATGATTAGCGGAAGGTTGGCTCTTTGAACTCCCCTAGAGGCATCCTGCTTTGGAAAGGCCACAGCTTTGAAAACCCGTGCGGGCAGATGGCTCTGCACCACGGAGTTGCTCTGAGTTGGAGACTAGCAACCAGGTATGACTGCAGTGCATCCCCCAGTCCCAAGCACCTGGCTCAGGCCCCTGAGTCACCTCAGGCACATGCCCAGTGACCCGGGAAGATCTCTCCTGGTTCTCTGCTGCTGTGGGCCCCTCCCTTCTCGTGGTGTTGTAGACTGTTCGACCCTCAGGAGGTGTGCTAAAGGGAGACAGGATGGAGACGACTCCAGGCATAGGGTCCTGGGGGGCATTTCTCTCTGACCGCTTGGGACGGACAACAGACACCTCTGTAGTCTTCCCACTTGGGGACCCCAAGATTCTCAGAGGGAAGGATGCCAGGCCTGGGCTCAGTCTCTATATATGGCCTCATAACTCCAGGGTTCCAGCCCGCACATCCAAGCATGAGGGCGTGGTTCCCCATGGCTAGAGCATAAGGACAGTGACTCCAGGGATAGCTTCTTGGGGGCGATGGCAGGAAAGTTTGCAGGGAGGTGGGGAGCAGATGACAATGAGTTCAAGAAAGAAGCAGATGTTCTCAATTGATTGTGGAGATGATTGTGCGCCCTTATTAATATGACTGAACGACTGAATTGTATGATATGTGAAATATATGCCAATTAAGCTGAGAAACAACAACAAAAGAAAACAGGCCTTGGGCGCATCGCTGTTCCCCTCCCCTCCCCAACCCAGAACCGAGTCTGAATCCATGTTGCCAGGCCCTCCGCTCACCATGCATAGCTTTGGACTCCTCAGGGTGCTGTGGAGAGAGAACTCTATCCAGGGCTTCCCTCAGGGAGGTGTGCCGGGTGAGGGCTTGGGGTTCCAGCTGCTGGGGTCTCTCCTCAAAGGGCTCTGCGTGGGGGGGCTTGTTGCTACAGTCAGACTCTGTTTCAGAGCTGGAAAGAGAAAGGAGAGAGGAAACATGTGGAGCCCGGAATGCCCCACGCATGCTCTCATGCACGTATGTGTACACACACACACACACACACACACACCCATTTGTCAGTCACTGCGTCTAGCACACCCTGGGATAGAGCACTAGGTTTTAAGTCTCTGTGACGCATGCCTGGAATCTCAGCTGGCTTTCTGAGTTGCTTTGGCCAATTTCTTGCAATGGAAGTACCTTTGGGCCTCTTCCAAGCCTAGGCCTCAAGTGGTTCTAAGTTCTACTCCTTCCCTTAGAAACATGCAAATCAACCTGAGCTGCCCTATAGGAGACGAAGGACACCAAGAGTCCCTTGTTAGCCATTCCCTCCCCCAAACACACGAGGAAGCCAGCCGACAACAGAAGACCCGGCCAGCTGCGCCTTGTTCCAATGGCTGACGTACAGAATCAGGAGCGTAACAAATACCAGCTGTATTTAGTCCCTGAGTCCTGACCCGGCTTATTACTCAGCATTCTGGTAATTCTATACAATCCAGAGGCCGTTCCTGGCCGCAACATCTCAAGACTCCAGCGAGTCATTTTTATTTATTTATCCACCTGGCACACACTCATCGGTGAGCTTTGGCTCTTTTAACTCTTTACTTGTTCAGTGGGCGGCTACTCCACTGGACCTATCTGCCAGTTGGCTGTACGGCAGTAGCTTGTGTGGTGCTGCAACGCTGCAAACCGTGCCGCTGTATTTCAAATGCAGCAGGGCCACCCACGAGGGACAGGTTTCCGTGGGGCATCCAGGTGGGGGGATAAAAAGGCTAGGAAGATAGGTCTAGCAAAATAGACGTCTAAAAATTAGCCCATGAAAACATGAAGATCACAGCAGAACATTGTCTGCCTCACGTGTCTGGGGCATGTTAAGCGGAGGGACCGACATTGGAGGAGGACCTCGTGTCCGGTGAAGGAGAAGCCAGTGAGGGGGAGGGTATGCCCTCCTGAGAAAGCACAGGGCTAGACAATGTTTGGTTCTGTTACATCAGGCTGCTGTGAGTCAGCGTGAGCTCCCTGGCAACTAGCTATCTGCCCCATTTGCATGAAAGTTAGCTGAGAAGGGCGCAATCTAGTCCTGGCCACTGCTTTTATCGTCAGATCCTGACAAATACGAAGCAATAGATACGCGTGTGCTGAGTGACTTCCGGAATGAAGTCAGCATATCTGGGGAGGCCAGGACTCTGCATTTCCAATGACTACTCTCGGGTTTCTGAGCAGATGGGAGGGCAGTGCTCTGAGGTTTCTGGATCGAAGACCCTTTTCCTATGCTCCTCCCCACTGTGTTCCTGTGGAAGGGCCCTACAGAGTCCCTCCGTGGTGAGCACCACCCCCGCCCATGCACCCTGGCTGATAACTGCCCTCAGGGATCTGTAGTGGGGCCAGAGCCTTCCCCTTTCTCTGAGAGAATAGCCACTGCTGACATTTATACACCGATGCCCCACTTATCAACTCTCGTGTTAGCTGGCATTCTGCATCTATCACAATAATTATAATGAGCCTCACTGTCCAATGCCCTTCTCCCTGGCCTCCCTGCGGTAACTCATGCTGGGGCGCAGGCGAGGGTAAGGTGAGCAGTGATGGCGATGATTATGTGTTAGCTTGCCTGGGCATGACTCGCGCGGCTCTGCATCATGCAGGGACGCGATCATCCCCCATTTTCACACAGCACCGACTTTGGCACAATGGCCTGATCGCACGTTGACAAGCGAGGAGTGGGTCTAACGCTTACGATGTGCCAAGCATTGTTCTGTACATGTTATAGACATTGATTCTTGGATTCTGGTACCCTGTGAGACAGAGCCTACCATTGTCCCATTTTATAGATGAGGAAATGGAGGCACAGAGGGGTCACACCGTCAGGGAGCGGAGAGAAGGCCAGATCCTGAATCCTACCCCACCCCTGCAACCTGTTCATCACCCCCACCTCCAACCCCCGGTGGTCCCCGTCTGTGCCCCAGTCAATGGAAGGTACCTGCTATCATCACTGGTGACCAACACACACACGGCCATCACGTCCTGGCCGACCGCATCTTCCCCAGGGCTGATCCTCACTGAGGTCCACTCGGAGGCTGGGGGAGAGAGCGCGCCGCCTTCCACGCCACTGGGCTCTGGCTCTGGGACACTCCTTGATTTCTTGGGGGAGGTGGGTTGATCTGTAGAGAGAACAGATCTAGAGAGATGGTGGGAACAAACAGCCCCAGAGCGGACCCGTGCCCGCAGGGGACGAGCACGATGCTGCGGGTGAACTGAGGTCAATGCAGGCACTCCAGGCCTGCCCTTCTAGTCCTGTGCCATTGCTCAGCCCAGCAGACACCCAGCATCGAGGGCACACCTCTGCGTGCAGGGCACGTGCACACGCACGGCCCAGTTTCTGCAGGGAAGTCTTCCTGGGGCCCAGCCCGGAACCTCGCTACTGCTGCTGCTGTCAAAATAGCAATGATGGGGCACATTCTCCGTTTTGGGATCCTTGACACACTAGTAGCACTGGATCCAGCTGGTCACTCCCTCCCTCGAGAAACAGCTCTGCTCTCCACTTCTAGAGCAGCAGGCCTCTTGGCTTCCCCCTCCTTTTCTGCCACCTCTGTGGGTTCTACTTGTTCTCGCGGACCCTGAGGGCTGGAGGGCCCCCAAGGCTCAGTCTTTGAACTGCTTTTGTCCTCTGTCCACACTCACGGCTTGGATATTCTCATCCAGTCTCAAGGCTGTTAAACACCCACATTTACCTGGACCCGGTCCCGAATCCAGACGCACTGCATGTTATAGACACATCAAGCTTCATACGTCCAGACTTCTTCTAACTCAGGTCAAAAACCCTAGTCACCATCCGTACCTCTCTTTTTTGGTGCTTTCCTCAATACACTTAGCAAACCCTGTTGGCCTTACCAGCAACATAGGTTTGAGTCCAGTTAACCTTTCCCCACCTTTTCTGCTACCACCTTGGGTCCAGCCATCCACCCCTCTTGCCTGGGTTATAGAAATGCCCTTCTCCATCCATCTTGGCAAGCTGGGTGACCTCCTTCTAGGGTTACCACGAAGCAAGTGTACTTCCTCTTTTCTAAGATGTGTTAGCTTGGCTCCCTCCTAGCTTCTTGGTAACCCTGCCCTCCTGGCCCCCCAAACTGTGAGGGTCACTGTCACCTCTTTCTGGGGTCCTTAACTTCTTTTCTCTATTGGACATTTTTCATAACTATTGAAATATTCTGAAGCTTCTTCAGTTTTGTGAGCACTCCAATCCCAGCCCCACTCCTAGCCCTCAGTCAGCTTTCTTCCCTGCCTACCTTCTAGAAAAAGTTGCTACAGTGACTTTCTTTCCCCATCATCTCCTACGATCCTGTCCAGTGAGTTAAGTGAAAGGAGGCTTAGTGGATTACTCATTGAACTGCTAACCACAAGGTCAGCAGTTTGAAACTACCAGCTGCTCTGAGGGCGAAAGACGAAGCTTTTTGCTCCTGTAAGACTTACAGCCTTGAAACTCACAGGGGCAGTTCTCTCGGTCCTACAGGGTCACTGTGAGTCAGAATCGACTTGATGCTGGTAAGGTTTGGGGTTTTAATGTTTCCACTATTCTCCCCCCACAAAGTTGTCAGTGGCCTCTCTGCTGCTAAATCCAATTCACAGGAAGTTGGGGGTCTTCCTGAAATTACTGGCTCATTTGATCGCTCTCTGCGGCTGGGGGGGAAACCTTCTCTCTCCTGCCTCCTTGGCTGTTTCATCTCAGCCGTTCAGTCTTCCAGCCAGTCCTGCAAGGCTGAGCTTCTTCATGGTACCGCCTGAACTCTTTTGTCCCGTCCGCCCCTGCATTGTCTCTGAAAGATGGGCTCTACTCCCCAATGATCTTTCCGGTTACACAAGGTCCTTCCTGCCCCGATTTCTCGCGAAAGTCAGATCTACAAGCACGAGTTCTGGGAGGGTCTATTGCTAGATGCCTCTTAGGCTCCTTGAATTTCAGGGATCCAAATGAGCCCATCGCCTCTGCCTCCCTGCCAGCATTTCCTAACTCAGACACCACCACCACCCTCAACCGCGCCTCTCCCATTCCTCTGGGTCACCTCCGACTCCTCTTTCCCTCCACAAAAGGATGTCGCCAACCCACGGTCATCACTCAGGACCCAGGCCAAATGTTGACAGCTCTAATTATGTAAAGGAAGCTAGGTTTTTCTATGAAATAGCTTAAGGTTTAAAAAATGGTTCAGCCAACCATATCTGCAGGCAGATGGAGGCAGTGGCTACCAGTTTGCCACTGGTAGGACTGTGGGTGGGAAAGTAGGGGTTAACACTGGATGCCTGACTGCATCGTCATCATCATCATGATAGTGGCAGATTATAATTTAGTTAGCGCTCATGATTCGCAAGAGTCATTTTAATCTTTTGCATGTGTTCAGTCCCAAACACCCAACATCACCCTCGGAGCAAAGTATCATAAGGACCCCCATTCTTTGCTGAGAAGATAAGTGCAAGTGGCTAAGACACCGGCCCCGCTGGATGTTGCCAGTGCAAGGGGGCCGGCCGGTGGCTACGGGCATAGCAGGACAACCAAGGCAGGTCCAGTCACGTGGCCATTGTTATACTGCCCGCAGGTTATCTCCCAAGCTTCACTTATTCCCCGCAGCAGCTGTAGGCACTGTTCTGTGACTCTGGGGGGCCTCCCACTGGGGCAGGCAGAAACCTCCCTGCCTGCCCGAGGAGCAGCACGACCAGGCATGGGCCCCTGGAGTGTGAGTGGGTGGGTCATGAACGGTGGCATCAGATTCACTTGGTCTGGCTTGCCCACTCATACTCCTGCCATGAGTAGAGCTTGTCCCGATGACCAGGGTGCCTATGGCCTGGATCCCCAATCAAGGGCTCGCGGGGGCAGGTCTGGAGCCAATCGACAGCCTGGAGCCAGCCTGGCCTAGCTCGTGTGGGTCCAACCCTGGAAGCAGAGCCAAGTTAGCCAACCTACAGATACAGATGCTGGGAGGCTTGTCACCGAAACCATTGTAGCAGACGCCCAACTCTAATCTCGTAGGGAAGTGTGCCTATGAGCTGTTTGTCCAAGGCCTACTTTAATAGGCGGTTCCCTCCTCCGACACAGGCCTGTGGTTGGCGGTGCTGCTGGCCATCTGTGGCCAGCACCAGGCGAGGATCAGGGGCTTGAATGCCCATGCCACCACTCCCATGCTGTCTTCCCCAGGCTTGATTGTCCCCTGACTTAGACTTTTTCTGAGGTCACAGTATTAATGGG
>NW_022103958.1:39872885-39945610 GCF_000313985.2 Echinops telfairi
GAAGAGCCACTATCTCCTACCCTAGCTGTCACTAATGTCCTGTGGGGAGGCCGACCGGCACAGAGCCAGGTGTCTCAGACCCTCTCAGCCCTGGGACCAGATAGCCTGCACCGTGGGAAGGATGGGCCCCAGAAATTCTTAAGTGCTGGGCCTGGCAGAGCCAGGCTGGTCCAGGAGGCTCTGACCTCACATGCCACAGCAGCAGCCAAGCCCTGAGGCCTTGACTGGGAGGCAGAGGGACCGTGTGGTGAGGACCCTGGCACTGACCCTGCCAGTGAGATGGTCCCAGACTCTACCTGAGTCCGGAGGCCCTCCCCCTCATCCCTGGGAGACATCAAAGCCACACATCTGCCTGTGAATTGTTATTAACTCCATCTTATAGATAAGAAAACAGAGGCTCAGGGAAGCTCTCTTCCTTGTCCACGGTCTCCTGATTGCCAGTATCGGAGCTGGCTCCAGGCTTGGGAAATGCTCTGTTCTCTCCGGAGAAAACAGTATTAAATGAAAACAAAATCTGAACATACCTGTCAGGAAAACAGAGCCCACGCCGAGGAGCTCGGCAGAGAAGTGTTAATACGGGAAGCTATAGGTAAATGTGCTTAACATCCCCTCAGACAATGACTGATCACTTATGCCCGTAGGCCGGGGGACACAGGGGTCTGAGTGCCAGGACAGGGGGTCCCACTTTTGCCCGGCTGCTGTGCATGGCCTGGAAACTGCCTCATCTGCTGTGATGGAGGGGACAGGCCCAAACGCCAACCCAGATGCTCTTGGACTCCGCCAGCCTGCAGGTCGAGTGCCCGTGTTCTGCCCAGTGGGGTTCACAGTGTGCAGGCAGACAGGATACAGCTGGGGGCTCCAGCCTGACTCAGGTACCCTTGTCCCCCCTGGCTGGACAGGCTCTCACAGGCGACTGGTCTTCCCTGCAGCTGGCTCAGCAAAGAGCCCAGTGGAACTTGGTGAAGGACTCACATGAGACATCAGTAGGGGAGCTGCCCAAGCCAGGTACTGCCCAGCAGCTCCTGGGGCAGTGTACCCAGGACCCCTAAGCCCCATGGACATGGGTGTTCGCTTAACGCCCAACCTGCACTGCATCCTTGGATGTGTTGTGGGTGGTAATGAATGCATACGTGTGATCATGATGCTGATGGGAGAACCCGGAAGCCACATGGGTGGGCACTTGGAGGCAACCCCGAGGGAGCAACAGCGGACACCACTGGCTGGGGGACAAAGAGAAGGGCGGGTATAAGGAGAGTCCAGAGCCACCTGTAAGAGAGGGGCTGCCAGGGGGGACTGAGGATTACAGGTGAGCAGCGCCTCAGGGGTGAAGCGGCCACTGCCCACACTGCAGACAGACAGGGAGGAGCACCCTGGCTCCTCCCTTTAGTTTTCCAACCCTGGAAACTCCCAGGGTTTTCCAAGAGGAAACAGGTTGCAAGGGAATCAGGAGTTGCAGGTCCCCAACACAGATTGGGTGGGAGAAAGAGGACGTTTTGGAAAAGCACAGGGGGCAGTACCACTGTGCCCGGCAGGGTCACCGTGAGTCAGAGCCGGCGCGGTGGCAGGGAGTGTGGGCTGATTTTTGATACAAGACAGAGCCGGGTGGGCGCAGGGTGGAGAACGCATCTTCCTGGCCCTCTTGTGAGAAGGTCTCTGATGAGGGAAGGGACAGCAATACATCCTAGTGCGGGGGGGCGGACAGTCCGTCCACTCATGGTCAGGGGTGTCACACTGCCGAGGGGGGCTGGAATCAGACTCGTCTATTCCCCAGGTCCTTTGCAGCCCATGCATGGCTCCGGTGCCCAAAGAGAGAGCCACTGCCACCCTGAGGACGTCTCTGTGTGTACCACCGGGGAAGATGTCTGTTTCCCGGGTGCGCACTGTGGGGTGGGGCTACCCTGCTGCACTGCGGCCAGGAGAGCCACTGCACACCTAGTTCTGTCCTTACCGCGCCTGCCTCCTCACCAGGGCCCTGGGGACACTGCTCCGGGCTCCCCTCTCTCACCTCCCTGAACTTTTAACCTATCAACACTGACAGAAGATTCCACAGGAACAGGGCTTGGCCAAGGGTCGGGCACAGAGTGAATGCTAGATAAATAAGGGCTGGCTCTGAGGCTTGGTGACGTAGTGGAAGGAATTGAAACTGAAAAGGCATGAAAGTGAACGAGTTCACAGAAATGAAAGGGAACAGTCCACCCACCCTGGTGGGCCTACTAGTTCTACTTCCTATTCAAGTTGCACAGAGACTGATTTCTTTCACTGGATGATTTCCGGGGGATAAATTCCCTGGTGTAGGATTACCGGGCCAAGGGGTCGGAACACATTACATGGATGTATCTTAATAATTGTTGCCACATTGTTTCTGACCATCTAGGTTTTGCTCAGTACTACTGGTTGGGTTCGTTTATTTGTTTGACTTATAGGGGAGCTTTTTTCTTTCTTCTTCCTGACGGATTTATGGGTGCAGCATCATTTACATCCCTTTGAAGACGAGTAAGGATGCTTGAAAGCACTTAGTGTTTTGCTGGGTTTAAGATTTTTAAACACTGTGGTGAGGTGTACATTGCCCACGCTTTACTGTGTATACAATCCAATAGTGTTAAGAGCAGCCACCACGTTATTTATTTCCAGAAATTTCTCACGCCCCCAAAAGAAATCCTGAACACGCCATTCCTTCCTTCCCTCAACCCTGAGTTCTCAGCTACTTTGTGTCTATGAATTTGCCAGTTCTAGACTAGATCATGGAGCTAGAATGGTACAGTATTTACCTTTGTGTCTGGCTCTTTTTCAATGAGCATTTCCAAGATGCAACCAGGCTGTGGCATGTGATAGAACTCGGTTCCTTTTTGTGCTTGAATCATATCCCATTGCATGAGTACACTATCTTCTGTCCATTCATTTGTTTGTTGTTGTTGTTGTTGTTGTTTTTCCCCCGTGTCCATTCATTTGTTAATGGACATTTGGGTTGTTTCCATCTTTGGGCTATTGTGAATAATGCTGCTATAAACACAAGCATACAAAGATCTGTTTGAGTCTGTCTGGAGGGGTGGAAGTGTAGTCATATGGGAATTCTCCACTAACACCTGGGGGAACTGCCAAACTACTTGCCAAGGCAGCCGTCCTGTGCACATCCCCACCAGCAGTCTGTGCGGAAGGGTCCTTTTCTTCCACTCCTGCCAACACTTGATGGACTGCACTGTCTTTGTTGTTAGGTTGTGAAGTTTCTTATATGTTCTGGGATTTAAGCTCCAATATATCATTTTCAAATACAAGGAGAGCTTCAAAAAGTTTTGGGGAAATTCCGTTATCTTGCAATTCCATTTCTCTGCGAAATTCTCTGAAGCCCCCTTGTGCTTCCTCCCATTCGGTGGGATTTACAGCATTTACAGCACTTGCTCCATGTGGACGCGTGCCAGTGGTTATTTTCTTTCCAGACCGATCTTTCTGGGATCATATCTGATCATGGAGATTTGCTCTCATGTTTTCTTCTAGAGGGTTTCCTGTTTGGACTTTTAAAACCAGGTCTTTAGTCCATTTTGGGGTAATTATTTGTATATGTTTAAAAGCTCAAATGTATTTATTTTTTACATGTGGGTGTCCAGCTCTGTCAAGCACCATTGTAGAACAAGTTGTTCCTTCCCCATCGAATGGTCTTGGCAACGTTGTCCAAGAAATCAGTGGATCCTCTGTGATGGGGTTCCCCAAAGGTCTGGGAAAATGGAATGCAAAGAAAATGGAACTTTTCCGTGAACTTTTTGAAGCCCTCTCCTGTATGCGGTTTGTTTCCGGGATTACGATCGTATTCCATCGATCCTCCTGCATCTCCTGCCAGCACATCCCTGTCGAGTCCATAGCTCTGCGGGTAAGTTTTGAAATTGGTAAATAGGGGTCCTCCAACTTTGAACTTTTAAAAACACGTCTTGGTTATTCGTGGCTCCTTGAAATTTCATGTGAACTTTAGTATCTCCTTTGGCAGGAAACCGGTGACGTTTCGTTAGGAGCTGCGTGGAACCTATACATTGTATTGGGTAGGTATTATTTCTGGTGAAGCCATCTGGTCCGAGACTTTTCTTTGTTGGGAGGTTTTGATGAGCACTGCCACGTCCTAATTGACGTTGTCACGTCGACTGCTCGCAGGGCAGTTCAGATTGTGAACATTTGCTTGAGTCAGGCTCGTAGTTTTGTGTCTATGAATGTGTCTGTGTCATCTAGATTATCCAACCTGGGGTCCCGCTTTGTAGAACTTCTTATGATGCTTATGTCTGTAAGCGGATAGAGGTGTCTCTGCCTCCATTTCTAAGTTCAGTACTTTGTGTTTTTTCTTAGTCGGTCTAGCTGAAGGATGGTCACTTTTGTTCATCGTTTCAAAGAACTAACTGTTGGCTTTGGTTTTGTTGGCTTCTTTCTTTAAAAAAGATCATTTGACTGGGGGCTCTTACAGCTCTTATAACATTCCACACATCCATTGTATCGGGCATATCTGTACAGATGTTGCCAGCATCATTTCCAAAGCATTGTCTGCTTGAGCCCTTGGTATCAGCATCTCTTGTCCCCTCCCCCAACCTCCCACTCCGTTTCTTTAGTCTTTCCTGTGGCTCTCGCCACTCTAATTTGTATTATTCCTTCCCTCTGCTAATTTGGAGTGTAGTTTGCTCTTCCTTTTCTAGTTCTTCAAGGTGTGAAATTAGGCTATTGGCCTGAGATATTTCTTATTGTATTCAGGCAGTCATTTCCAGCACCGCATTTCCCTCTTAGCACGATTTTCACCGCATGCAAGTTCAGGTGTGGTGGGTTTTCCTGTTTGTCTCAAGGTAGTTTCCAATTCCCTTTTGAATTCTTCTTGATTTCTACCCCACTAATTGCTTAGGGGCATCTAAATCTTTATATACTTTTGAACTTTCCAATTTTATGTTATTAATTTCTGTTGTTTTTAGCTGCCATCCGGTCAGTTCCAACTGATAGCACCCCAATGGACAAAAGCACACAATCCTGCCGGCCCTGCCCCATCCTCACGGTGGTCGCTACGTTTGACCCATCGTTGCAGCCACTCTGCGGAGGGTCCTTGTCTTTCGTTGACCTTTATGGACCAGGCATGATGTTCTTTTTCAGATTGGTCTCGCCTTGTAACATGTCCAGAGTAGGCGAGACGCTTTAATTGCCAGTTTCACTTTCTTGTGGTCAGACAAGATGTCTGGACAATGTCTTGTGTGCATCTGAGTATTTACAACCTCATTTGCTAAGGCTGTTGCATAGGGGGCTCTGTATATGTTTATCACTCCTAATAGATTTATAGCGAGGATCCAAGAATATGTTTCTCTCTCTTTGGTCTGGCTGTTGTATCCATTGTTGAGAGGGATGTCTGGAAGTCTCCAACTACTGTCTATTTGCCCCTTCAATTCTACCAATATTTGTTTCACATATTTTGAGACTGTTGTTAACTATGTACATATTCATAGTTGCTTTATTTTCTTCGTATACCTATTCTTTTATCAATACAGAATGTCCTTCTTTATCTCTTATAATATTGATTAACTTCCCCCAATAATATAGCTACCTCTTCTGTCAATATTTGCATGAACTATCTTTTTCTTTACTGTGTTTCCAGCCACTTTGGTTCTATTTTATTGAAAATGTGTCTCTGAAGACAGAATATAAGAAAATGTTTTTATTCAATCCGTTGATCTCTCTTTCAGATGGAGGTAAGTCCATTTAAAGTATTTATTGCTGAGCAGCTGACACCAAGGGCTCAAGTAGAAAGAAAATATTTTGGAAATGTTGATGGCAACATACGTGCAAATGTGCTTAATACAATTGAATGATGGATTGTTATGAGATTTGTAAAAGCTCCCCAATAAAATTATTTTTTTTAAAACCAACAAAAAAACCAACTCAAGGGCATCGAGTTGATTCTGACTCTCAGCAATCCTTAAAAAAAGAAAAGAAAAAAAAAAGAACCCACTGTTATCTAAAACAAACAAACAACAAAACACCCAAAACAATAACGTATTTGTTGGTAAGGATTTACTTTGGCCATCTGTTTTCTATCTGTCATATGTTTTATGCTTTTTAAGGGCCCCATGATTGTCCTACTATTGCTATTATGATATTTTAGAATTTATTTTCTTTAAGTGCACACTGCTCATTCCTTCCTTTCTCTATAAAGTTATATTCTTAGTAGTTACCTGGGAGATTGAATATCTTAAACTTCTAACAATCTAGTTTGCGTAATCAACATCGCCGCTTCAACGGTATGCCAGCACTCTGCTCCTGGCCCTCTGCAGGGCTTTCCCGTTCGCCTGCTATCACGGCAAAGTCGCCTGTACAGTGTTCCACTAACGGCATCCTGACAGTTTTATGCATTTGCCTTTTAGATCAGATAGTATAGAAGAGGAATTGGAAATAAAAATATGATACTGGCATTTATATGACCTATGTAGTTACATTTAACACTGCTATGTACATCATCATGTGGCTTTTGAGTTACGGTCTAGTGTCCTTTCCCGTGACCCCAAAGGACTCAGCTTAGGGTGTCTTTGTGTGACAGGTCTATCCGTAACAGACTCGCTCCGCTATTGCTGGGTACGGGATTTTCAGATGACTGCTCCCTCCTGCCCTCCACCTTTGAGGATGTTCAATATGTCATCCCACTGCCTTTAGGCCACCATTGTTTCTGATGAGAACTGTTCATCGGATTAAGGATCTTTTGTATCTTTCCATTCTCTGCAGACCCTGGTGCCCTTGACAATGTGACTAATGTGCGCCTGTCTGGGTCTCGGAGGTAGAGCTGCTTCGCTCTCCACACGGCTCCCATCAGATCCGGTTAACGTGGTCCATTACTTCATCAGTATCTTTTCCTGCTTCTTCTCTCCCTTCTCCTCAGAAGTCCACGCTGTGTGTGTTAATGTGCATGGTGATATTCCCCAGTTCTCTTACACTGTTCGCTTTTCTTCATGTTTTCACCTTCTGCTCCTTAGGCTGGATACTCTCTATTGCCTTATCCTCAAGTTTGCTGCACCCCCCCCACACACCCAATTTCAATTGTTTAACTCCTCTAGTAATTGTGTGTGTGTGTGTGTGTGTGTGTGTGTGTGTGTGTGTGTCCATTTCAGTTATTGCACTTTTTTCATGCTTAGAATTTCTATTTGGTTACTTTTCTTTTTTGGTAGTTGCTCTTTCTTGATACATTTGCTCAAACATTGCTTTGGTCTTCTTTTCTATAATTTTGTTTCGCCCACTGAGTGTATTTAAGGTATTAATTTAGTGCCTTTTGCGGGCAATTTCAATGTTTAGGCTTTCTCAAGATGGCTTCTGTCAAATTAATTATTTTTCTTATGAATGATTTTTTTATTTTTATGAATGGGCTATACTTCTTGGAATGGGCTAACTTACATGGAATACTTTTTTTCCTGTTGTTGTTGCTAAGGACTTGATATTTGAGTACTACGATGTGGTGATCCAATTACTCCTTTAGGAACTGGAATTGTGGAATTGGCACTCGCTGAGTTTTGCCTGCTGAGGGCAAGCGTGGTTGGGTTGCTTAGTGACTCTAGACTGTGTGTGGCAGTCTGTGTTCTTGTGAGTGATGGCTGAAGTCTGCGCTTTGTTGTCTCTCTGGATAGCTAGTGCCTTGACAGAGATTAGCTTAAATGTCTAGATCATAAAAAGAAAAGGAAAGGAAATGAAAGGAAAAAGATATTTTGGCTCTTAAATCTTCCAATAGCTGCTATGAGGGAAGCCAGTACCACGCTGGTCCAAATGAAATGATGACCAGTGCTGGTCTCAAAAGGAACTGCCAGACTCACCAAAACACCCCCCAACACACACACCCCACCCCACCCCACACACACCTTAACCCCCTGTACCTCTCTCCAAGCTTTTAGGGCAAGGTCCTTTCTGCCCTCCTTTGTCCTAACCAGGGCCTTCGTCCTTGGGGCCACAGCAGGGCGGAACGGGGAAGGGAAGCCAGCCCACGGATGCTGCTTTCTGACTGCACTTCAGTAGCCTTTCCCTTCAAGTTCTCCTTCAAGGGCTCCCCTGGTTGCTATAAATGTCTGATCAGGTCCCAGAGGGCTGACATAGGTGATGTTGATTCCCACCCCCCTCTCCGCTTCATTCTTGCTCTGGTGGAGAGATTGTTCCCTGAAGCTTCCATAGACCACTTTCCGTAGAGTCCCTCTGAAGCAGTGGCTCTCAACCACTTTCCGTAGAGTCCCTCTGAAGCAGTGGCTCTCAACCTTTCTCATGCCGCGACCCTTCACACAGTTCCTCATGTGGTGGTGACCCCCCAGCCAGAACATTATTTTTGTTGCTACTTCATAACTGTAATTTTGCTACTGTTATGAATCATAACCTAAATATCTGATATGCAGGATGTATTTTCATGTTTACAAATTGAACAGAATTAAAGCATAGTGATTAATCACAAAACAATATGTAGTTATATATTGTGAAATAGTTATGTGTTTTCTGATGGTCTTAGGCAACCCCGGTGAAAGGGTCATTTGACCCCAAAGGGGTCGAGATTCACAGGCTGAGAACCGCTGCTCTAAATGTTTGCTTTAAAAACTTGTTCGGGTGTCAATTATTTACATCCTTTACCCATTTATCACGGTTTTTATGTAAAAAAAAACCCCAATATTAGATGATCCGTTTTCTATGTCCTTAGAGAGTTGGGAGCCCACAGTCTTGGAAACCCACAGGGCCAGATCTATCCTGTCCTATAGGGTCACCATGAGTCGGCATCAACTCGGCAGCGAGTGTGTTTGTTTTACAATTGTGCCAAGTGCTTAAGGACACTTGATTTGAATAAACTTAAAATCATAGCGATAAGCTTTTTCATTATAGTTCTTGTTATATACTATGTGAATATGGATTTTCCTCTAGTTCTGCCTGTTTAGTCTAATATTTGTTACCACACACAAGTTGAAGATAGATTTACGGTCAGATCTGTTCATATTTTCTATGTAATTTTTTTCTGTCATCAGTCTTAAAAACGTAACCAGTTACTACTCACTTATATAATATTCAACGCTATGATTTGGCTCTTTACTTTTAAGTAGTCCAGTGTTGTTGGGGGGGGGGGAGAATATTCTACGGACTGTTAATGTAGAACAAAAATGTAAAAATAATCTTAACTTCAACCAGGTAACGGAAAGCTGACCGGAAGCAAATTCAATCCGCATCTGTACCAAAAACTCCCCACGGGCCTCCCTGCACCACTGGGTCTTATTCACAGTCTCCAGGGTTTGGGGGAGCGGGAACGTTTGTAGGAAACATTCCTCATACTTTGTGACTATCGAACACGACTTCCTGTTATTCACGGTATATTTTTTGGGTCACACTGCCAGTGGCACGTTTTGGGAAATGTTGCTTTATCCAACTTTAAGTAAAAACCCAAACCAATGTGTGAGCCCCTCCGTGGGCATTTGGTCTGCGTGTTCCCTGCTGTGCACCCATCTCCAGAAGGAGCCCCATGGGCGCAGGGGCAACATACTGGACGGAAGGCCAGCAGTGTGAGCTCATCCACTGCCAATGGGAGAAGGGCGAGGCTGTCTCCTCTCCTTTAGATTTACAGCCTCAGAAACCCTAGGGAGCAGCTCTACTCTGTCCTAGACGGTCACTATGAGCCAGTGTCATTTGCAGTCAGTGGGTTTGGGGATGGCGGGGGGTGGAATCTATCCACTTCAGAGAGCACACTCAAGGTGTCAGTTACATACTCTCCTGTCAACTTGAGGGAGGGGTGGAGTCTAGCCTGTCAATCAGGTCATAGCCAATGAAGCCTCTGTGTGGGCATGGCCTTCTCCTGTGGATCCTGGGATCTCCTGTCTTCCTCCCTGGAGGCGGGACACACACTCTCTCTCTGTGAGACCTTCCTGTTGACAAGACACATGGAATTATGCTGATAAAGCCAGAGCCATGGAGCTGGAGGAGCAACATGGAGACCCACACCAGCGCTGAGATACTTCTACCGCCATTGGAGCTACAAGACATTCCACCCATTGGCCCATGATCTTCCTGCACTCGGCTGGTATGTTTTCTTAATATACAGCTACTCTTTGATCTAAAGCTCTTTCTTATACACATATGGGTGTCTATGAATTTGTTTCTCTAGTCAACCCAAACTAACACACTCAATAAATAATAAATATTAGTTGAAGGGACAAACAAGCGCACATACAAATCAACAATACTACCGACAGAAACAAACCAGGTCTAGCAAAACAAACAAACAAACAGACAAAGAAACCGATCATCTCTAAGATATAAGGAGGGCCAGGGATTTTGTTTGGTTCACAGCTCTAGCCTTAAGAGCGAATGTTAGGACACTGATTGAAGTTTGAAGGGGCTTAAAAAAAAGGGATGAAAAGATAAGGACTTTGCCCAGGAACTTGTTGAAGTGCTCTCCTACTTGTTGAATTAGTGAGGCAGTAAGTCACTTGCCCAACTCCGATCTTGACTTCCAATCCCTAATACCTTCCTTGCTGGGAAGGGGACAGGTACACCTGGGTTACTGTCTAGGATCTGGGGCAGCTCTGAAGACAGATCCAGGTGTCAGAAACAGGGCTCCGAGGCTCAGAGCCCTGAAACGCCTCGTGGACAGTCCAAGCCCCTCATGAAGTTCACAGGTGGCCGGCCACATCAGTGCCAGAAGCCCAGTTAGATCCAGCATGACCACGGCAGGCACCTTGCTGTGGGAGGTGGAGGACCAGCGTGGGAACGAGTAGCCTTCTTTGGCACAGCCCTGGTTAGCCAAGTGAGACTCCAAATACATCCTGGAGTTGGGCCCAAGCCTGCCAGGGGTTCAGTACTGAGAGTGGGCAGAAGACATTGAAATCCCTAGTCCTTTCAAGGGAGGGTCTCTTAGGATCTCCACTGGCTCTTCACTTAGAGGACCACATGGGTCATGTTCACAGATGCCCTGCCACAAATTGGCCATCCTTACCTTTCACCCATCACTCAGTTGGTCCAGCAGAAAATTTCCAAGAGCAGCCTTGGCTACCTTGGGACCTCGGTTAGTACAGCTCCCCTGCAGGTCTGTGGCTTAGGGTGCATAGGGAGACCAGTAGCTGTCAGACATTCTGTTCCTAAAGCTGGGGTGACGCTCACCCTTACCCCCGCTATGGCCAGCATCTAGAGCAGAAAAGTACGATGAGTTTTCAAGAAAGAGACCCCAAAGCCTGACCCAGGAGCATTGGTGACGTTTTCCAAATATTACCTCTGGGTAATATTTCTTGTTCCCCAAGTGCCCCAGCGTAGCCCCAGAGAGCCCCGTGTCACCGCAAGTACAAGCCCTGCCAACAGTTTAGGGGAGGTGGATCCCCTAAGCCAGTCCCCGGGCTTGAGGTTTCTTAGAAGCTTCCACGGCAAAGAAGAGAGGAAACAGTGAGCTTTATAAAGAACCATGTTTATTTTCATGTACAGCATCAAATACCATAAATAGAGCTACATATTGTTGGCTGTGTGCAAAATACAAGGGTTCCGTGTGGCACTGTAAATGACAACCAGAGGTCACACACATGCGCTGCTATGAGCTGGGGGAGGCTAGCTAAAGAGGAGGCTGAGGGGGGCGGGATGGACAGTCTTTGGTGGACATTCTAGCGAGGAAGGGAGACTCTGTAAGAGAAGACAGGAGCAGTGACTTCTGACTGGCTGGGGGCTGCAGCCACGCAGCCCGGAGGCAAGCAGGCGGGGCGCTGCAGCCAGACCGAGGGGCGCATGCAGAGCAGACAGCAGCCGCAGCCTGGGTCCCTCGGCTCCGCCCACAACAGCTCCACTGCACAGGGAGGTCCCGAAAGCATGCTTTGAACTGAGCTCTGGGCGTGCTGAAATCGGCCACCCCAGGCCTGGCACTGGACTGCCTCATCTCACAGACTACTCGCCTGGCCTGGGACGGGGACTGCTCTAGGGGAAGCTTCGCAGGCCACGGGGGCTTTAGAAATGGAGGGAGATTAAAAAGGCCAGCCTCTGGGAGAGAGGGATTTGCTGGAATCATGGTGAGCACGACTTCAAAAGACAGAGCTGGGAGCAGGCTTTGGACAAAGCCTCAGAACAGCTTCCCCACCCCCCACCCTGCTCCCTTTTCTACGTCTCTCCCCAGGGAATGCCCTGTGGGGGACATCAGTGAGCTAGTGTTAGAACCAACTTAGGGAGGTTAACAGGGCAAGGCTGCTAACGCGGAAGTTTCTAGACTGGAGTGGGTGACTGTCTCACAACTCCGCAGCGGGAAACTTTCCCACCCAGAAGGCACATGGGGAGCATGCGGGCAGCCCGAGAACCCAAGAAGGACGGCCATGCACTTGGGGTGCGGACCACGACGGCGGAGGCTGGCTCAGAGGGAGATGGAATCAGAAACGGCTTTCCAGCAGACCCCAGCCCTGTGGCGAAGTGGCCAGGCCACCGAAGGGCTCCGTTAGTAGGCGAGACACTCACAGCGCAATCAGTACCACGGTGGCGGGCGGGGAGGGGTTAACGCAACACTCGGGAAACTGGCAAGAAAACTAGTCACCTCAGAGCAGAAGGGCATCAGCCAAAAAGTGGGTGCAGCACGGGCAGGCTGAAATGGACTGACGGCCACAGTGTGAGGTTGGAAAGAGAGAGAAAGACAGAAGAGAGAACTTAGGCTGGGAGGAAAAAGAGAAACAGCTGACGTGAGAAGGCATAGGCGTTGAAAATACAAAGTAAACATTTTTCGTTTGCATTCAAAGGACATATCCCCAGCCGGTTTCTGCTCGCTCAGGACACATGAACCTTCCTGGTAGGGACAGCTACATTGTGTAAGAGGGACCCCTCCCCGTAGCGTGTGTAAGCTAACGGCCCACTCTCCTCCACTTGGAAGCTGCGAGCCCCGCGATATTCTCTCTGCCCACTTTTCCTCTGGGTCTCATCTCCATCCTTGAATATGGCATGGAGGCATAGAGAGGCCCCCACCCCCACCCCCAGGCCTCTACTTGGGACTGATCTTCGTGCTTTGGTGCTTCCCACCAGGAAGGTTCAAGGGCTCTGAGCACACAAACATCTCCGGCCTCAGGCAGGAGCATCCCGCCTTACCACAGCAAGGCAAACCCGGCTCCTCTTGGACAGAAATGACGTTCCGAGAGATTTCTAGCTCTGCTGGCTTCAAGCACATCCTACCCACAAAGCGCCTCCCCCAATCAATCCCCAGCTGTCAGGCCCCGTGAGCAGTGCTTATATGGACATCACAGTCTCAAGGGAGTACGTACATTCGGACACGCAAGGAGACCGGGGCTCCCCCTGTCCCCACCCTCAGTCAGTGAACATAGAAAACTCAGGCAAAACACAGCGGAAGTCACCAGACGGACAGAGAAGCATTCCGACGAGGCCAGAGGTGCCACAAGCCAGTCTGTTTTCTCCCCCAAGGACTTTGGCCAATGTAGGAAGATGCCCCCTTTCTTCCTCCCACTCCCTAGAAACTCCTGTTCTGAACAATCTCCAGAGGGGTGACTCCAGTGCCCACCAGCGGGGGTCTCCTGGCTGTCAGGGGAGCATGGCTTGCCCCAGCCGCACGGGGCCATATTGGGCTCAGCCACTGCCTCGTCTGTGGGCCCTGGGGCCTTCTTTACCAGCCTTGCAGCCTTCCAGTGTAGACCCATGGCTGGCTGCAGTGAGGCAGAGTGCAGAGACTCAGGGTCAAGAATGCCAAAGGCCCAACAGCCAGCTTTTGCCCTGGACCTCTTTCAGGCATCTCACTCCGTAAACGGCTCTGACTCCCTGTACGTTAAGCTGCAGTGAACTTGCCTGTCCCAGGCACGGTGAAAAATTCGGGGAAAATGCTCCTGGCAGCCTTGTGCATAGCTGAGCAGCCAAGGTGGCTGTGGGGGTGCTTGCAGGGCAGGCCAGACATCCCAGCCACACCCTGAAGTGCTGACAGCCACCCTCAGTCCCAAAGGATGCCGTGGGCGGAAGCAGCCCTCCTGCTCAGTCCGATTGCTTTGAACCCTGAGTGGCTTTGGCTCAGCCTGCAGACAGGGTTGGGGAGCCGACACGGAGGTCCGGGGGCTAAAGAGCCACCCGCAGTGTTCCCTCCAATTTCAGCATCATCTCGGATTGCGGGGGCTCCAGGTGGCTACATGCTCCTGGCTATGCAGCTCGTTAGCGGGAAGGGAAAATGGCCTTCTGGCTCCCTCCCGCCTTGTGGCTCGGTGGCATTTGGCTGTGACTTGGTATTCAACAAGGGCCCTTTCAGCTACTTGTGGACATCCCAACAAGGGTGGACTGGTAACAATGCTGGTCACACGATGACACTTTATATGCAGCAGAAGTTGCCCCTCGTTGAAAATGACATCTGGGTACAGGCATTTAAAGGCACTTGTCAGACCCCAAACGTGAGCTTGGCACGCAGTGACCGTCCGGACTCATGGCCACACCAAAGGTATTCAGACCAGCTATGAAACTCAAACTCGTGTTCAGAAAACTTGACACGCATCATAAAAAAAAGCTTTTTCTTGGCTAATTAAATGTTAAAAATTGAAATGTAAACCCAGACGTATGGCTCGTTTTGGTATAAAAAAAGAAGTACAAAGCTACAGAACACATCCTTCATCTTCCTGCCCGCCTGGGCCCCAGCCCTGTGAGCATACGCGTACCCAGGCAAGGACGGGTGGAGACGACAAGGTGAATCTCTTTGGCTTGGAGCTGTCTACCACGGCTGGCTCGTGATGACCACCTTGCCCCGGGACAGTTAAGGCCTTGGGGCGGGCACGGAGGTCAGTGGAGCTTGACAGGGAAGCACCTGAGCAGACAGTTGCGGATGCTCTCGAGGGAGGCCCCGGCCTCCTGGTACATGGAGGCCATGACCTCTGACAAGGCCCAGAGGAGGGGCAGGCCCAGGCTCAGGAGCTCGTATGTGTAGCAGTAGTCGTGCGCATGGTCCCTGACATGGACGCCGGCGTGGCGCAGGAGCCCCTGCATCCAATCAAGGAGGTTCCAGGGAATGTCAAGCAGGTCCCTGGGCACCCTGAGAAGCTGGCTTAGCACACTCCTAAAGAAGGAAGTGGTGATACCTGGGGGGCTGCCTTCGGGGGTGCTGATGGCTACAGCTGCGCAAGGACTTTCCGTGGGAATTTCTCGAGGAGGGACTTCCTGATCGCTCCACGGCTCCTCCTCCTGGGAACGAGATCAGAATGCACGCATTTCAGTCCACGCTGGTCACACAGGGCCCCTGCCACTGGAGCTGAGAGGGCCAATCACGACTGACCATGGTTATGACCTGGATTATGCCGCCAGGCCCCACGGGTTGTCTCAGCCTCCCATTCACTGCAGCTGGGGCTGCCAAATCGAGTCACCACTCTCCGGGTGGGCAAACTGAGTCTTCAAACTAGGCCTGCCAGTTGACCTAGCAATCCCCCTCTCATGATAAATCCTAAGTCTATTCGTTGGAAGACAGGGAGAGCTATGAATACAGCGATATTTGCTGCAAGAAATACTTATAGCGCAAACCAAACAATTAAACAACATGAAAGTCTAACAATACAATCTTAAAAACTCACCGTTATCAAGTCGATTCTGACCCGGAACGACCCCAAAGGACAAGGTAGACCTGCCTCCGTGGATTTCTGAGGCTATAAACCTTTACAGGAGAACAAACCCTCATCTTTCTCCCATGGAGCAGCTGGTGGTTTCGAACTGCTGACCTTGCTGTTAGCAGCCCAACGTATAACTCAATACGACACCAAGGCTCCTTCTATCACAATACAGGAGTACTTAAATAAATGTTCAAGCATCCATAAAATAGTCATTTTGAGGCATTAAAAATTATGTTCCAATAGGATTTTTAATGTCTTTGGAAGCTCCTCTTTATAGGCTGTTGGGTGGGTGGGTGGGGTTGAGTTGTAAGATGGTAGACTTAGGAAGATTCACACGTAGGTTAAAATCTGGGGACAAATTTGGAGTGGGGAGCTACCATATATTAATTACGTATTTCTCAAGTCGAGCCATTATGGGTGAGTTACTTTTCCTTCTTTATACGCTTTGATTTTCTTTCCCAAGTCTCCTCTTTGAGTCTATATTGCTGTGTGATTAGAAAATGTTTTAGGTTGTGGGTGGTGGGAGATCCAGGCAGCAGAAAGCGGTATCTGCTAAGAAGGGCTAGAGTGGGGGGGGGGGGCACTATCATAAAGTCATCCATAAACTCAGGGGCCTGGTCACTTTGCTGACACCTGAAAGCCTGGGGAAGAGACTTGGAGCCCTGTAGCAGACATCCCTGTGGTCAGGTGGGTCCCAGCCACAGAGGTGCCGCATAGCGCTCACGTGGCCGAGGAGACGGTTCTAGACCCGGCACCTGGGAAAGCTCTTGTCTGGGGGGGTGGCACCTGGAACCAGGCAGCATCCGGGCTCTACCGCACAGCCAAGGGACTGCCCACAGCAGGAACTAAGGATCTTCTTTATCTGCGTCTCGGTGGTCCCTCCAGGGCCTAAACCACTGGCCCCAACGTTTTAAGGGACCTCGAGAACCTTCCTTTCCCTGATTCCCCAGCACAGGTGAGACAACAACCTACCTCTCTTTGTTGCTTCAACTCAGCCCGTCTCTTGCGCTGTTTGTTACTGGTCTTACAGTGAATGAAATGAGGCTTGCAGTAAAACTTGTCTGTAAAGAGAGAGAGAGACACACATGCCAAGGCTTTTCCTCCTGCAACCCAGAGGCACTGCAGACACAAGGGGTAATCCGGCCTCTGGCTCCCCAAAGGCTAACAATATGCTTGGGACGTGGTTTCTGCCAACAACTACCTTCAAGAGGTGGCCCTGAGGGGAGGCAGCAGGGCCCGGGCGACTGCTGGGGCCGGGGCAGAAATGCCCACAAAATCCTCCGGCCACACTTCTTCACAAGGCAGCCAAGTGCACAGGCCTGAGCAGCGCCACCGCCCCTTTCTGGGAAGGCTAAGCTCAGATAGCAGGGGTGATGGTTACACCACCACCAGACCACCACTAGCAGGCGCTCTGCCTGTGGTGCCACAGGAATGAGCACATCAATCCTCATCACTGCCTTACTCAGACGATGGACATTCTCAACATCCTGTTTTACAGCTGAGGACACTCTGGGGCCAAGTGATTAAGCAACTCAGCAAGGTTCTACTCCATGGCTAACAGTGAAGGGGGGCAGCCTGGCTTTGAACCCAGGCAGTTTAGTTTGCAGGGACATGGTTGTACCCACAAGGTGGCACTGCCTCTCATGATAGAAAGGGGCTTCGAGGAGTTTGTGGGAAAAGGGTATTAAAAGATCGTTGAAATTGTCCACGCGTTTTCAGAAGCTACCTTGTACGACAAGGTACCAATATCAAGTGCCATCACCCATGGTCAATGAACACCCCCATCTCCAGCTGCCTGGGGTCTCCTATTAGAGGGGAGGAGTTTGTACTCTGGCTGATTTTAGAGCACATACTTTATAAATAATACAAATAGTAATATGCCACCACTTACTAATTAAACTCTTAGGGAGCCCTAGTGGCATGTTGGGCTGCCTACCACAAGGTCAGCAGTTCAAAACCACCAGCCATTCCCTGGGAGGAAGCAGGGGCTTTCTACTCTCATGAATATGCACAGCCGCGGAAGCCCACAGGGGCAGTCCTACCCTGACCGACAGGGTGGCCATAAGTTGGAATCAACTTCATGGCACTTTGGTGCCATGAACTCTTGGTGCTTTGGCAATGCAGTGAGAGAAACACTGGGCCACCAGCAGCTGTGTTGACAGTTTAAAGTCACTAGCCATGGGGGAAAGAGGAGGCAGTCTGCTTTGGTAAAGTCTGGCAGCGTGGGATACCCTGTGGAGCAGCTACTTTGCGTAGAGGCTTGCTATCCGTTGGCATTGACTTGACAGCAGTGGGTTGGCTGGGCTGTATTCAATGCTCATGGCATGCCTGCCGCGGGGCTGAGCCCACCCTTTAGGCTACCAGGTTAGGTTTTCTCAGCCACGCAGGGGCAGTGAGAAGGGGCGAGGCCATGGGAGAAAAGGTAGGGAAAGCAGCCAGCACATAGTAGGCGCCTCCAATGGCCTGGCCTGCCACGGGCCTGAGACTTCTCCCAAGGCCTCTCCACTTCTCGAGACAGCTTCTGGGCCAAGCCCACGTCTGAGGTGAGCGCCACCCTGGGCCCGGGGGCTACCTTCTTCACAGTCGAAGGCGTAGGCGGCCAGACGCAGGGTGGTGGTGCAGACGCTGCAGCGGAAGCACTCGCGGTGGAAGAAGTGGCCCTCGGCGCTCAGCCGCTCCATCACGTACACACGCCGCTTACAGAAGTAACAGGTGTCGCTGCCTCCGAGGCTCGGGGGGCACACCTTGCGTGCACAATCCTGGTGGGCACGGGCAGAGAAGGGTAGGGTGTTAAGGATTAGCCCCTCGTGGTCAACATCGTGGGCCGTCGAGATTCCAAGCTGTACTGGGAGGACCCTGTGGACTTCAAGTGTGGGCTAGGAGGATACGGAGGCCCCCTGCCAGGGCTGAACCTCCAGACAGACAGGCAGCTGGCAGGCAGGGGGCCAGGCTTTCTCCAAGGCTGGCTCTCTGGTTTGGTCCAGTGACATCAACCCTAAACTGTCTCTGGGGACCGGTCCCAGCAGAGTAAACCCCTGAAATGGGCCCTGTGAGGATGCTGTCACAGCCACGTGACCAGCTGGGCAAGGGAAACTAGTGGCATCAAGACTGTTCATGAGGACAACAGAGCCAGAAGAGCTTAGGCCCACAGCTCACTGGTGCAGTCAGCCGACCCGTCAAATTTCCCAGTGCAAGTGGGGAGGCAGGGTGGGGGCTCAGGTGGCTGCTGATCTGGGGTGGGGCCCACAGGAAACCCAAAAAACCATGGACCCAAATAGCCGGTGATGGCAGCAAGCGACCTTGCTTGGAGCGGAGGGGAATTCAGAGAAGAGAGAGGATTTTCCACTGTCTATCTTAGAGGACAGGCTGGGAAGAGAGAGGGGAGTGAGAGGAGACTGAGGGTGGTTGGAGGGAGGAGGAAAAACAGAGAGCCACATTTATAGAGGACTGAACGGGACACTGTTGCTGACCTCATTTGTTGAGATGGGCTGTGTATCTAAAAAAACCAATCCGAATTAATCCCTCCAGTTTCCTGACCCCTCAGACCTCAATAATGGTCTAGGTGTCTTTTTTTAAAAAAGGAGGAAAAATCAAACTGAAATGTACTTGGAATCTTGAGCAACAAGTTCGTTCAAACATATTGGGGGAAGAGACCCTCTCGGTTTTGAAGACATGGCAGGCCTCATCTGGGCCCCGGTGAGTCTGTCTCTGGAGGAGCCCCGGGATCCACTGCCTGAGAAAGGGCCCCTCGGCTCTAACGCCAGGGCCCTGAGCAGGTTCCTCTTAAGGAAACTGGACCCCCCTCCAGCCTCTGTTCTCCTCCAGCCCATTCCCAGGGCTCGCTGGGAAAGGGGAGCCCCTGAGGATGGGCATCTACCCCGCTGGCCACACATCCTCTCCGGGAGTGCCCTAGGGTGGTGTCCTGGAGTGGGGGTGGGGCGGAAGCTGGAGGGCGCGTGTGCTTACCAGGTCGGGAGAGATGGCCTGGGTCTTAGGTCTGTGATCATTCAAGTACAGATTGACCAGGACTTCAGCCGCAGCCCCTATGCCGCTGGACACTCGCCCTACCGTCAGCTAACCGAGAGCAGAGCAGAGAGACAGAGACAGACACAGGGGGAGGCTAGTTAGCACCCAGAAGGGAGGCACAGAGGGGTGGCTACGGGACAGGGGGCCACACCCATGTGCCAGCAGTGTCGGAAGTCCCAGAGGGCCGCAGCAGCCAGGAGTAGGAGACAGGATTCACAGGCAGAGAAACAGCGGGCATGGAACCCTGAAGGGGGCTGGGAGACAGACCCCAAGAGCTCCTGGGGGGCCTCGTTTACAGGTGGGGGTCAGTGAATTCCCAGAGAGAGGAATTCCCAGAGAGAGGAAAGGATCTGGCCAAGATCACTTAGCAAATAAATGTCGAATTCAGTATGGTTCAGAGCCTGGCTCCAGAGCCCAGCCAGGCGCCTGCCCGCCCCTCTCAGTTAGCTGCTCAGGGCGCTAATTACCAAGAATGCTTGCACATGGCGTAGCCACGGTCCCCCTGCACTCTGAGGGGCACTGAGACATCACCCAGAGGAGAGAAAGAAACAAGGAAGCAGCAGCTCACAGACAAGTTAAATTCGCAGTTGGCCCTCCTGCAAAGGGATTCCCTGGGAGAGCACGAATGGTCAATGCTGATCTCGGTTCATAAACCGCAAGGTTGGAGGTTCCGGGACGCCCAGAAGTACACCAAAGAATGGCCTGGTGGGGTGTTTCTGTGTATGGGTCTACTCCATCACACGCTGCCAGGAACTAGAAGACACCCAATGGCAGCTGGTCCTTCCAGAGGCCTGGTCTCCCGAGAGGGCAGTGCAAACCTGGGGAGGGTTTGAACACGGTTCTATCCCACACGAACGCTGCGATGTGGCCCACAGGCTCTACTTTCTGAGTGCAGGTTCCTGAGAGATGGTAGTAAGGCCAGAGTCGGGGCATGTGTGCACATGCCTGCCACTTTGCAGGCACTGGGGAGCGAAGTTGACTGCCCCTTCCTCTTCTCTCCTGCACCCAGCATGCCTTGCCTGCTCTCCAGCTTCTGTGTTCTTGGGAGTCTATCCTGGGTCCCTCCAGCCAGGGCCTTAGACTACAGACCACAGACTGCCCTCCATACGAGACCAGCGCCTGGAATGGGAGGGAGTGGCCTGGCCACACTGGGCAGGTGAAGGGAGGAAGGGGTGCTGAGCAGGTGCCTGAGGCAGGTGTGGGGCCAGGCTGGCTCAGTGGTCCAGGGGGCACAGACTAGTGGGCAGTGGCTGCTAACCGCCTATGCTCTGAAGGTATGGTGATGCCCAACTTCAAAAGCCTGGGTTCCCATGTATCTGTCAAGGGCTAAGTGATGCCCAGATAAAGTGTGGCCCAACCCTACCTACACCGCTCACAGGGCTTCCCCCTTCCTCTGACAGCCCAGCCAGGCACTGCTGCCATCTCCTCTTGGTGGTGGGGCAACCCACACGGGATGAGCTTCTGTCAATACCTCCCCAGATCCAACAACCCCTTCCTTGTTCCCACCCTACAGACTAGCTTCTGGGAGATGCAGCCAGAGAGAGCAGGCCTCTGGGCCAAGGCTGACAGTGCTCCATGCAACACAGCATGGTAACGTCAAGGAGGCAACGCAGCACCCTCAAGCTAATCCCATACCACTCTTGGGAAGGCACAGCTGGGCCACCCTAGAGCCGAGAACAGAAAGCCTTTGATGGGCAGTGGCAGCCAGTCCAAGGAGCATCAAGACGAATGACAGCAGGCTCCCAGCCTCTGGACTCCAGGCCAACTCATCTGAGTCCTGCCAAGCACAGGCACTACAGCGGGGCGAGCAGGAAAGGGGACCCCCAAGCAGACTGGTGGGAGTGGTAATATCAAGAGATAGTACACTGCCTCCTCAAGGAAGCCCAACACGAAGACCCACCGCTTAGAACAAGCTACTCCAGGCTGTGTGCGGGGTTCAGGGAAAACGTGGCTGCTGGACAGAGACAGAGGGCACCTCATCAGACTTCTGGGTAGCAGCTGCGGGGCGCGCCCTCCCATGCCTGCCTCCCAGCCTGGGAGCGACAGCATCACGAGTGTGTGGGAGCTCACACAGCCGCCATAGAAGCCATGCCTAGAAGTGGGACAGCTGTTTCCAAGAAACAGCTGTGGACAACAGGCCACTGTCTGCCTGATGTTCTGCGCTGGCCCCTTGGGTAGGACCTGGAGAATACAGAGCCCTTGGTGGGCTTGTATGAAAATGAGAGAGACAGATGAGCCCATGGTTACCCCAGGCCCTGGGGAACTGCCAGTCAGCTTCTCCCCACCGGCCCTGCCCCTTGGGTGGCGATCTCCATTAGGCCAGGATGTCATCTGTCCCCGAGGTGCTCTCCCAGGAAGGCACAGAGGTGTGACGATACCCATGCACAATGATCACCTCCCCGAGTTAGCAGAGATGGAGACTGTACTCTTCAGGGCTTTAAACACACGTGCCTAATGAGACCTTATTAACCACTTAGCTAATAACTGCTCTGCACTACCCGACTTCAGAGCAGTCCTAACTTAGACAGCAATTATCGAAGCATTGCAGAGGGCCGTGGGGCTGCTGGGGGGCGGGGGGGGGGGGGGGGGGGGGGGGAGGGTGTCGCCCAAACACGTCTGTGCAATTTCCCCCTGCTTGGTTGTTCTGCTAGCACAGGGCTCAGGCTGGGCCACCTGGCCCTTTACTTCATCCGCCCCTTCATTTGGGGCCAACAGGCCCCCATCTCCTGTTACAGCCACACTGCCAGCCTGAAACAGTGGCTTTACTAAGGGATATGAAACGGACCCACCACTAGGAGGACCAGCATTGGGTCTTCCCCATGCTCTCCCCAACCTGCCGGGCACCACCCAGACAGACTCACCACGGACAATGCCGGCTGGCAGACTGGGACTTGAGAGGGCACAAAGAGACAAGGTGCGGGAGAACTGGTCTCAAAGGATGATGGGGGTCTTTGAAGCCCATCCCACATGCCAGTAGGAAGGCCAACATTGCCCTGGGGATCAGGGGCTCTCTCTTCTCTGTAATCTGACTGGGGTGGGGGGCTCAGGCGCTTCCCTGGAGTGAGGACACCTTCAGCTGCGCTTCTGTGAGCTCTGTGCTCCCCAAACTGGTGAAATTAGGTTTTTAATGAGTGTCTATTATAAAATAGATATGACCTGAAGCTTACCATTTTAACCATTAAATACCATTAATTATCTCCACAATTTGGGTAACCATCAAAATTCCCAGATTCATCAATCCCAACAGAAACCCAGTGCCGCTCTGCCCGCCCGTCCTCATCCAGACCACGTAGTATCTACTCATGCCCACACATTCGCCCATCCGCGGAGCCACACAACGTCGGCCCTCTTATGACTTATTTCACTTAGCATGTGCTTAAGGATCTTTAATTATACATGGTAAAATGGTAAGCTTCTGGTTATATCTATTCTATAGATATTTTATAGTTGTAGAATACAAGTGGGTACCCCCCCAAACCCGGATTTTTTTTCAAAGCTATGTATTTAATTTTTCTTGTTACAAAACAAACGTATCATCTTCAGAGTACTCTCCATCACATTAAATACATTTGTCAAATCTGTGATTCCATTCTTAGAAACATTTTTCAAACTCATCTGTCTGGATGGCTGACAGCACCTCCCTCATTTTATCCTTCACCTTTTCTATACCATCAAATTACTCTCCTTTCATGTCCCTCTTCATTCGTGGAAACAAAAAGAAGTTTCACAGAGCGAGGTCAGGTGAGTAAGGTGTGGGGGGCAAGAGAGGCATGCTATGTCTTGCCAAAACTGGCGCACTGAGATGTCTGTGTGAGCAGGTGCATTGTCATGGTGGCAAAAGCAGTCCTCCGTCTGCCACAAATCAGGCTTCTTTTGGTTGCACGATGTTATGCAATCTTTCCAGAGCCTCTTAATAAAAAGCTTAACAGTCGGATTTGGTGGAACGAACTCCAAATGCACAATTCCCCTCACACCAAAAAAGCAAATGAGCATCGTCTTGATCTTTAGTTCACTTCACAGGCTTTTTTTTGGGTGAGGTGGCAATGGTGTCTTCCACTGGTTTGACTGATGTTAGCTTCAGGGTCATATGAAGGGCACCATGTCTTATCACCAGTAATGACCTTGGAAAAAAGTCTGGGTCACTTTGCAGCTGTTCTTTCAAAGCACAGCACGTTTCTCAGCTCTTCAATGGTCCATCGTCAGTCTTTGAGAACAAGTGCATGGATTTTGTTGCACAGAGAGAGGTCAGGTGAGTAAGGTGTGTGCGACAAGAGAGGCATGCTGATTTGCCAAAAACCAGAGCACTGAGATGATGGTATTTTGTCTATTTAGGAAGTTGAAAGGTGTCCAGAATGAGGTTTGTCCTCAATCAATATTTTACCTTTTTTGAAATGAGAAAACCACTTGTACACTTGAGTTCTTTCCATAGTGCTACCATTGTAAGCCATGTTTAACATCACAACAGATTCTCCAGCATTTTTCCCAAGCAGAAAACAAAATTTCACAGCTGTACCCTGTTTTCTTAAACCGGCCATCACACAAAAATAACGAGGTTCAAGCAAAACTGCTTGTATGAAAAACATTCACTATGACCAGAGAGAACGTTCCCAGGCAATGCCACTGGGTGCACTAACTCAGAGTGAGTTGCTGGATGCTCCCCTAGCTGGAGAAATGTGTGCTAAGAAAGCTCTGCCCAGCCAGCTCTTTTCCTCTTTTTATCCCCCCTCATATATCAGAAGGTAACTCCTCTTTATTGCTGAATATTATGCTACTGAATGAGTAGACTACATATTGTCCATCTGTTGGTGGACATTCGGACTCTTTTCGCCTGTCAGCTGCTGGGAACAATACTGCAGCGAAGATTGGTGTCCACATGTTTGAGTTCCTGATTTCAGTTCCTTGGGTATATCTGAGGAGTCACATGGCAAATCCAATGCTGAACTTTTGGGAGAACCGTTAAATGAAGGACCAGGTCTAATTAATTCATTCACTAAGTCTATGAGCCGTATGGATGGCCAGGTAATTCTGTACACCATTACCAGAAATATGATCCCATACTTGGATGTGTGGCGATGCCAACGTGCTCTGAAAGTCCCTGATGCGTCCTCTCAGTTTCTGTACTCACTGTGCCATGGACACATGGGCCGGGTTTAGAGGAGCCTCTCTCTGTCCTTCCAGGGAGTTACCAGGCTCTCAGCACCGAGGGGAGAGAGAGAGAGAGAGAGGTTCACTCCTGGAGGGATTTCCCAAGGCGGAGTTCCGGAGGGCTCCCTCCACTGCTTGTTTTCTGAGAATATGAGCCAACGGTTCTCAGCAAGAGAGAACCTTTGAGGCATGTAAAGGGCACGCCATCGACATTCCTGGGCAGAACGCAGGACTCAACCGGGCGCAATTTGTATAAAACAAAGTCAGGCAAAATGATGATTGGGCCCCAAATAATCAGATCCCAGTTGTAATTGTGGTTCCCAATGGGTTCCCTATGCAATCATTTGTGTAGCTTTCCGTCTTTTTGCAGTTTTAGGAAATGAGACATTCCCCCACCTCCTTTCCCCCGCTTTTCTGATTCCGATGATTTTCAGCTAACGAATGAGAACACGCTAGGAAGGCTGGGCACTTCAAGCGGCTATCTCCCAGCTCTCACACTCTGCATTTCACTTGACTTGGCAGAGATGAGTTCCCTTTTGTGAGCCTCGCTTCTTCATCTGTAAAGCGGAGAGACCACGCTGACTTCACAGGGTTGCATTCAAGAGCCATAAAAGAGCCAGGCTGTGTCCAACACAGTGCTCTCCCACACACCGCGGAGGGGCCCAAGACTCTAGTCTGGGAAGCTCGACATCCCCCACACCCATGACGTCTTTTTCCTCTCATAACCGGCCCGCTTGCTGGACCTGTGAACTTCACTCTGTGGTGCGGATCAGAAGGTGCTGCCCATCCAGGAGGAGTGCGTGCACTGCCCTCTCTACCCTCAGCCAACCGAGATGCCAACATCCAGGTTCTCCCCCCTCGGCCAACATGGCCACACTGCTCTTGTCCCAGCGGTGACGTCAGAGGCTGCAAAAGGTGGCCGAACAGCCACAGAAAGAGAATTCCTGAGGCAATCCTGTCACGCCTAGCCCCAAAGACTTCTAGGGCACCCGCCTGGGTGTTAGCATTTGGGAATGAGACTCCACGCTGGCCTCTCTCCTGCATAGCTCACGATCCCTCTCGGTTCCTGGCACAGGGCAGATGCTGCCGAGGGAGGAGGAGGCAGGCTGTGGGCCGTGTTTGCCTCTGAACAATGGTAACTTCCCCCCTTGGGCCTGAAACTCAGCCAAGAGTACCACCTGGCCAGGCCCCGCTGTTTCACAGAGCTGGCCACCTGTGTACCACACCCTCCCCGCAGGCCTGCTGTGTCCACCAGGCAGCCCTGCACGGTCCGACAGGGCTGAGAGGAGAGCTCCCGGAGCCTCGGCACAGAGGACCCACAGGAGGGAGGGGAGGTTTCAACGGGGGATGCTAGTCAGCTGGAACACCAGAGGGTGTCTCCTGGCCCGGCTTGGGTGAGGACGTGCTGATAAAGAAGTCCCTAGAGAAGGCCGCTGGGGGACACGGCTGCTGGACCCTCATGCTCAACCACGTCTTCAGGACCAGGGAAAGCGGAGGAAAGTGGCTGAAACCAGCTTGTTTGAGGGGCCTGGGGACTTCCCTCTTGAGTCTGAGACACAGGTCCTTGGGGTTGTGGCTTCTCAGGGGGCACTCCCAGTGGTTAAATTGTGTCCCCTTGTGCCAGGCACGGTGTGGTGATGTTGATTTCACCCCTGGAGTCCCGCAAGGTGGTGCTTCTAATCCCCCTTCACCCCGGGTAGCTGAGGTTCTGGTCCATTGAGGTGGGACTGCTCTTAGTGGTTGGGACCGGAATGGAGAAACCGAAGGTGACTTCTCTACCTTTAGGAAGAGAAGAGTCCTCGCATATATCCGGCAAATGGGCCTTCTTCCGGAATCCTCCTTCCCTGGGTAGGGGATGCTGAGAGCCTGCTCCAGGTATGTCCCTGTGATAGGTTATTGGCTTTTTCCCAACGTCCCCGTCCCCCACCCCAGGTACATGCAGCTGCTGTCATCCCCACTGTCTAGGAAACGAAGGCTCTGGAAGGTGCAGCAACTTGTCCATGAGGCCCCCCGCCCCCCTCCCTCTCCCCGGCCGCAGTGATTCACTGGTGCTCTGAACTCAAGTCCAGATGCTTCTCCCTGTAGGCACCTGCCCCCTGGAGACACGTCCACACTCTGCAACTTAACGCTGCCAAGCTGGGGTGATCACAGAGCTCTCCAGAGGGTCTCCTAGTTCTGTGCGGGGAGGAAAGAAGGACCGTCGGGGCGGGGGGAGGGGGCGGGGGGAAGGCAGTCTTGCAATCTAGCTCACAACTTCTCTGTACCCACTGATGAAACAAGCCCCTCAGCCAAGACTCTCCCAGCGTTGCCCTAGATGCAGATGCCCAGGGAAAACCCTGCAGATCCAGTTTCAAAGCAAACAACCACAAGGGTAGAGAGAGCTCCTTTTGCAAGGCCCATTGTTCTTTAGATCCCAGCAGACGAGACTGATGGAGGCTGCCAGCCCGAGTGAGGCCGTCACTGGGGCTCAGCTGTGCACACACGCAGCTGCCCCCTTGTTCTTGGCAAAGGGCTGGTAACGGTGTCTCAAGCCAATGAGCTGTGACCTCCCTTCTTGAAGAAATAAGAATGGATGGCTACTAGCAGGCGGATCCCACCGCAGGAAGGCTGGTGTGATGAACCGCATGAACCAAGTGGGAGGATGCAAGACTAGGTAAGGATCCTGAAGCCTCCAGTGACCAACTCTGGGGAGACTGAGGGACCCACGGCCAGGGCACTGAGACTTGCTGTGACTGCTCAGGCCCCAATTCAACAGGCCCACGCTGAAGGCCAGTCCTCCTTTGAACCTGCCCTTACACGGCAGCCAAGTGCCGTCAGAGGCAGAGGGACCCCAGCTCAGCCCTTGCAGTTGGTGACTCCAGCTGGCATCCCTGGGCGTAACCATGCTCCCCAGGCTGAGCTTGGCCAGGTGTGTTCCCAGAGGAAGCACTGACCCCTGGGTCCTCACAACTGAGATGTGAGGTCTTGAGCAGGATCAGCCACACCTGGGCTACCTGGATGTTGTGGAGAGCCCAGGACTTTCCAGGCACATTGCTCTTGCTCTGACCCCCAGTTAGGCAAGTTTGGGCAGGTACCCCCACCTCAGAATCTGCATGTACGCAGCCCAGTGATGAATCCACTTGGAAGCTCCGTGGCGGCGAGGGGGAGGTTTCTAAGACATTTGGAGCTAGACGTGCATCACAACGGCCTACAATGGTCTCACCACAGCTAGAGGGGTCTGTAGGTATGCAGCCCAGTGCAGGTCCTGTTACAGAGGGAGACGCTGCACAGCAGGTGATGATTTCCCCATTGTCCCGGGGTGGCCCCTTGGAACAGCTCCCTGACTGTTCCCAGACTCACTGGGAAAAGCGCATCAGCCTTAATTAATGAGGAGGCGGCTGTTAAAATAGCCCAATTATGCCATCATCTGGTAGCCAGGGCTGGCATGGGGCTCGCATGTGAGTAAATGGGGTGTGACTGTCCCACCACAACCTGTGGGAACAAGGAGCAACGCTGGGGAGGGGGGATGGGAGGGCAGGCCCCAGGCCTGGGGTCCACCAGCCTGAATCCGCCCTAGGACCAGAGGCAGACCTCCTAGCTCCTGGGTGTGGGGCTTATGGGGGCCCACGAGCAGACTTTGTTGTACAGTGTCAGCACAATGGCCTGAGGGGCTTGGGAGCCAGGCCCCTGGGCTCTTGACTCAGTCCAGAGCTGGGTCTGCCCTTGCTCAGCTCTCATTCAGGCAGACCCACCCTGCCACCCTGCTGCAAATCACTACCTATCCCCCACACTCCTGATCCTTGACAGTGGTCTCCTTTTTTTTCCTTAGGAAGTACTGTCTCTTAAAATATTAAAACATTCACTTTATCATATTTATGATTGGCTGTTGATCTGTTCCTATTAGAACAGGCGGCATGTGGTTAGCGCATTCAGCTGCTGATAGGTTGGTGGGTTTGTGTCCACCCAGAGGTGCCTCTGGAGCACAGCAGGTGGATCTATTTCCAAAAGGCCGCTGTGGGAGATCCTGTGGAGCATGGCCCCCCGCTGCCTGCCATACACGGGTCACCATGAACCAGAGCGAACTCAATGGCAACTGGGTCTCTTATTTTGTAGGTCATATGTAAGTCGCACCAGGGCAGGGATTTCATTTTTGTTCATTGGTGCATATCCCCAGAGCCTAGAAGATTCAATACAATTTGTTGGGTGAATGGATGAATGAATGAATGAATGAATGAATGAGGGTCCCCTCCTTTTAGTGACTGACAGTGATTGGAAGCTGCTTGGAACACCCAGTGGGAGCCATGGCCTCAAGGGGGTGTGCTGGATGAGGGTACAGGCAACTCCGTGCACGGACCCCAGCAGATTCCACATGCTCGGGGCAGGCTGCCTGCCCCCTCCACCCAGGCCTAGGATTTATAGACTAAGACCGCCTGGAAACCAGCCTGGGGACCTTGGAAATGTGGCGGCTGTTCTCATCCCAGCTCAACCCTCAACTCTTGAAAGAAGCAAGCAACCCAGCCAGCCCTTCCTGAGGCTGGGCCTCGGTTAAAAGCAGGGCCTGGGCAGCTAGAGGAGGCCTGGCCCAGAGAGAAGCCAGGGATGGGCGTGACTGCCCAGCCCCAGGGACCCTCATCTCTTTCATCAAATGACTTCTCACAATGACTGTCTTCCACAAAAGGAAACACTCCTACACTAGACAGCCTACCTAGAACCCTGGTGCAGCTGAAAACAAAAATGGATGTCCACCCCAGGCGCTCACAGTAACATGAGCCAGGGGCCACTGTGCCCATCCTATGGTTGGGAAAATGAAGGCCCAGGAAATGCAGGAGAAGGTAGGCCTAACAAACTGGCCAAGCTGGGAAAAGATGCTGCGTGTCTTGACCAGGGCTGTTTTCAGTGGAGGTGAAGCTTTGAAATGTTTGTGTTTCTGCCTTGTGGTTACCTCCTGCTATCCTTCCAAGGATGCTCGGCCACCCATTTGGGGACCTTGGGAGGGGTGGGGCTGATAAGGGCACAGGCAACTCCGTGCACAGACCCCAGCAGACTCCCCGCTCCTTTCCTGGGAATTCTACTTGTCTGCTTCTCTGACAAGTAGGGCCAATAGGCACGGGAGCCCAAGGCAGACCGTGAGAGGCAGCACCTTGCTTTCCACAGTGCAGAGCTGGTCCATGCAGCAGAAGCGGCTTCTCTGCCGCAGCCCCGAGACAAACCCCGCAGAAAGCAGGTATGCAGTGAGCCTGAGGGGTGCTCATAGATGTGTGGTCTGGGGAGGGAGAAGGGACCCCAAGCCCATGGGCAATAGCGAAAGGAATGGGCTCCGTATCCATGCTGATCTCATTCATCCCAGAGACTGATCTTCCCCAGAGCTTGTCCTCAGCCTGGTACTGTTCTAGGCATATTGGGCAACAGGGAGGCACGTGGCAGAAATGATAAGTGCCCCGGAACTGGGTGGGGCCACTGGGTGCGTGAGCAATGCATGAAGCACAATTAGCAGCCCGTCCCTCTCCGTTTCCAAGGCAGCCTGTCCCTGCTCGCTGAGCCATCCTTCCAGAGCACGGGCTGGGTCCTTTGGCGACTACATATGACACAGGGGACACGGGGCCATTCCTGAGCCCATCACAAGGGCGCTCACTCTGCACACCCTCATCCATCCTTTTATTCCACACTTCAGTCACACCAGGCATTTGCCTTCCCTTTCATGCACATCGTGCCTGCCCGCTTTTGCTTAGGCCTGGCCGCTCTGCCCACACTGCACCCCTCCTCCCAGTTTCCTCTAAGCAGAATCCGCCAGCAGCACCTGGACACCCAGCTCCCCCAGTGACGCCACTGGGAGTCCTCCCCAGGCTGCTCCTCTTTCTGTTCCTACAGTCTTCCCCTTCACACCTCGAGCAGGTAAGCACGTGTGCTACTGTACTGGGTGTGCCACACAACACTGCCACACTGTGAGCTCAGAGCCCACCACATGCCCGCCGTCTGGATGGAAGGAGTGCTGCCTCCCACCTAGACTCAGCACAGGCGCTGCCCACTCACCCCTCGGATTCCTGAGCTCCCGGCAAGTGGCATAAAGTGGGAGCCCAGTGAATGCCCGCCGAATGAACGAGCCCCGCTTGGCAAGCACGTGGGTCGCTCCCTGCTCTGCTCTGCTAAGTTTGATCTAAGAGAACAACAAAACTGCATCCCGGACGGCTGAAAAGGGTCTTTCAAACTTTGATCCTGCCAAGGCAGGCTCCAGAGGTTTGCCCGTGCAGGTCGAGCAGGCCCCGAGACCACCTGGGACACGCAGAGGGCCGCATGCAAATGACGGACCCGCTACCTTTCTGGCAGGAGAAGCAGAGACAAGAGTTGACGGCGAGGAAGTAGCGGCCGGAGCAGCAGATGGAAGGCAAGAGGGAGAAGATGGAGGATGCGGATGAGCTAGGCCTTGTGAGGGTAGTTTATTCTGCACAGAACAGAAAGAAAGTTACTATCCCGGGGAGTGCCCAGCAATACATGCCTGGATGCTGCAGCCAGGAGCTACTCAGGGGGCGGGGGTGGGGTGGGGTCGCTGGGCCCAGGGCCTCTGATTTTGCAGGACTTTGTGGCTCCCCACTCCCTGCATTCACTGACGACTCCTCCCCTCTGCCACACCAAGGGAGCTGAGCAGATCTGTTCTGTGTCTGTCGACAGCCGCCCCAGACAGCAGCATTAGGGACGGACACCGTGGCTCCGGAGCCGGCTCTGCAGTTATGCTGCAAAGCTGCAGAAAGGGGGAGCCAGCTGCTCTGGGGCTGATGGCTGCATCAGGAGGCCCTGCCGTCACGGGGAATCCAAACGGGCTCAGCTTAGAGCATCCTCCCGTGTCAGTGCGGACTCAGGTCTGGGGGGAGCTGCATGGAGGCAGCAGAGCAGGGGAGGTCTCTTCTCTGGGTGCCCCCTCTGGCCTGCCACAAGCCAGAGAGCATCGGACAGGCGCCCACATGGTATCTCAACACCAACCCTCGTATCCCCCTGTGTGCCCACCTTCTTCTTCAGCCCCCTTTCAGTAACTAGCTTGGAGGAAGGGAGGGGGTGGGGCGGGTCAGTTTTCTGTTTAGAGCAAAGGCCCTCCTCTTTGCAGGTGACAGCACGAGGCTGGCCACCGCAGGCCGCCCCACCTGGCTGAGAGCCACAGGGAGGCACCCCAGACAGGAGTGTCAGCAGCTCGTCCTGTGGGCTCAGTGATTCCTGTGACTGCCCAGCTTCCCCCTCACCCCCACTTTGCTTGGGGCCCAAGGACACCCCGGGCTTTCTAGCAGCAGCTGTTTCTGTGTGGCCGCCCACCCCCTGAGGGTGCTTTTCTGCCTTGGGGCTTCCTCACTGAGTCTTTTGTAAGACGCCAGCTCAAGCTGCTCCTCATCCTCTAAAAGGATTGGTGGGGAGAAGGAAGTCCAGCTGCTGAGACTTCCCCGTTCACCCCTGGGGGGTCCACCACCTGGGGGCTGGGACTCGGAAAGCCCCGCCTTTACCTGCGGGAGGTCCTCGTGTCCAAACATGGAGGCCAGGTGAGCCGCCTTCTCCTTAATGTTCTTTTGGTGAAATTCCCTGCTGGCCAGGTTCTGAGCCCTCTTCTGCGTTCCAGGTGAGAAAGGAGAGGGAGAAGAGAGAAAGGAGAGAGAGAGCCAGGCCAGGGAGGAAGCAGGGGAGGCAGAGTGTACAGGAAGACAAGGAAGACCTTCAAGGGCAGAGGAGGGAGAAGGAGCAGGCGGAAGGGAAGTCCTCCCAGGCAGAGGCAGAGGAAGGGCTGAGAGGGAAGCAGTCACCTGCAGAATCTTTTCCTCCACCTCCTGCAGGCGTCGCAGCACCCCTGAGAGGGCCAGCGCTCCGGGACAGGTAGGACTTTCGGGCCCACCCAGCTGCAGGTCCGACTTGGCCCTGGCTCTCCAGGGCCTGATGGTGCCCTCGCCACCAGCAGACACTTGCTGTAGCTCTCTGCGCACGTGCCTGGGCACAGCCACCGATGCGAGCTGGGAGAGAGGGGAGACCGAGCTTCCTTCCCGACTGCGGCCCTTTCCTGGACCCCCACAGCGAGGAGCCCCCACAAGGGCCTCGGGCAAAGGGCCCCCGGCTGCCAAACTAAACCTAGCTTCGGGTGCTGACTCTCGACCCCCCTGTGTCAGAACAGCTGCCGTCCCCGTTAGAAATTTGCACTGCTAGGCCCTTTCCCAGACCCAGAGCCACTGACGGGGCACCTACGGAACAGTGGTTCCCAATCCTGGCTGTCCAATGAAATCATTTAGGGCACGTAGCAAAAACAAACAAACAAACAAACAAACAAAAACAACCCACACCCCCAAGCCTGGGCTCAGCCCCAAGACTCTGATTTAATTGACCTGCGGTAGGCACCAGAAGGGCCCTGGGAGCTACAGACACGTAACTACTAATTGAGAGCTTGGCTTGACTATTCGTGGAAAAACTAGCAGTTTGAATCACCGCCCCCCGGGGGGGAGGCGGCGGGGGCACAGAAGAAGGCCCCGGGATCTGCTTCTGGTGAGATGGTGACCAAAATGTCCCCACAGAGCTCAGCTCCACTCCCCCACACGCGGGTCACCATGAACGGATGTCCATGCAATGCCAGTGAGCATAGGCACCGGACACTGGTAGTTTCTAAGGAGCGCCCCCAGGCGATTCTCACGGGCCTGGCCATTAGACGCCCTGTGCTGCATTCACCGGCCAGCGGCAGCACCTGGTCCCGAAAGCTAGCCAGACAGCTTGGAAAGACGAGCAGCCACCAATGGTGATTGTCCTCCAATTCCAAGCCCAGGGATAGTGGTTGGAAAAGAATGCGGGTCTGTAGCTACAAGTGGCCACCTTGTCCACCTGGGGACCAGCCAGAGGTGGCCATGCAGCCTACTGTTTTCTTTCACTGTTGGCCGCCCGAGTCTGCTCCCCATCACTGCCCTGTTTCACCGACTCAGAAATTGGCCTGTTCAGGTGGGCTTCCAGGAGACTTCAATGTCATAAGGGGCGCCCCCCAACATGTCCCGCACGTAGTGTATATAATTTTTTGCCCAAGCAAAGATAGCACCAGGACATGGCGGGCGGGCGGGCGGGCAGTCAATGCTGAGGGCTGCCCAGGGATCCCCAGCCTACGTGGTTGCTCTTACCTATCCAAGTGGTGACTTCATGTGGGGTCACTGCCCAGAAGCCTCTAAGCTCAGCCCTGTCTGGAGTGCAGGAAGAGCCAGGGTGCCCCACCCCTCCGGGACAGAGTCCCCTCTGACTTCACCCCAACAGTGTCCGCTGGAAGAGGCCCTACCTGCCTTTTCAGAGGAGGTGGTGGGCTGGGTGTGGGTTCCTTCGGCTTAGGGCAGCGAGGGTTAACAGGAGAGGTAGAGGAAGAGCACAGGACGGGCTTACCTCTCCCCGCGCCGCCTCGGCAGTCCTGAGAGGAGAGAGGCAGGTCCCGAGAGCAGTCGTGGGAGGCACGAAGGAAAAGGTGAATAAGATTGAGAGACACTGAAAGGCCAGGGGGAGAGGAGGAACAGGGCAGCCCAGGGCAGGGCTCCCGAGAGCTGGCCCAGCTGGGAAACTTGAGCCCCTGGCTCTCTGTCCCTGTGAACATCCAGTCCCGGAGTCCCCTCCTCATGGACAATGTGTGAATGCCAGGGAGGCTTTGCTCCTGGCTCAGACACAGGCTTGCTTATGTCCTGTCTCGGGTGCTTCCCTGCCACAGCAGCATGCCTGATCTATAAGTATTCTGTCCCTCTCCTTAGGCAGGCCTGGCGCAAACGAAGCCTTGAAGTCCACTACTAGCCCACACATTCCTGCCGGCCCGGTCACCAGGACAGCAGGTCCACGGAGCACCTGACATGACTGACCTGCTTCTGGAGCGAAGGGTTCACAGTGCTCTCCTCGAATTTGGCCAGCAGCTGGTTGGCAATGGACTTGACTTTGTTCTGATTTCCACCATCTTTAACACTCCCGGGGTCTGGACCGGAGCCGAGGCTTTTGCTGGAGAAGCTTGAAAGCTGCAAAGGACAGAAGGAAGCATCGGTTGTTGGAACTCAGGCCACAGGGTGGGAGCTGGGGGTGCAGGCCACAGGGCTACTTTCCTGGAGGAAGACCTGCTTTGCTGTTGGAAGAAGGGGAGCGGGCAGCAGGTACTGCCCAATGACCATAAACATGGGCCACATTGTCCAGGAGGAGGAGTAGGCCAGGTGAGGAGTCAGGTAGTGAGGGTCTGGGCCCTGGCTGGTTTGCTTCCCTGGTGTCCCCCCACCCCCCCAAATGCACAATGGATGACCCACTTCACACGGTTCTTGCAAAACTGAAAAATAACAAAGTGAAGGGCAGGTAAAGTCGAATTCAGGACCCATCAGCACCTGGCGGCCATGAAGCGGAGTGTGGACGGAGGTAGGGAGCTCTCTGGGACAGGACCCCTCCCTTTGGGCCTGTCTAGTGTTTTCCCAAGACTAGAATGGGCTTGCGGATTTGGGGTGAGGAGGCCATAGAGGGGAAGGGCCCTTCTCGTCACATCATGACACAGGGCACATGATAGGAGCAGGATGGCGACTGGTGACCTCAAGCTTGGTCACTTGGTTAGGCTGCCATCCCAAAGGGAGAACCACCCACCACCCACGTTCCCTTCGGCTCCTCTGCTCCAAAGACACCTTTGATTGGCCGGACGCCTTGGGAGGTCCCATGCCAGGAGTGAACGCTGATGGACTCGAAACCATGGAGTCCATCACCATTGATCGGGTTGGTTCACCAACTGTAACCAACGTACCCCTCCACGCCATGCCACGCAGATGCTAACAATGGGAGACAGTGTGTGCAGGGGGAGGGGCATATGAGAACACTCTGTATTTCTTGCACACATTTACTGTACACTTTCAACAACCCCCAAATAAAATCTACTAAGGATAAGTAGAAATGTGAAATGACCAACACTTCACGCATGCCTCTCCACCTGCTCACCATAGGACCTGCTCCCATAGGCCTCAGCAGAACATGCGGAAGTGGCAGAGCAAGTGAGCAGTGTGCTTCTCAAGGACACAAAGGACCACCCATTCCCCCCCCCCTGCTCCCCAGAGCACAAAAATGTGCTCAGTTAGGCAGAATTCATGGGAGAAGGCAGGCTATAAGCAGCTGGTTTTCCCAAAGGTCCCTAGTTGTAGCAGCCCCCTGGGAAACTGTCTGTACTGCCTCTCGGGGTGCATGTGAACACACACCAAGGGTCACCCCCTACTTCTGAGAGGGAGCTGTCCCTCTGCCTATTGACACAGGCATTGGTGCGAAGTGGGGGAGTATCTGGAAAGGTCACGACAGCCAGGAGGGGGAGCCATGCAGACCCTGCTTCTCAGCTGTCCGTGTTGTGGGGAGCAGCTGGGGAGGTCTCCTGCACAGGCAGGTCCTGGTTCTGCAAGGTCAAGGGTGGGTGCTGAGAATCTGCGCCTCTAACAGGACCCCAGGTGATGCTGATGCTGCCGGTCTGTGAAGCACACATCCTGGAGCAAGCCTCTACTGAGAATGGTTGTTTTCTCAAAGCGGATGCTGCCCCAGAAAGCAGTCAAAAGCCATCCCCCAAAGAGGCCAGATATAAACCAGATTTCTTCCCACACTCTAACTCCTATGCTTCCACCAACTCCCCACCCTTCAAGCTGCAATGAGACAGGCTGAGAATAAACTAAGGATGAAAGGCAGGCAAAGACTCTGGCCTGGGACAAAGTGTTCCTTAGGGAAGCCTCTAGGGAAGGAGGCAGCCGCACACCCAGGGCCCAAAGGCACAACCAACAGCCAGTAACCTGGGAAGTGGGATGGCTCTCCAGTCCTCGGTCAGCCTCTGTGTCTTCCTCCTCCAAACCACCTCCCTCCTGACCAGCGTCTTCCAAACCCCACAGCTGGAACCAAGAGCAGGCAAAGAAAGAACTCTTGGCGGATCACCCACAGCAGCTGTAGGAAGTATCCTGAAAGGGGGCCTTGAACTCACTGAGCAGAATGAGTCTGTTTCCCTTGGAAGTGGCCAACTGGACAACAGGTCTCCCTCATCAGAGCCTCCCTCTGGCCACCCTAGAAATTGGGTGAGTCCGAGGCAGCTACAGCTCACGGCTCTATGTCAAGTCCAGTGTCACGAGATGGAGTGTTGAGACCCACATCAGACAGGTCACCGAATGTCATGAAATGGCCCAGACACAAACCCCTCGAGTCATATACGCTCTGTAACTGGGACTCACAGTGGCCCTCCAGAGGGGGTCTGAGGCTGTATGTCTTCACAGGAGTAGACACAGCCTCATCTTTCAGGGGTGGCTGGGGGGTTGGACTCACCGACCTGGCAGTTAGCAGACTAGTGCTTACCTGGCAGTGCCACCCTATAGGAGCAACGATTCTCTGCCACGTTCTAGCGAGCAAGTGCCCCTGCATGCGCACGTTTTCCCCAGGGCCTCTGGGCCACCCTGTTGACGTAAGCCAGTGGGAAGTTGGCGGGCAGTCGTTAACACTGGCCTCTGTGAGACTAGACTGGCCTTGGGAATAAAGGCCACATCTCAGGTCTCTGTACAGAGGCCCAGGGTAGCAGGAAGCTGGGAGCCTTAGTCTCAGAGAGTGACCCGTGGTCTGCCAGGACAAAGTGGCCTGTAATTGTCTTGATTCACCAGAAGGTGGCACTGGTAGGGCGCTGGGACATTGCCTTGCAGACCCAAAGCACAGGAAACACAAGGGAATACCGAAAGAGTGACAGGGAGGAAGGTGGTAGTTAAGTACATATTGACCAATACACATGCTAAGAGTTTTCTCAGCATTATATATGTGTGGGCGCATGTGTATACTCCCCCCCCTCCCCTGCCATCAAGTCAATTGCAACTCACAGCCCCCGTATAGGGCAGAGTAGAAATGTGTTCTAAGGTTTCTGAGGCTGTAACTCTTTACAGGAGCAGACAGTCTCATCTTTCTCCCACAGAGCAACTGGTGGGTTTGAACTGCCAACCTCACAGTTAGCAACCTGATGCTTAACCCACTACACTACCAAGGCATCTCGTTGACTCTGTGAAGATCTGGCAGTTCATGCTCTCAGATGATCTGCCCTGCTTCCACTGACAGGAAACACCAGAGAGGGAATATTCCTGGAGGTGCCGGGGCGAGCAGGGGCTGGTGTGAGGACCATCACCCTAGAAGGCCTTCCCATCCAGCCATGCGGGGTACCCATGGCCCCTGTGTAAATGAGAGAGGCGAGGCAGGGGGCCAGGGATGGAGCCTGGGCCAGCAGCTGGTTGAGAGGAGGCGGCCTGGCTTCCACTGACCTCATCCAGGTGGCTGAAGGCTTTCCGCCTCCGCTTGTTCACGTCGTTCTCCTCCGTTTGGCCGTCCACCTGCAAGGGCGAGGGGAGCAGGTTGAGCCTGGGCCTCCTTCACTCAAGTCCACTAGCCTGCTGAGTTAGCGCTGGGGACAGACAGCTCCCTGTCCCTAGACAGCTGCTAACCTGGGGCCCAGATAAAGGAATAAAGGGCCCTGCCCCACGCCATCACAGTGCCATGACCAGGCATCCAGGAACTCCACCCAGGAACCAGGGGTTCTGACAGAGTGGGTGGACATCGTGCCCTAACAGAGGCGAGAAAACATCCCTATGCTCACACAGTCCCTGTGGTGGGGGCTGTTGCCAGTGACCTTGGGCTCCAAGCAGTGACAAGTCTGCCTCAAGGTCACAGCCAGGCATTGGAGACCACTGCTCTGCCTGCAGGGGGTGATGCTGGTCTACCTCACAGGGGCCCTCTCCGGACTCAGACCAGCTGTCTAGGGATTTGACAGCAAACAAAGGCTGCAATTGGGTCCCCATCACAGCTTCAAACAGGAGCATTTGACCAGTTTCCAGTAGACCTTAGACAAGACCTGCATATAAGGGGGTCCCTACGACTCTGTTTCCCCAGGGCAGTTGAGGTTGACTGCTTTTTGTGCATCGGGCATCATTCGCAGTGCCCTTCTGACGCGCAGAATGATCCTGGACAGGCCATGACGTGCTTGTGGCTGACAGTCGTGGACTGCCTGCTGCCGGAGTCTGAACAGCTAAAGCCAGAGAGCCCAGCACATCACCCTGCCAGGGCCCCCGAAGGAAGGCCAGGCTGGTCCTCAGACACGTCTCCCTGGAGAATGCGCAGGGCTGTGCAGGGCAAGCTGAAGGGAGGCGGGCTGGATTTAGGCCTTCCTTTTTCAGTTTCCTGCTATGTAACCCTGTCCTTGACTCAGGGACCACCCAGGACCTATCCGTCCCTCTGTGGTCAGAACAACTCCCAGACAGGGCTGGCTCCCTCCGGACCATGGTTTCATGACCTACCTACTGTGCATCCCCTCTGTTGAGAGTCCCCTCCACTCTCAGAGGGACCCCCATCACAGGCCCAGATGGAATTCCAGTGGCTGTGGGCTCTCACCATCAGACCAGGCATCCGGCCCTCTCAGCCCTGGACCATGAGTTGGATCAAAACAGAGTAGGATACAGTTTCCCCCTGACTGCTCTGATACAGTAGCAGCTACAGGGACCCCTGGGCACACAGCCCACAATGTGTCCACTGCTCTCAGTGGGAAGCCCTGTTCCCTCTGCTCCCCACCACCCACCCACCCACCTGCTGCTGCCAGTCTGCCCTGCTGTGGTGGCTTGCACATTGGAAGCTATGCCACTGGTATTTTAAAGAACACTCTGGTCACCTACCTTAGACCAAACCAAACTCACTGTTATCAAATCAAACCAGATTCATAGCGACCCTATAGGACAGGGGGACCTGCCTCTATGAGTTTATGAGACCGTAACTGTTTATGGGAGTAGAAAGCCCATTTTTCTCCCAAGAAATGGCTAGTGGTTTCGAACTGCTGACCTTGTAAATCTCAGTCCAAAGAGTAACACTATAGCACCAGGCCTCCTTCCTATAGTAGGAGAGACCTCAGCAAAACTTCCAGACTAACTACAAACTAGGGAGAAAGGCCTGGTGATGTGCTTCCAGGAATTAGCCAATGAAAATCTTATGGATTACCACAGAATCTTATTAGCTATACTGCTAGATGATGGGTGGACTGGAAGGCACAAACAAACAAACAAACAAACAAACAAACAAACCCCTCACTGCTATCCAGCCCATTCTGATTCATAGTGACCCAATAGCACCAAGCAGCAGTGCCCCTGTGGGTTCCGAGGCTGCAGTGCCCCTGTGGGTTTCCGAGGCTGTGAATCTTCAGGGAAGGAGGAAGCCTCATCTTTCTCTTACGGAGTGGCTGGTGGATTTGAACTGCTGCCCAGCTCAGAATCCCCTCCACACCACAGCTCCTTCCTGGGTGGGAAGGCACTCAAAACACATCTTCATTACCCGTGTGCCATACCCCAGGTTTACCACCAACTTGTCTTTTTAACAGGTCCTCCTCTGATGGCACTGTGGGTTAGGCATGGGGTTGCTAATTCAACGCTGGCGGTTCAAACCCATCAGCTGTTCTGAGGCGAGAAAGATGAGGCTGTCTGCTCCTGTGCCGACGAGCTGTCTTGGAAACCCTGTCCAGGGTCGCTACGAGGCAGAAGTGACTCGATGGCACCATGTTGGCTCTTGGAGGCTTTCGTTTTTCAGGCAAAATCAACCATCGTTTAATCAGTGACATTTGTTCAGACAGTTGGCTCTTCCCTTCTTGTCCAGGCAGCTCAGAACATCAGATCAAAGGGCCTCACCTCCCCTTTCAACATTTCCTCCAGCTTCTGATAAATCATGATGTTGGGAATGGAAATGATTTCAGTCCAAAGGCTTGGGCAAACACCAAGAGAAACAAATGACCTTATTTGCAACAGTGTTGGAGCTTGGAGGCCCGGGCTGGCTAGCTAGCCCCACGCCACGCCCTGCGCATGGTGCTCTGGGCCCGAGACTGGAGCCGGTGCAAGAACAGAGTGTCCCAGCCTACAGGAACACAGCGAGGCCGATCACGAGTTTCTGCTGTTTTTCTGCTTCCACCTTTCGTGAGGACTTGGCCTCCCCCTCCCAAGGAGCCACACGTCTTTCTCTGACATTCAGACTCCACAGCCTAGGGTTCGGCTCTTCACATAACCAGAGGCAATGCAGATCCAAACCATCCAGGCCACCAGCTCACAAAAGGCAGTCCCGGGACAGAGTGCCAGCCAGCAGCTCCTCAGAAGCACCTGGACTCTCAGGAGGGAGGGAGGACGGGGGCAGGTGGGGAGAGCCTCAGCTCCTAGGGTTCGCCCTGCCCCAATGGTAACGTGGAGTTGATGTGGAAATGTCCGTAAGGACATACTCCGTATGGCTACCGCATGACGCTGTGATCACGGAAGCACTGCTTCTCAGTGAAGGGCCAGCCAGGGGGCAACATGAAGGTTGAAATGAAAACCTCTACCTGTATCTAATTGCTCTATCATTTATGATCTCTTTATCTGCATATCTCTATCTATCTATATTTGGCAGCAACCAAGCCTCAGCTCCCCCAGTCCCTTGGATCCTAGTCTTTTCTACAGAGTCCCACCACACACCTGTCCCTGTGTCGCACTGTGGTGGCCTGATGCTAAAAGCGGTGCTACTGGTAATGTCCCAGCAGGGTCACCCGAGGCGAACGGGTTTCAGTGGAACTCCCCGTCTAAGACACATGGGGAAGGAGGCCGTGGCGGCAGCAGCAGCAGTGGCAGAGTATTGAGGACACAGAGGGAGAGAGTACCGACCAGTTCCCAGTGGGAGAGAGCCCGAAGACAAACACACACCCTGCTTTCTCTTCCTACCAGCGCTGTCCAGCCTTTCACGTAAGAGCGCTTGGGACGTTCCCTGTGATTTCTAACCTAAGGACATTCAGCAAACTCATTAACTTCCCCATAAAACACCAACCACCCAACCAAACACACAAAGAAGCCAAAGACTTCGCTTGACCAACACAAGAAATGAGGCCCCGTACTGCTTGAATACTGATTTTTCGCCCAATCAAAGACACCTGCTATATAGCTAGTTGCCCCGCCCAAGCCTGTTCCAGTTAGCCTGGGGGGTGGGTCTGGGGAGCACGTCTGGCTGCTGCAGACCCAGGGCTGGCTGAGGAGGGGTGGCGAGCAGGCACAGGGCCAGCCAACTGGCAAGGCAGCTCTGCACGCAGCCAGTGATGGAGCAGCAAGGAGTCACGGGGCTGAGTTCCCACACCGACCACCTCTCAGCTGTGTGTCTTTGGGGAAAAATACCCGATTTCTCAGACTTCAGCTTCCTCACTTTGTCCGCTTCATAAACTGTCGTGTGGAAACTGGAACTCACGCGTGGAGAACACTTCTTAAAGCGCCGGCCGGCAGTTAGACACTAGCCGCGCGGTTAGAATGGGTTACCAGTAGTGGCGTCGGTGACGTCTAGTTCTCCTTTGGACAGTTCCCCACGATGTGACTTCTGACAATTTGATTCTCATCACTCTGGGTTCCCCCATCTACACAACTCTGAAGACAATCGGTTCCCTGCCTTTTACACACACGCACGCGCACACACACACACCCCAGGGGCAGCGAGGTAGCTACTGAAGTGCTGCCTATGCTCGTGGTTGTAAACGAGGGTCCCACTTCCCGAGTGTTTGGCTCTTCTCAGAGGTCTTCTTCATCAGCACCCCTGGATGACGGGCCCTGTCATTTCCTGAGCCCCTTCGTGTGCCAGGCTGGGCACTGCACTTGCCATCTTGACAATGTCAGGAGTTGTGTGTCACGATCCCCTTTTGAAGACAACAAAGGGGCGTGCTGAGGGCTTCACACATTTGTTGCATCGCCAGCGAGCCTGAACACACGTGTCTACCTGCCTTCAAACTTCACCCCAGTCTGCACGTCCGCTCAGAACCCTTAGCTGTGGCTACCTGGTGGGAAGGAGAGACAGCGGTGGGCTTAGCAGTCACCCACAATCCACCAGGCCTAGAGGGGCTGCAGGAGGGCACTGGGCTGGGCCCTGTTCACGACAGCATCACAATCCTACCGAAAACCCAGACCAAACTCACTAGCACCAGGTTCATGGAGACCCTAGAGGACAGGGTGGACCCGTCTTCTGGTGACCCCAACTCTTGTTGCCTTTCTCCTGCAGAGCAGCTGGTAGTTTCGAATCGCTGGCCTTGCAGTTAGCAGCTGAACGCATAACCCGCTATGCCACCAGGGCTCCTTCTGAATCCTAAGCCATCTTCAAAGTTCAGAGTTTAAAAGTTCTGGGAACCCAGGGAGGGGCTTTGTGACTGGGGAAGGGGAGTGAGAGGAACTTAGTTCACTGGACCGGTGTTTCCCCAAGTGGGTGAAACCGCACCCTGGGGGGTGCTGGAAAGATCTAAATGGGGGAGGGAGGGGTTGGATTATAGGCGACAGCCCCAAAGCGTTTCATTGCCGGGGGGCACGCAGTGATTGTTTTCTGAAAAGGGGGTGGTAAGCCAAGTAAGCCTGGGGGCCTGTGTACTATGGACCTAAGCTCCCCTGACAGGGTCCTTGCTTGTCCTGTTCCCTGGTCTGTCCCCAGCACCTAGATGAGAATTCGGCATCACTGGGCGCTCACTAAGTATGTGGAGAATGAAAGGCTAGCCGGAGAAGCCACTTTCTTAGAGAGTGCCCCTTGCTCCTTGGACCATGTTTGTGCAGAGAGCCAGAGAGAAGGGCGGAGGCAGGCGGCTGGACTACCCAGACCTGGGACTGGGACCACGTCTGTGTTGGCCCCAAGGAGTGGGCTCAGAGTGGGATCAATAGGCAATGGCCATCATCACCGTTGTAAAAGTGTAAGTCACGTGTGGCAGGTCCAAGAGAGTGTAGATAAGCACCGTGTGGGTGCATGTGCAGGAATGAGGTAGGCCAAGCCTACCAGGGAGGTTTCATAAAGTCCATGGAAGAGCTCCATTATCTTTCAGTTCCATTTCCTTATGAATTGTTCTGAGCCTTCTGTGTCCAGGGGTCACCTGCATGCATGGTGACAAGAGATTCGTAGCACCTGGGAACTGTCCCATGAGGCACTGAGATACTGTCCCGGATCAGCTGGAGATCAGCCAAAGCAGACTCCTTTCTAAGGGGGAAACCGGAACACCACGGTCCCCGGCTTCTCTTTTCCCCAGGGTGGGTCATCCAGGCGTCGGCGCTATCAATCCAATCAGGTGCCACTCACCAGAGGGACCTCCTGCCTGGGAGACGAGAGGGCTGTTCTCTGTCTTCCGTTCTGGCAGCAGTTGCTAACTCTGGTGGCCGTTGGGATGTTATCAGGAAGACAACAGCAGGGAGAAGAGACTATATAACCAAGAGTGAAAAAACCAAAAACAGAAACAGAAGGCCCAGGGAGATGCTTAAGACGGGCTCCGGAGAAAACAACGGATCCTGCTCAGAGTAAGATGCCGCGTGGTGCAACAAGATAACACGGATCAATTTCCAGAGCAAGACATTCCCGCATCCAGTTGGGGGGTGAGCAGGGAGGGTCAGGAAGGGATGGAGAGAGGGTGGTGTCGGACGCAGGCGCACCTCTGTGAACGGGTAATCGGTGTGCTCGGCCTGTGTTGCTAGTGTTAGCCAGGTGTGTGAGTTCGGGCACGGAGGGCTAGTGTCCTCTCTGTGTGGGAGCAGACCAGAGGGGACTCGGTGCTCTCTGCCTGTGGGAAGTACGAAGGCCACTTGAGCCAGAGATCACACCGATACAGCACACGCTCCCCTGGTGGCATGGGGAGAGGGTCCTGTGTGGGTGGTTCTGGGCACGGGCCTGCTGGGAGGGTGTGCTGCTGGACCAGACTTGGAGCCATTTCAGTCATGGCCAAGGCACAGTGTGACCCTTCACCCCCGCCCCCACCCCCCCAGGGGAAGTGCTCAGTCCCTTTCAGGACACACAGAAGAACAAACACCGCCCATGCCAAGCACCCGCCTCAATAGCCAAAGCTCTCTAGGCTCCGGAGAGCGAGAGCGAGGCAAATGGTGAACATTCCATGGGGCTGTGGAAGGGCCTGGACCCTCTCCTAAGACTGGTGAGTTTCTTTCTACGATTGACCGATTGACCGGGGCTCAAAATGGGCTGGGGGCTCAGCAGGGCAGAGCCTGGGAAGCCCAGTAGCCCTGGGGTGGTAAAGTCTGGCTAGCCTCACGGACTACTGACTTTTGACCACTCCAACTTTGAGGGCAGAGCCGGGACTCGGGTCCGCAAGTGGAGTCATTCTATAAACAGAGGCGAGGTGAGCCGAAGGTTTACACACTCCACCTTGGTTCCCTCAGCCATTCCCAGGGCCATCTGGTGGCTGAAACTGGGGAGGCCCATGACAGATGGCATGTTCGGCTCAGAGAGCTTCCAGAAAGACTGCATGGCCCCGCTGGGGTTAGAGAAGCCCACAACAGGGGGCCTGGCCTTCAGAGGAAACCTGGCGCAGCTTCTGGGGCACCCACCTGAGATTGGTCCTCTGTAGGCAGTTCCCTCAGTGGGACATGTGTTGCAGAACGAAGCCCCTGCCTGGAGCCCCTCAACTCGGGCTGGCCAGGGAGCAGAGGAGCACAAGGGGCTAGGTGAAGCTCCTTGTTTTGGCAGTTCTGCTGCAAATCCCAAGAGACCTGCACACCTTCCTTCCCATCTCAGCCTGGCTAGCCCAGGCCTTCCGTCAGACAGGGCGTGGCAGAAGCTGCCTGTTGGCAAAGCAACTATTCTGCCATTCCAGGGAGAGCACACCTCAGTGGAAAAAGTGACCACTGCTCACAAGCCGCCGAGGGGAAAAAAGGAGGCGCCAGTCCTACCCGGAGAGGATGGGCTGGCAGGACCTGGCGTGATGGGCCAGGGCCGAAGGAGACTGCTGGCAATTGAGAGACGCTCAAAACACGCAGAGGCTTGCAGCCCCTCTGGGATGTGAGCCGAGGACCTGCCTGAAGTTCTGGAGTGGGCAGGCAGGCTCTGTCTGTCTGTCTGTCTGGGCCTCCCCTGCTCAAGCCAATGTGCTGGCCTCATCCTGGACCACGCCACCCCCCACCCCCACCCCTGCCTCTGCTCCGACCGACCACCACTTGAGTTATGCTTTACGCTGCCATCCATACGGTCCGTGGTTCAAACCCACCAGTCACTGCATGGGAGAAAGACGAGGCTGTGCAAAGGTTTAAGGTCTTGGAGACCTACGTGGGTGGGACTACCTTGCACTGTGGGGTAGCCACGAGTCAGAATCGGCGGGATGGCAGAGTCCCAGCTTCCTGAAGTGGAGCACACGGAGTTCTGCCTCGTCATTCATCCCTGATGCCTTCCTCGTGTCGATTCATCCACTCCAAGGCTCCAGAGGGCTGCCCATTCTGTCCAAGTGTCACAGGACAACTGTGCTGCTCAGGGCTTACAGGACTGAGTTTTAAGAAGCCAATGGCTGGGCCTTTCTTACAAGGGCCCCTCAAGGTGGGCTCGAACTGTCCACCTTTTGGTGAGTGGCTGTATGCACAACCAAATGATGTTTCCTCATCATTCAGGCCTGATATCCTCTGAAGCTCACTCTTGGCCCCCAACACCTCCAAGTCCCACGGTCTTTCCTCAGCCCTCATCGGTTCAGCTTCCCCGCTGTCTACGTCGTCTCCAGAGCCCATCCTCCAGAATGCCTTTCCTGACCGCCCGCTTCTTTTCTCATCTCCGTGCCCGCCCCGCTGCTCTAAGTCCCACTGTCCCTTGGTTTGCAGCCTCTCGCCCTGTCTTTCCAGCTGGACTCTCGGGTCAAGCCTTACATCACGTCTGGAAGTCCTTGCACTAAGTAACTGAACGCATGGACCATTCACGGTCAAGGGAACACGGTACAGGGGACAATGCAAAGACGAACTGTCATGAAGAGGCTGTGAATGGCCTCGGACAAGGCAGCCCACCCTCCGGGCCTCCACATCTTCATTTGAAAACTGAGCGTGTCAAACAAGACGGTGTCTATCACACCTCCCGCTGAGAAGCTGTCACTCAATAAAATGATAATTTCCTAGGAGGCCCTTCCGTGCGCCTCAACTTTGGACCAAGGCAAGGCACCCTATGATGCCTCAGCGGCCGCCCAGAGGCACCAAAGGATGGTTTCATACGTGAGGGGAAACACTGTAACACTGTGAAGGACTCCAATTAAGCTAGCTGGTCTTCACTAGCCAATGCACAGAATAGTTGGGTATTGCTTTTGTCTGCAGGCTGCATGGAGAAATTACAGGGACCCCAGGGCGACTGCTGTACACTGAGAGTGCTCGGGAATCACTTCACTGGGCTCTGAGTGCCTCCTGGGCAAGGGCCATGTATTATTTACCTCTAATATTCCTGTTCTCATCATACATTATTTAAATGCAGTCTTCTATGGATCATGTGGGGGGTTTCCCCTTCATTCTGTTAAAGTGGTATACTACATTGATTTTTTTTTTATGTTGAACCACCCTTGAATTCCTGGGATACATCCTAATGTCCTTTAACATGCTTTTGGATTCTGTCCTTCAGACGGGATTTTCACAATTCTGTTCATAAGGGACACTGGTCTATAATTCTCTGCTCTGGCCGGATCGAGATCTGATTTTGGTAACCGGGCCATGCTGGACTCGGAGAATGAGTGGATTCCTCCCCAGAGCTTCAGAGGGATCCCTGTCGCCTCCTCTTGAAAGGCCCTGCAGCATCCCCAGGAAGCCATCTAGTCCTGGGCATCTTCCTTTGTCGGGAGGTATTTTGTTGTTGTTGTTTTGGGGAGATTTTTGATGACTGATTGATACCTTCTCTTGATATCGATTTATTAATTTTTAAAAATACTCACCAGCATGTCCTTTCAGTCCTATGTCATCCCTTTCCTACAACCAGTTAGAATTCATTGAAACTCACTACACAGTGCCACGCAGAATGCCCATTGTTACTCGCATCTCCCACGAGTGTGAGGCCCATGTAGTTAATTAGTATCATCGGACTGAACACATGAAATCCACCCCCTCTTTCCCATCCACGTGCAAGGAGAAATAGGCAAACACCAGGCCAAGGCTTACTCGTGGGGTCCTCTTCCTTGGCAATGTGAGGTTGAGATAATTATTAGAAATGGATGCTTTGGCCAAGCTGAGGTCAGCATTTTCTCCATAGTATTTGCCCCAAGAATCTGTCAAGAAAGAAAAGTACAACTGAGATTTGGGTCCCTGACACCGGTACCTCAGAGCCCGAGGGGTGTCACTGTGACAACCCAAGACGCTTCCAGAATCATTCTCTCACCTGAAACTAAGGGTATATGTGGCCCAGCGAGAGAGGAGGATGTGGTTCTACCGATGATCTAATGACAGGTTCCACTGGGCACCTCCCACACAGATTCATGGGTCTGGGCGGGTAGATCTACCTGGCCTGGCCTCAGTGCCATCCCAGGAAAGATGACACGAGCATTAGGAGTGGGCAGACACGGGCACCGGGCAGAGACGGCTCGAGGGGTGGGGCAGAGCCTCTGGGAAGGTCCTTACCCACAGTCCTCAGCGGGGTGCCTCGGAAGAGCTCGTAGAACTTGGAGAGGTACATGACGATGCTGAGCTTGTCGGGCTCCTGGCCTGCCGCCATCTCCCTCCCAGTGGTGACTGGGGGGATCCCGAACTCCCGCTCGGCCACATCAAATGCTAGCTGGTTGTTCTGCACCGCATCGTCTTCATTCAAAGCGTCGAAGTTGCTGAAGAAGCAAAACAAGGGAGAGGAGTTCGGGCCAAACAGGCGGAGGCACAGTTAGCCGGAAAGTACTGCTGGGCCCTGAGCCAGGTGTTGGCACAGGTGGGGGCACGCCAAGGAAGCAGGGAGCCCAGCCCAGCCCGAGGGGCAGCTTAGCCAGGAAAAGATGCTAATCCCTGCGTCTCCTTCAGAGCGGCACCAAATTAGACTTGGACCATGATGCTGTCATGACAGCCTTGGCTGCACAGCCGGAAAGTGATTACCGAATCCTCCTCGGAAATGCTATGAGCGATTGTCTTATCAAACGGGTCCCCCTTCAATGGACAATGTTAAGACACGAAATAACAGCAATAATATCTACCCTGTTTCCCCGAAAGTAAGACATCCCCTGAAAATAAGACCTAGCGCATCTTTGGGAGCAAAAATTAATATAAGACACTGTCTTATTTCCGGGAAAATGGGGTAATTGATCGAGGATCCATGAGGGTGGGAGGGAGGGGAAAAAAGAGGAGCTGATACCAAGGACTCAAGTAGAAAGAACACGTTTTGGAAATGTTGATGGCAACAGATGTACAAGTGTTCTTAATACAATTGAAGGATGGATTGTCCTAATATTTGTAATAAAATAAACTGATAAAAAAATACACCTCCCTTTTAAGCTGCAAAAGTAACACGGTTTCTCGTAAACTACAGACAAACTCTCACACTACCCACAGCACACACAAGAGGAGCACCATCCCCCGGAGGCACCGACCCGGAAGCCCTTCCGAGGCTTTGCTCCAGCCTTTTTGGACGAGTCTCCACTTGGATTCTAAGGGATACTGCCGCTGATTTCAACATAACGCTGACCAATGCATTGTGCTTCGGCAATCACAAAGTACTTCCGCAAATAAAATGCAACCTTCTTCGTGATCCGATTGATAGACAGAGGCGAAACCTCACGGGAGATGGGTGGCTGGTCCAACGGCAAGCTCACTCTCCTGATTTTAAATCCCTCACACCAGTTCCAAGAAGTAGGTCTTGCTCAGAATCCCTTTCTTGAGGGGACGAATGCTCAAATGTTCAAAGGGTGGTGGATGAGGCTGGGGGGGGGGGCGGGTGAGGATGTTGCTAAGCCCGAGCCACTTCTACGCCTCGAACATGAGGTGTACAGGTCAAGGTCCTGTTGTCAGAGACAATCAATATAATGGGGAAGCATATATTGGAAGGGGAGGGGGTGGACAACCTTCAAATGAAACATATACTAAGACAAACACTGAACTGGGGCCTGGACATGCTACATCTAGCAGAAGAGCTCTGGGACTCTTGTCCCCAGAGTCCCCCTCTGGCTGGTGAGGGACAGGGCAGGTCCAGCCAGGCCCCAGACTCACATGAGCTCTGGCCGGAAGCGGTGGATGATGGCGCACAGGGCCAGGCCGTTGCGCCACGAGCTGGTCATGTCAGTGATGCTGACGTGCTGGTAGCCCTCGGTCTGCTGCTGGCACCAGGTTAGGAGCTTGCTCGGCCGGACGTCTGACTCTGCAGCAGACAAAGGTGCAGAATTGGCATTAGAGTTCCAGCTGCGTCCCCTGGGGACCTCCTCCAATGGCTGGGGACCAGGAGAGATGGTACCCAGGCAAGGGATCCAATGCCAGGGGCCACCCAGCACACATGGACTCCCATAGACTGCTCCCTCATGGTGGGAGAGCAGGAAGCTGGGACAGGAAGCACATGTGTCCCCAGCAAAGAGCCCCTCAGCCCCACTCTGGCCAGACCCAGTGGACTCTGCCACCATCCTGCCCCTCTAGTGGGAGAGCTGTGGGAGCAGGCCCCTGCTGCACTGGAGTGTGTGCCGCAGTGAGGGGGCAGCAGGAGTCTGGGTCTACTCTGAGCTGGCCCCAGGAGGAGACGAGCCCAGGGAAGCCCCCCAGCAGAGATCCTCTGGAACTAGCACCCACAGATGAACTCCTTACCAGTGGTTCTCAACCTTCCTAATGCCGCAGCCCGTTAACACAGCTCCTCATGTGGTGGTGACCCCAACCATAAGAGTATTTTCATCCCTGTCATGGTGCTACTCTTACGAATGGAGCGACCCCTGTGAAAGGGTCTTTCGACCTCCCAAGAGGTCATGACCCACAGTTGAGAACTGAGGCCTTAGACTGAGGAAGGCAGCCAGGGAGGCAGACCGGGTGGGCATGGCAAAGACTCAAGCCGGCCATGTTTGGGAGGCAGGCAAACAGTTAATAGCTACAGGGAGTGCGTGGTGGGGAAAGAGGCGTGCACTCCGGAAGGGGGAGAGATCTTTCAGTAGGAGAGTGGCCTGCCCACAGCGGGCTTGTAGGGAAATCTTCATTTAACCATTCCTTCTGTTTCCCAGGGTGCACTGGCCTCACACCCAGTCTTGTGCTCAGCCCAGAAAGAGCAGGAGAAGAGTGAGATGCGTGGAACCCGTTGTCCAGTTTGGGAGACTGGCCAGCTAAGGCCCATGGAATCACCAATACCAGCCAACATCACACGGCTCCCCGCAGAGCAGCAGTTCCTCGCACCACATCACATTAGGGGCAAGTTCATGAAATGCTTGACCATATAGCCTGTGAATGACGTTAGAAATAGCCAATGGCCCTTGGCAGAGAAAAGGCCCCGCACCCCTGCCAAACAGGAAACCATTAGAAAAAAATGTTTTTTTTCCTAGTTCAGTGAGATGCAGTTGGTCTTTATCATCAGTGGGTTCATATTTCTGAGTTCGCCTACTGGCACAGATGGACCTGGGACCCCTCAGGCAAGGCTCCTGGTGCTTTGAAGACTTGTGGGTGGCGGCAAACCCTTGGGCCACCCCTAAGTGCCTGAGCTCCAACAAGGGGACTCGGTGCCTTTTTATTGTGGCTCTCGCGCTGCAAGCTGAATCCTTACCCCTGGTGTATTCTGTGCCTCCTTTCTCACTGTCTCGTTGGTGAGTTCACTGGAGAAGAGGCCCCATGCACCGCGGAGAAGTGCGGTCTAATGCTTTTACATCTAGGAAGGCTGTCAAGGGCCTAATCTGTCTGTCCAGTTAGGCTTTGTTCCGGCACCAGTGAGAATGCTATTGGCTGTGAGTTCAATGCTCGTGATTCAGCCACGTAGCACGTGTTCCGCGGCCTGTCCTTAAACAGACACACGCTTAAAACAAGGTTAGGTACTGGTTCAGCTAAGCCAAACTGTCAGCTTGATTGCGGATCACAGCAGCCCTACAGCACAGATACAGCTACCCCGCAGGGTCTCCTAGGCTGAGAATCCTTATAGAAGGAGACAGGCACATCGTCCTCCGGCAGAGTGGCTGGCAGGTGCCAACGGCCAACCTCCTGCTCAGCACGGAGTGATTTAACCACTATGCCAGCAGGGCTGCACTATGGAGTGATCCATTGATGGAAACAGGCTGCGACCAGAGGCTTGCAGGAACCTCGCCCTGCGCTTCCTCTGGGAGCAGTGGCTCAGCATTTGTGAATGCCATGTGCACGGTAATCTCCAGAGAGTCACTGCCAGGAGTCATGGGAATCGACTGTAACCCACAGCTCACACCTACCGCACAGAGTGCTCCCTCGACCTTTCTGACCATTCGAGGTGTAGGCGTGGTCTCCACCTTCATTTTACAGAGGAGGACACTGAGGTTCAAAGAGGAGAGGGGCTGGACGAGGTCCCCCGGCGACAGGGGCAGAGCCACGCTGTCCTCAGAGCCTCTGTCACCACCGCCAGTGGGCCTCCTCCCGGAACAGTCCCTCCTGGCAATCTGGCCCAGAGCAGGGGTGCTTCTCCCAGGCCAGGTCCCCACAGGGCTGCTTACCTCGCCTGGAGAGGCCAGCGGATCTTCTCACGGAGCCCACCCTCTCCAGAGGGCAGCAGGGCAGCTCCTTCGTGATGTACAGATGCTTCACCTGCGAAGGAGAGAGGCCTCACACAGCTGCCCCCAGTGCCTCCTCACACATAGCTCAGGGTCTCTAGACTGCACCCCTCCTATTGCACACTTGCCACCCTTTCTCCCCCTGGAAGGCAACACCCCAGGCAGTCCGAGTCACAGAGCAGGGATGGCAACTCTCCACTCCAACGCAGGGGACCTGAGGTGTGGTCAGGGTAATATTCACACTGCCCTCTGCTCTCCTGACTGAAGATCTGGAGGTGGGGGGAGGGGGACTTTGACAAAGTGAGGAAGCAACTGACTAGGAACTGTGGGTAGTAAGGAGAGAGGACTCCCGGTCTCGGAGCTATTTGGAGAGAGGTTTGCTGAGCGAGGCACACAGGTAGTGAGGAATAAACCAAACTTGCCGTCACCGAGTCGGTGCTGACTCACAGAGACCCTGTAGGACAGGGCAGAGCTGCCGCGGGGGTTCCCAGACGGCAGCTCTCTACAGGAGTTGAAAGTCTAGTCTTTCTCTCTCAGAGCACCAGGTAGTTTCGAACTGCTGACCTGGCAGTTAGCAGGACAATGATTAACAACCACACCCCCAGGGTTCCTGGTATTGATGAGTAAACACAACACACACACGTCCATGCATCCAATTTGTGCCACATGTCTCTATGTGGGGCTAGAAAGAATGCTCCCCCTGTTGTACTCCTGTGACTCTCCTGGAGAGGGAACTCAGTCCCACGCTTGGGACAGGTGTTCCAGGCGTGCGCTAAATAGGTGTGCCGGTCACCCTGGCTCCCCACCGCTCAGTTGAGGATGCCCCAGACGGCCCCCGGGGAGAGGCGCACCTGATGGGGTCTGACGCAGTGGGAGTTGAGGTTTGGGTACCGTGTTCCTGGGTCCACTGTGTACTGCTCAAAGTTCTTGTTGATGTTCTCTGGGGTGGTTTGAGGTAACAGCCGGTACAGACTTTCTCTGGGGGCAGGCAGAGTTGAGAGGTCAGGGCTGGGTCTTGCCACAGCAGGCCTTTCCCCCTCCCGCTCGCCTCTAGCTCTGAGTTCAAGGGCTTCTTGCCTGTGTTTGGATAAACCCGCCCCTGCAGTGCCTGGCGGTCATGGTTTCGGAGATCTGCCAAGGCAGGCGAGGGTCAGAGGGGCCAGGAAGGAGTGTCCTCCTCCCCTGAGAACAGGGACACAGACTTGGCAGCATGGCCACCTGGGGTTTGGCCATGACCACCCCGCAGGCCTGTCGCCTCCTGTGGCTGCCACCGGGATCGCCAGGTCACAGGCCTCCACGCCCAAGACCGGTAGAGGCCTGGCTCCGCCCTGCAGCCTCTGACTTCTCGGAAGTCCACCATGGGACACAGCCACGTGGCTCCCCGCAGGGGTCCAAGCGCAAGCCCCAGGCAGGGGAAGAGGCCTGGGGGAATCCTGTGATGGTCTGCGTGGAGAGACGGGACGCCCTCCCTGGCCGGCTCCCATGAACTGAGCACTGCGGTGGGCTCCAACCCTGGGCTTGTGCCCAAGTGGAAGTTTTGAAAGGCAGCCTGTGAGGTCCTGTCTGTGCCGAGTGGTTAAAACACTTGGTTTCTAACCACAGTGCTGAAGGTTTGAGTGCACCACCTTGTGAGGGGGTGGGGGGAAGCCTGGCGGATCTGCTGTCTGACGCACGCAGCAGGGTGCATAGTTCTATGGTCCCCCCGTGGGGCGACCACCAGCCAAATCGACTCAAGTGCAGCTAATTTTAAAAAAAAGAAAAAGAAAGATTTAGGTCATTTCACCAAGGAGAGCCACTGAAGGAGGTAGCGATGCTTTTGGCAGAGGTTTCCTTTAGGCCCCTGAAGACCAGGTCCGGCCAGGGCAGGCCAGGGATGGAGAGGGACACACAGCAAGAAGGACTCCAGTCTGACCGAGGAAGTCTCCTAGAGCCAGTTTGGGGATTTCTGGCCAGAGCTCTTAGCCCTCCTCTTAGCGCCCTCGCTCACCTTTCAGCCAGCAGCTCCAGGGGAGGGGTGCCCTGGTCCCAGCTCTTCACCATCCACGCCGTGTCAAAGGCTGCCAGGAAGCCTCGGGCGCAGCCCGTGCCCATGGGCCAAAAGGGCTGCAAAGGAAATGCGCCCAATCCCAGTTGGTTATCACCACTCCCAGCTCGCCAACCCATCCTCCCAGTACGCACTGCCAGCCCTGAGCCAGGGCCGGGCCCTGCTGCCCCCAGGGTCTACCGCAAACACAAGCAACTCCAGAGCACTGTCAGGTGTACGGGGCTTAGAAAAGGGGGAGACACATTCCCCCCAGAGAAGAGAGAGGAGGTATTGGGAGGAGAATGCTTCACGAAGAACAGATTTCAAAGAAAGATGGGATCTAGCCAGGTGTCCTGAACCATTCAGGATTCATGTGGGCAGAGGCAGGGCAGCTGGGAAATGTGGACTTTAAGGGAGGGATAGTTCGTCAGTCTGTCTGTTTTAGGTGCTGCACACAGCAGGGAGGGCTGTGCTCAGATGTAAGCTGGGAAGGGAGGGTGGGGTAGAAGCCGGGTGGGTATTAAGTGCTTAGCCTGGGAGCTTGGGTCAGAACCCATGCTCATTGGTGAGCCAGGATTCATTCAATCATGCTAAGCTCTCAGTCTGAGTAATACTAACAGGCATCATTTGTTGGCTGGTAGCAGACAGGTTGGAGGGAGGAGTCCACGCAGAGGCGCCCTGAAAGGAAGCCTGGGAGATCTACTTCCCGAGGCACAGAGCGAGGCTCCACTCCACACACACAGAAGTGGGTGCCCCTGAGTCACCCAGATTCGTGGCATCTGGCCTGGCTAACTGCTAACTAAACTGTTCTACGAAGAGTCCAAGGCCTGGTTTGGAATTTGACTCTGAACTTGGAATAATTGCACAAGCATTTGTTTTAGTTAGCGCTCACACCAAAGATAAAACTATACGCCTTTACAAAAACATTCACTTCAACCTGAGGGCTTTGCACATGCAGCTTTTTCTGGGAAACATTTTGAACAAGGAAGTCACAAATGGAAAGGGGCCTTTGGGGAGGTCACCCCTTTCTTCCGTTCCGTGGAAAGGCCTCCCGGGTCGGAAGGGGGTTTGGGTTCTGCTGGGGGTTCCACACACTCTGGCCCTATAGACTGAGGCCCCCTGGGCTTTATTCTTCGGCTAGGAGAGCCTCCCAGGAGAACCCAGAGATGGAAGAGAAAGCTCTCCTGCCTACACACAGACAGAACTGGCTCCTCTGAGCTTTCGTGTAAGGCCAGGCCAGGCCTGGCAGAGTCCTGCCAACTGGCTGGGCGCCTCTGAGCCCGTCCCTCTCCGCCGCTGTGTGACCTCAGATGCTGCCAGCTCAGACACAAATGCAGGCATCTGCCCGGTAGCAGGAGCACGGGGGTTGCAGGTGCAGAAGTACCTCGAGCAAGCTGTCGCCCACGAGGGCCACGAGCAGCTGGTGGGCGCGGCGCTCACGCACCAGGGCCGCATTCTCGGAGGCGTACATGGAGGTGAAGTCAAACATGGCCACGTCGGGCTGCTCGTAATGGTTCATGGCAAAGTCCAGCGATGGCAGCTGGTAATTGGTGGCAAAGTCTGCAGCTTCTCGGGCGTAGGCGAGCAGGTTGTCCTGGTTCACGTTCTCTGCACACAGCAGCATCTCAGTGTCGATGCAGTCCTGGGGAGGAGGATTATCAAGGACACACTGCAGCAAGGATGAAACACCATGTTCCCTGCCCCCTCCACCCCGGTCCCCTCTGGAGGACAAGGACCCCTTTACAGACCTCAGCGGCCAAAAGAGAGATGTTTGCAATCTTGTTTGGAAATAGGGTCTTTGAAGAGGTTATCAGTTACGTTAACATGAGGTCAGCCTGGACGTAGCAGGGCGGGTTCTAATCCGGTAAGAGTGGTGTCCTTTTTTAAGTAGAAAAGACACGGAGGGAAGATGGTCATCTGATGACATGGGCAGAGACCAGAGTGACGTGTCTACAGGCCAAGGAACAGCAAGGACTGCCGGTCATCCCTAGAGGCCGAGAGCCATGGGAGAGATCCTCCCTCGGAGTGCTTAGAGCAGTGGTTCTCAACCTTCCTAATATGGTGACCCTTTAACACAGTTCCTCATGTTGTGGTGACCCCGGATGGGGGCGTACCTGCATGTGGGCGGACCCACCTGGAGACGGATAGAGGAACAGTGTCTTGGTTCCTGAGACCATCGGAAATATGGTCTTGGGTGACCCCTGTGAAGGGACCACGATGGCGGACACTCTTGCACTCTTAGCCTCCTGAACCGTGAGACGCTGATTTCTTTTCTTTTCTGATAAGCCACCTCATCTGCGGTGCTTTGTTATAGCAGCCCTGGGACATGAATTCAATAGTCAAGCAAAGGGCTTGGCTTCCACGAAGAGCATGTGGGCAGTGAGGCTGATCAACGCAGAAAGAGGACCTCAGGACCCAGCAGTAAACCCAGTTGTGGGGAAGCATCAAGTTTGGCCTCAGCACTGTTGGCATCCAAGGCTAAAGGGAAATGTGTGCTGTGTTACAGGGCTCCTCTTATCAGACAGAAAGCAGCATAGACATTCCTCAGGGGAGGTCATTTTTTCCTGGCACCAAGTTTTAAAAGAACAGTCTCCCAAGGGAACGGCACAGAGAACATTAAGGGTTGCAATGAGGGGTCCATGATAATGGACTTGTGGCAAACACAGAAGCCCATTTTATATGGCAAATTCTCATAATGACTTTCAGTGCAACAAAAAGATAAGAGAACAATGCAATAAGCACAGTTTTGTAAGAAATGGAGCTAAGCTAATGTAGGCCAGGAATGCTGTATTCAGTGGGCCAACAAGATCAGAAAGCTGGGTGTACGGTACATATCCATTTCAAACCTCTTCTTGGCAGGCTCAGGATGGTTAAGGGCTCAGTTTCTCTGGTAGGGTATTCACTGTTATACTTCCCTGCTGGGGAAACAGTGAGCCCTGAGCTCAGAGTACTCTGAGCTCAGAGGGAAGCTAGAAATGAGCCCTGGGTTGTCGGCCCTGAAGCCAGTCGGGTAGCTTACAGGGTAGCCTGCAAGGTCCAGCTCATTGTGGGGCTGAGGCAAAGCAGCCCATCAAAAGGTCAGCTTTCCCAAGGCAACACAGAGGGGCATATCCTGGGAGGGGCTGGGAAGGAGACCGTGTAAGGTGAACACAAGACCCTCTTGGGGTCAGCCAGGGCAAGAGGTCAGATTCTGCCTCTGCTGTTTGCTAGCTGGGTAAATGTGGGCAAGTTAGACAGCTTTTCTGAGTATGTAGTATTGTTTGTTTGTTTCTGATTTCTACCTCAAGGAGTTGTGGGGATGCGATGTCAGGCCCTATATCCGGCATGTGCTGCTGGGTGCTAAGGAGTAGATTCCAACTCAGAGTGGTTCCCTGGGACCAAGTACAACCACCGCCTCACGGGGTTCTTATGGGACTCAATCGCCAGGGCTTGTGGCCACGGAGCCACTGGGTGGGTTCAAACCACCAGCCTTTTGGTTACCAGCTGAGAACGCAGCACTTAATTGGTGTGTGTGACCAACTAAGGGCTCCTCTATGCCTGGCACACAGGAGATGCTCAGCGAATGGAAATTCCTGTCTCCTGTAAGTTCGATGGCACAGAACAGGGTGAAGAATGTCTCCCGCCCACCCAAGGTGCCAGCTGGAGCATTCATAAAAGTCTTAGAAGGCACGGCTTCATCTTTAGCCAGATGAACTCTCTGCTTCAATTTTCCAAATGACCATGATATCTAGTACATCATTCCAGAACTTCGGCTATTTCTACACTCAAACCATAGTCCCCAAATGACACCCATCCTTGGCCTAAGACTCCTTTGTCGGGCCACTGCATCCAGGTTGGAGTTTCTGGTATTTGATTTCCTTTCTCATTCCAAGACTCACACGATCACTTTCCCCAGTTGCCGCTGTGAAGATGAGGTGGGACAAGAATGAAAAGAGAGCAAATGATCCCTGCCGCTCTGGGCCCTGGCAGAAGGTCGGAGACGAGAGTGCCGAGGGCCTTTGGTAACTGCCAAGAGTGTAGAAATGCGTTAACATAGCAGGTCTAAACAGCTATACTTAGCAAGAACTGCTCCCAAGAACGGCCCTTGGCTGGTGTCTGGGAACTGGCTGTCAAGTGAGTTCCCACCAGTAACTGATTAGGGCGGCTCATTGTGGTCAAATGTTTAGTCCTGTGTGCTGAACATCCCTCCCTGGACTTTGGGTGAGTGCTAGGTCGGGGGTGCTCACATGATTGTTGTTAGGTGCTTGGAGTCGGTTTCACAGCGCAGTGACTGCATGCCCAACAGAACAGAACACGGTCCTGTGCCATCCTCACCACTGTTGCTACGCCTGAAGCCATTATTGAAGCCCTGTGTCAATCCAGCTCACTGACCCTCTCCCTCTTTTTCCCTGACGTGAGCCTCCTGCGAGAAGCCCGGGTCCTGGGTCACCACAGAGCGTGCCCCGGATGGACCACATCTCCTGTGTGCGGTCACAACCCTTGCTGGGGCATGAAGCGGGCCTACGTGGTTCTGCTGGGAGGGCAGCCTTGGAAGCAGGCGTCTGGCTTCCCAGACTTCATGCCCTGCACCTTCTCTCTGCTGCCTGAGCTTGGCATCCTTGCCCTAGAGTAAGTGGTGAGCAGTGCTGGGCCTTGTGGGTCCTATTCGTGAATCCCAGAGCCTGTGGGTGGCCTTGGGGACTTCTTGATAAGCCGCACAATCAAGCTGACAACGCTGGATGCCCCAAAGTGTGCCTCTGTGTTCTCAGAGGCCCACGGACTCAGCAAATGAAGCAAGAAAGGAGCACCAGACTGGGATGGGCAGCCCAAAGCCTCTCCGGAGCCGTCCTATGCAAGAGACCCCACTGCCCTGGACCTGCATCCTGGGGCCACGAAGTGGGGCTTCACCCTCTGACTCCGGCATCCCTGGACTGGGGAGCAACTGGAGGGGAGGCGCCGGTGGAGCCGGGGAATGAAGAGCACACGCCTCCTCACACTGCCGGGTCAGCAGGGGCACCAGATGTGGAAGTCCACTGCCCACACATCTGCCGGCTGTGTCCGGCCTCTGCTCATCCACCCCGGGCGCCTCAGGCTCTCCTGAGATTTGGGCCGAGGTGGAGGCGGAGGCGGCCCAGGGGAGGGCCGGGTTACTAATGCCGCCCAGACGGCTGCCAGTACCAGCTGGCGGGAGGAGACACATTCTTCTCCAACAAGCAGCAGTCAGTGGTCACTACGTTGCCCGGGTCACAGGCCGCCACCCGGAGAGGAGCTGACCACAGACGGCACCATCCTCATCTGGAGGCCGCTGTCTTCGTGGCAGAAACAGGGACTTCGTAAGGGCTGAAAAACTGCCTAAAGGAGCACCCTTGCCCTGGGTCCCCGAGCAGCTCTGTGCACTTCTGAAGCCTGCCGGCCCTGCTCTCAATGAAGCTTCCGGATGCAAAAGCCAGGGCCCAGGAAGCCACAGAACCAGCAAGCAGGCGGCCAAACAAGGCAGAGAAACTTCGAGGTGAAGCTGAGAATGCCTATGCGCAGGCACTCGGCTAGATGCTCTGTGCACCTCTTTAAAAAAGCCGTTTACTCTTCCCAACTGCCCTTCCTAACAGAAACAACTCCTTGCATTTGCAGACAAGAAGTGTGAGCCTCAGGCAGGTGCCGAGGCTTATCCGTGGTCCCACGCTTGTCTCTCTGCCGCTAGAACAGCGAGCAGAGCCCACGTCACGACAAGGGGCCACGGGGTGGAATTCGCAAGAGAAAGTCTCTCTGTGTCCCTCTAGGTCAAGGAGAGCTGGTCTCCAGGGGACAGGGGACTTTCAGAAGAGCTGGCAGGGCTGACTGAGACCCGCAGGGAAGCGAAACAGGCAGCCAGTCTCTTGGGGGTGAAGCGTAGGAACCACACTGCCACCTGAGGGAGGGTCTCACATCCCCACAGCTCCCAGCCCGGACCGCTCTTGGCGTGTGAGGGCAGTTCCTTTCTCTGAGCACTGCAATAGAGCAGAGTCCCTGGGGAGCAGCGGACGGCGAATACAGCCGGCTGCTTATCGGAAGTCTCGAGGGCCGAGTCCACTGGGAGGCGCCTTGGAAGCAAGGCCGGGTGACCCCGCACCCTGTTCTACCTAACACACTCGGCATCACGGGAGTCAGAAACCACCCTGCGCTGGTATTGTGTTGCTGCAGAAGAGGAAGGCGTAAAGGCAGGGTGGCGCCGCTGTCCCTCCCTCCCCTCCCCTTGCTCAGTCGGGCAGGACTCCGATTGCTGCCACACTCGCTGCTGCTGCTGCCAGCCCAGGGCACCCAGGGGAAGCTGCCAGGGAAGTGCCAGCTGAGGAGATACATACGTTAATGATGACCCCTTTGTCAAGCAGGCTCTGCTTCTTGGCTGTCATGACAAAGTAGTGGGTGCTGTCCTTGTAGTAGACGATGTTCTCAAGATCAATCCCTGCAGAGAGAGGAGGAAGCAGGCTCGCGGTGACGGCTGCAGGACAGGTCCCACTGTCCATCACAGCGTACTCACACTAGACACAAAGGCACACAGGATTCGGAAAGACAGGGCAGATGGCTCTCACGGCTCCTGCGAAGACAGCGTCTCTTTCAAAGGGCACAGAGTCCTCAAGGACCACGGACTGCCATTTCCAAGTTAGAGAACCCCAAGCCAGACCCCCTGCCATCAGATCAATTCCGGCTCGTGGTGACCCTGCAGGACAGGACAGAACTGCCCCTGTGGGTTTCCGAGGCTGGAAATCTTTACAGGAGCAGGAAGCCTCCTCTTTGGGTTAGAACTACTGACCTCGTGGTTAGCAGCCCAATGCATACGTATCCCACGACATCACCTGGGCTCCTTATTTCCAAGTGAAAGTGCTATGGAAGGAGGCGTGCCACCTGCAGTCATGGCAGCCAGGAAACAACAGAGCCCAGCCTGGAACCCCAGTCTGCCACACTTCATGCCCAGCCCGCAGCGCCCTCCAAGCTGCCACAGCTGACCAGCTCTGTGAATGCTCCCAAATCTAGGCTAAGCTCCTCGCCTTCCTCATGCGTGCTTGTGTGTGTGTGTGTGTGTGTGTGTGTGTGTGTGTGTGTGTGTGTGCGTGTTTAGCAGGCATTAGAGGGCTGGGCTGTATCTTTTTGCCGTGGGCACCATCACAGAGTGAGAGGCTCTCGCACCGTGGGAGCGGGAGGGCATTTAGCTGTGTGTGTGGCAAGCAGCAGAGAACTTATTAGACCTGTAAGTAGTCAGAACTACCAGGACTTAGGCCCGTAACCTTCGTTTTAACAAGACCTCAGGTGATTCTGAGCCCCATTGCAGTTTGAAAACCACTATCTTGAAGACAACTCTGGGGGTGCATGGGTTAAGCGTTTCCCTGCTAACCATGAGGGTCAGGGGTTCAAATCCACCAGTCACATCAAAGGAGCAGGACATGGAAGTAGACGTCCATAAAGATGTGCTCCCTGGAAATCCGCTAGGCCAACCCTGTTGTTAGGGTCGCCATGAGGCAGAATCGACCCGATGGCAGTGGGTTTGGGGGTTGGCTTTCCCGATGGCAGTGGGTTTGGGGGTTGGCTTTGGCTTTGCTTATTTGAAGGAAACAGAAGAGGGAGGGAAAGAAACAACTATGGGTGGCCGACACAGAGGCTGGCCGGGTGACCACAGGAAGCCCTTAACAGGAAACAGGCATCATTGCACAGGGAGGGCCCCCAAGGCATTCACCCCGTCCCTGTGTGCACAGCCTGGTGGAGCACCCGAGGCCCCGGTGACAGCTGCAGCCGAGTTTGAGGGAGCTCATTCCGACAACGGGAAAACCACACGCTGTGTTCTGTCGTCATGCATTTACTTGCTGATTTATCTCAATATTTATGCTTCTGGGTTTTCTATTTGTTTTTGACAAGGAGGGTGGGTCGGAGAATTCTTAAGTCATTCCAAAGGAAAAATTAAAACTGTTTATAAGATAACGCAACTGGGTCAAACTCCAGGGCTCAGGCCATGGGCACAGCCCTTAGGAGAGGCAGGTGATTCTGCCCAGCAGGCGCCCGGTGTCTGGCACCGCCTTCAGTCCAGTGTCGGGGAAAGATCTCAAAGAAACAACTCAGCAGAGAGTTTTATCTTTAACAGTAAATAACTGCCAGGCCAAACCAGCCATCGCAAACGTCCTCTGTCAAGCGCCCGCCAGAGAGTAAGCGCTTCTGCCTTTGTGAGTCATGTGTGTCTGTTGAAAGCTCTGCTCCCCGAGGCAGAAGCAGTCACAGACTTTAGGCAAACAAACAGGAGGGGCTGCGTCCCAATCCAACACTGCCTACAGACCCTGAGATCTGAATTCCATAGGCTTCTCATGACACATAGTGTTCTTTCGAATTCTCTTTGGCCATTCTTAGCTTGCAGGCGTTAAAGAAAACCTGAGGCTGGCCTTTTGTTTGCAGACCCCACGTGCACAGGCTGGGGGCCCTGGTGCCATAATGGGTTATGCTTTGGGCAGCTAACCTCAAGATGCACAGTTCAAAACCACTAGCTGTTTCTGGAGAGAGAGATGAGGCTTTCTATCCCTTTCAAGAGTTACAGGATCGGAAACCCACAGGGGCAGCTGGCAGTGAGTGTACATGCTTGGACGGTGGCAGGACATCCAGTTACGGAGACTGCAGCGCCTCCCAAACCGACCCCTGGGAGGACCACGCAGCAGCGAGCACAGTGTTTTCACTGCGACCAAGGAAGCAAGTGGGATAGTGCACAGATCTGCATTATGACTGGAGCCACTCGGAACAGCACAGGTGGAGGTGGGGGAGGAGACTATGACAACGGAGCCTCTTCCTGCACCAGGTGGTCAGACAGCAGGTGCGTCCTCTGGAGTGTAATGAGTTTTATGTTGTTGCTGCACTGCCCTTTTGAGAACTACAGAAGGAGCTGCAGCAAGTGTGAAAACATGGAATTCACACATGAATCGATTCTCCCCAGGGGCTCTCTGAAGCCCCATATATATATATAAAATCATTTTATTGGCGGCTCTTAAAGTTCTTATCATAATCCATCCATCCATCCATGTGTCAAGCACATTTGTACATATGTTGCCATCATCATTTTCAAAGCATTTTCTTTCTACTCGAGCCCTTGGTATCAGCTCCTCATTTTGCCCCCCTCCCTCCTCCACCTTCCTTCCCTCATTTTAAGTCAGGTTTAAAAGAAGAAACAATCTCTGGGAGCCATGAGCTCCTACCTCTCATTCCCCCTCACCAGCCTGGACCGGACGTAGTGACTGAAGTGTCACTGTTTCTGCATGGACTGTTTGTTTTGTTGGGGTTCTGTTTGTTGCTTTATTCTAGGTCTTCACACAGCATGGGGCACATAGTACCCCAACTCACTGCCATTAAGTCGACTCCAACTCACAGCGACCCTGTAGGGCAGAGTAGCACTGCCCCTGTGGGTTTCCGTGGCTCTAAGTCTCTACAGGAGCAGAAAACCTTATGGGTGGCCTAGGTTTGAACTGACCTTGTGGTTAGCAGCCTGGTGTATAACCCACTCTGCCACCAGAGCAAAGTTGGCATCTGATAAAGAGTTGTGGAGGAAACGGGTGACTACCTTATTTCCTTTGGCCCCTAGCAGGGCAGGGGACAACCAACTCCAGTGAGCGCCACACTACCTGGGCATTACCCACCCCCCACCCCCCCAGGGAGGGGCAGCTGGCACAATGAACCAAAGTATCTGGGCTTCTGGAAGCACCGCTTCTTGGCCCCTCTGCAGTTAAGAGGTTTGTGTGGTTATTTCCCTTCCCAGCCTCCATTTCGGGAGGGCATGGGTCAACCTTGGCTTTATTAGCTACCTGCTGGCACATAACGGGCACCAGTCGATGGCTGCTAAGTAAATGACTGGCTATCTGTTCCCAGGACCCAGATCCACAGGGCTTTCCCCAAGAAGCTCTCTCATCCCTGCAGAGACTCTGCCTGGTTATTATTCTAAGGAGAATCCTGTGCTTCCACTTGACAAGTGTGAATCTGCCCAGTGCCAGACCCCCGGGAGCCAGCACACCCCTCTGTCCACTGTAGGAGCGGCAGCCAATGGCCTGGTTTGGCAGATGGGGGCGCTCCCACCTGTTTCTTCTTTGAGGTCCTGGAAGAATTTCTGGTTGAAGATGAAAGCCACGCCGCTAATCTCTTCCACCTTGGCCTCAGCCGTGCTGTTTCTGTTGATGAAGTTGGCAGTGATTGCAATAGCCAGCTTCCCACGGAATTCTTTCCTTCTGAACCCTGTGGGAGGAGAGAAGGAAACATGGGTCTTTCTTCAGGATTTGGTCTGAGAACCCGGAAAAGATGGCTCCACATGATATTCTCAGATGCCCCATGGGCCCGAGAAACCACAATTTGGGGTCTCCGGAGAGCCAGGCAAGCAGAGATGCCAAAGTAGGGGCCCAAGGAAGACATGTGGCTTGGCTGTCCTTTCAAAAATCAGTGGGTCTTTGCTCTCTTCGAAGACCAGAAGCATCAATGAGTTGCTTAGATTTCAGCAAACAAAGCGCTCTCGCTATATCATCTCAGAGGCCAGAGCTCCGCCTTAGCTCTGTTGGGCATTCCTGTTAAGTACCAGGGGGCTTCAAACGGGCCTGGGAAATCCCACTCTCTCCATTCTGGTTTCCATGAACTCTGAAGCCATTCCATATATTCATGAAGGACCCACATGCACTTTGAACTGACAGGATTACATTGACTCTGTTGTCAATTTAAAATGTTGCATTTTCACAGTTTTTCGGTCTGTGTGTCTTCTCTGGAAAGTCAGATTACTAGGCTGACTTGCTGACAGGACAGGGCTTTTAACAAATGCCCTTTGTTTCTCCAATTGCCAGTGACTTGCACTTAGGTAAATGCATAATGACTCGATAAAGGGAATCCTGACTTGCAATTAACTACGCACTTTCCGGCAGACAGGGCTCGTGATGGTAGAGGTGAGTATCCAGGCCTGTCACACGGGAGGCCAGGGTTGGATTCCCCAAAGGGGAGGCAGACTGCATTTCAGGAGAAAGATGAGGCTTTCTACTCCTGTAGAGAGTTACAGTCTCCGAAACTCACAGGGGCAGTGGTGCCTTGTTCTATAGGGTTGCCATGAGCCGACATCAACTCGATGGCAGTGAGCTTGTTTGTTTTCTATAGTTGAAGGATTTGCCTAGCTTCCAATGGCTTCCTGTAAACCCGCCTTTTCAATGGCAGTCACATGGAGGACCACAGAGCAAGTGATCATCTTTCATAGCAGCCCCTCTCCTCCCAATCCCTGCTTCAGGATAGCCTGATGATTCCTGCATCCCTGCATCGTCTCGCTGCTCTGATACTGCTGTTGACTCTGCTGAATGCTAGGCCTTTGTCATGTGAGCCCACACATACGGGTTCTCTTCAGCTACATTTGGAGGTCAAGCCTTATGGTGACCCCCAGGCTGAAAACCCTGGGGTTCCATCCAAGAGGAGTTCCCTTTGTCCTTCCTTGTCAGACACACTTCAACAGGGTCAGAAAGGGCCCTGGCTGTCTCACCCAGTGCTTCCCAACTTGGCGTTGTCTTGTCCCCCAGGGGACATGTGGCAATGCGTGGAGATAGTTTGGGTTGTCCCAGTTGGGAAATGAGGCGCCACTGGTATCTAGTGCGTAGAAGCCAGAGATGACACCAACCATCATATAATGTATAGGATGTATAGGACAGCTGCCCAAGACCAAGCATTATCTGGCCCCCAATGTCAACAGTGCCAAGGTTGAAAAGCTCTGGTGTAACTGGGTCATTGGGTCCCAAGGTGCTCAAATGAGTCTCCCCTGTCTCCTGCTCCTTTTCATGTTCCAGAATGCAGAAACGTACGCAGGTGGAGTATTCGGTCCTGGAAATCAAGTATCCAGACGAACAGTCCCACCCAACTCCCCAAATGTGTCATGGGCTCTCAAAGAACAACAGCCAGGTTGATAACGTAAAACGCCTTGGCTAGACACGGGTTCCTGATTGGGGCGTGATTTGGGAGTGAAGAGAGAGATAAGGACGTGGGAAAACAGCACTGGCTGCTGGCCAGTGAGAGGCCCACGCATCCAGGCCTTTCTGAGGTCGGTCCTATTCCAGGGGATGTGGCGTGGCCTCGGAAGAGACGCTTGAACAAGGCGAGCTCAAAATGCGGGACTGCCCCTTGTCTAAGGGATGTACCAGGGGCCACAGTCACTGGCCTCTAATGAGGACAGGCACAGCCCGTGGTCCAGTGCCCGTCAGGGCTGTGCTGCTGCGGCACAGGTGATGAAACACCTCGCCCGCCCGCCAGAGGGATTTCTGCCGCAGCCTGACTGGATCCTACCCTAAGAAGGCAAAGTCACCTTCCAGCTTTGGAAGCCTGAGCATGAGGTGTTTTGGGTAAAACGTCCTGCCCAGCAGTCCATGTGCCCCAAGGTTTTGAAAAGAGGAGACCATCTTGGACTTGAAAGTAAACTGATGGTACTGACGCTATTTTCATAATGTCATCTTAGACCAAGTGAGCATGGATGTGCATAGCACCTGTGCATAAGCAGATGCTCAGTGAATGCATGGCCGCCGACTTCTCTCTTATAAAGGGTTTCTGTCTACCAGTCCTTTCCCAGCCTCGCAGCGGTGCTCGGAGCGGGTTCAACGTATTCCCTGCAGTTCCACACGTGCGACCACCGAGGTTCACAGGAGCGGAATGACCATCCTGGACACTCCTGCGTCTGTCTCATGGGAGCTCACTCCACCTCAGCACAAATGGGCGCCCACCCCCTTCTACCCAGGAGCCCCCACCCTAGCTTGGGTACCTATCTTGCTCACCCTTCCCTACTTTCTTGCTTGCCACTCGCCACTCCCACCCCCACCGTGACCCCAAGAAGAAGAGCTTCACCTTCCAGAGTGTTCCTGCGGCCGTCAGCACCAATGATGACATCAAATTCAAACTCCGACAGAGAGTGATCCCCAGGGAGAAACTCTGCCCGCCAGCCAATTTCTACCAGGACAGAAGAAGGAGGTGAGTTCACAGTAAGTGGGGGGAGCGAAGGTGATTCTACATCCTTTGTGTTGGCCACTGACAAGTGGGCAACACGGCCAGGGCTATGTGCCTGGGGGTGGACAGAGCCACCAGAGGAAAGGCTCCGAGGGGTTCAGACTGGCACCTGAACCAATTCAAGGTAACCAGCAGCTTCAACTCCATGCTTGATTTCACTGCTTTCAGTGACAGCTTGGGCTCGACCTGCATGATTCTCAAGGTAGTTTCACTGCCCGGCCCCCACCCCCAACTCAATGGTTTCTACCACCTTCTCTTTGCCCATCGACTCCTCCCACAGTCCCCGTTACACGGACCTGAAGGATGCGCAGGTGTAATGAGACCAGTCTGAGATTCTACTTTACTAGCCTCAAAGCACTTTGTTGTTCAGTACTCTGCCCTTTATGAAAACACCTTCAGGTAACCTTGCTGGTGACTTGCACTGGTGCTGACCACCTGCTGGAGGGCTAGGGAAAGACCCCCAGGAGTGGAGCAGTTAAGCACGCAGCTGCTGCCCCAAGGAAAGATGAGGTTGTCTGCTCCGGTAAAGACCTGCGACCTTAGAAGTTGATGCGGCATGTGCACTCTGTCCTGGGAGGTCCCTCGGAGTTGGAACCAGGTTTGGTCTGGGTTTGGTAGGATCTAGGTAAGGTAAGGTGACCAGATGTCCCGCTTTTGAACAATTTGTCCTGTGTCCTGCGGCATTTTAAAAAAGTCCCGATTTTTTGAAAGAATGCTCGACAAGCTAGGGAACGGCGGGAGAACGGGAAGATCGAATTTTTATTCAAGAACAACCCCCGCCCTGGGGTCAATGGTGTCCCGCTTTACCAATGTCAAAATCTGGTCACCTTAAGGTAAGGGTAAGAACATACAGGCCTCCAAGTGCTAAGTAGCAAATGTTGCTGTGCTACAAAAGCCAACCCAGGCCTCCCTCGATCCTCAAAGGCTCAGGCAGAGGGGCCAGGAGGAAGCAGCTTGTGGAGGATGCGATGCGGTCACCACGAAGCAGAGCCTCCTGGTACAGGCTCTGGACGAGTTTGACACCATGAACCAATCCTCTGGCTGTGGTGTGTAGCCAAAGATTAGAATTTAAATAAGCACGCCAAAGGGCAAGGGAGAAAAGCTGCTAAGTAAGAAGACACACCTACAGTAGTGAGTGTTCTGGCTTATAAGTAACACCTCACTAGGGTTTAACAATATAATGTACCGAATTCTATCTTGAACACTTTCGGTTTTCTCTAAAAGCCTTACTCTCTTACTGAGTGGTCAGCTATCACATAAATACACATGCGTGCATCTACACAGCCTGTGATCTGTGTCCACAGACACACAGCATGAGAAACACGTGACTGTGATTGATCCAACAACCATCTCCGAGGGTTCTATTTTATTGGCAAGACTTTGCTGGCCAAAGTACCGCCTCCTAATGACGAGGTAAACAAATTTCAGGCTCACTGGCTTCCTCACCAAGCCCTTGGGAGTTGAATAGTAAACTGCACTGATAAAAAGCCAAAGGTTAGTGCCGTTGGGTCAGTGCTGACTGCAAGTAGAACTGCCCCATTTCCACAGCGGTAAATCCCGACAGAAGCAGACTGCCACCACTCGCTCTCAGGGAGCCACTAGTGGGTTTGGAGGGTAGATCTGTTGATGGGCACCCATGCATTTCCATGCCTGCACCACCAGGCCTCCTGGCCTACAGAAATCCCAACAGGTGAAGGGTCCCAAGAGCTCCCCATAAGAGCGATTCCTAGAGAAACATTTTGCAACATCTGATTTTTCCCCCTTTTTTAGACAGAAGAGAAAGATGAACTATACTTTGGTTTTCTTGATCTTCAGGAGGCTCTAGAACCTTCACAAACTCCACATTCACGTGAATTTCAACTCCCAGCATCAGGGCCACCTTGAAGAGAATGAGCTGCAGCTGACGAATACCTGCCAGGAAGGAAGGGGAAGAGGGGTGGACTGTCAGCGGTGCCTCCTGGACGCAGATCACCCCACCTCAGGAACCCTGGCCAGAGCGACAGACCAACAGGGATCACCACGGAGCACTCAGTACCCGCTAAGTGCTCAGCCAAGCACTGCCCGCGCGTGTTCTCTCATCGAACCCTTAGAGAAGCCCTCGGAGAGAATGACTACGATTGTTCTACGGGTGAGACATTGAGGTTCAACGAGGCCAAATGATTTGCTCAAGGGCAAGAGTGATCAGTCCTACAGCGCAGAGCCAGGTCGGTTGGATCCCAACACGGAGCTCCTGTCAGTAGATAATGCTGTCGTTCGATGATGGCTCTCCTTCCTGTCGACAAGATCAGGATGGAAGAGGAAACAGGAGAATAAAGACTCCTACATAAAGTCAGTGGCCACTGGTTCATGAAGGAGGGCTGAGCCTCAGCTCTTCGCCATGCTGTGGGAAGCAGATGGGTTACCCCACTGAGCCGGGCGCATGGCTCTCCACCTTCTCCAGAACATCCCTGTTTTGTCCTGGCCGTTGAGCACACGCGGGTAGACCTCCCAAGTGTTTTTCTGCACAATGCGAGGCTGTCGGAGAGCTGTGGGCCCCTCGGGATTTTGTGTGTGAGCTCATGTCACCTTTAGGAAGCACCTATGATGTGCCAGGTGCCCGGCGATGTGGCACACACCTTCCGGTGGAGGAAGCACAGCTAGAGAGTATGGAGTAGGGCATGGAGGCTGGGCGACAGGCGAGTGGTAGAGCAGGGCCTGAGTGGGAGCCCAGCAAGCCGAGTGAGGAGTGACCATGGGTACAAAATCCCATGGAGAGAGTAAGGGACGCCAAGACCCCATTAAGACAGGTGGTTTGGGAGCTCAGGAGCCACCAGAGACTTTCATGAAAATCACTTCTGCGTGGCAGTGGGGAGCAACGGCAAGGTTAGCAGGCTTCCTGGGCGGGGTAGACAATGTCCAGAGCCCCTCTTTGTAGACAAACAGCCTTGGAGCAAAAGCAGCTGGCAGTCACAGAGAGTTGGAAGACAGCGTGAGTGACAAGGAGGAAGACTGAACCCTGTGGGGCATGCGTGGTAGATTTTATGTTAACCTTTACTCTGATGAAAAGGGTAGGGCCAGAGTCCAACCCATCAGTCAAGTTGCAGCCCGATGATGTCCCTGTGGGACTGCCATCGTTTTATAAGAGAGATATTGGGAACCTCGATAGCCTGCTGGCCCTTCACCTTCCTCCTCGCTTGCCTTCTGTGTCTGCCTCTGGAGGTGGCCCATGTGGGCCGTCAACCCTGGGAGTGATCAGCGCCCTGCTAGGTGGCCACTGGCCTTAAATCCATGTGATGCTGTACCCACCAGCTTGTGATCTCCCTGCTTTCCGCTTCATCATTCCAAGTCACTGGCCTGCAGCCCCGAGTCTGCAGAAGCCTCCAGTTGGCTACAGACTCATGGGCTTGAGTTGGCCTGGGCTGGGACACCTTCGTGGTCCCAAGTTACTTCTAGCGATATCAAGCTCCTTCCTACACAGGCAGGAGTGTCCCTGGTCTGTCTCTGGAGACATGCCAGCCTCACCCTGAGCGGATGGAAAGGAGGGGGTGGAATCAAGCAGAACTAGACTTGGAGAGGGCAGGGCAGCTCACCCTCAGGGGTGAGAGGGAAGAAAGGACACTGGGGTGGAGGTGACGGAGGAAGGGAGAAGAGGGATAGCACAAGGAGCTGCCACGGCTTCTTTTCTTCAGAGCAGAAGGGGATGGAGTGGAGGCCAGGAACAGCCACCCTGGGGTCTGCATGAGGATGCCGACATGGGCTGTAGGGAGCTGCCGGGCAACACCCAGGACAAGAGCACACAGGGGCTGGAGACCACGTGTGAGGGCGGCCGGTCAGCTGGGGTGGGTTTAAAGCAGGCGGCCCAGCCCCTGCCTCAGACACAATCCTTCCGGGGAGCCTGAGAGTCTCCTCAGAGATTCAGAGTCGCAAGTCTGTCTGGTCCCGCACACATTAGGAGCCCGGTGCACTCTCTCTGCTCCCGTTCCCATGGGCTCAGAGCAACCCTCCACAGGTGGTCATCCGGAAGGCTCCCACACTAACACCGACGTCCTGTCGGGCTTCTGCAGTTCTAAGGACAGGGAATTGAATCCAGGGGAACCCCATCGATGGGGACAGAGTCCGGGCTGGGACCCAGGACCTCACAGGCCTCCTACTCGCTATTCCGCCTCCCCTGGAGGACTCTCTGCAGGGTCATCATTCTACATGGGTGACTGACATACATTCTTCCATGGGTGGCGGACACATCCTGAGCGCTGACACCACAGCTTTCTGGGGAAATCCAAATTTCTTTCCATTGAGTGCCTGGCATTTTCTCATCCCAGAATGGGAGTCAACTCAGGCCGCTGCTGGTAAAAGTCCATGGATCAGACTAAATTATACCCTATGCGGAGGAATAACTCTTTCCAGCCATCCCCGCCCAAACCCCACACCCTATTTTCATGGAGTCTTGTCCTCATACGAGCAAGACTCTCCGAGCTCTCCCCTCACACCCCGATTCCTAAGCTAGACAACCCACAGCTGCTGCTTGCTCTTTTGGGAGATGGGGTGGGGAGACGGGAACGCCAGGCGGTGGGCAGCACTTACTAAGTAAGCACTTACAATGAGCTAGACCTCGCAGGAGGCCTTAACTCTAATTTTCAGGAGGTAAAACTGAGGCCTGGGAAGGGCAGACTGGGACGCAAGACACAGTGAGAGAAGCGGCAGAATTTGAACCTAAATCTGCTCCAACCCTGGAGCTTCCTCCACGGTGTGAACCTCCGTGACTTCAGACCTCCTCTCAGCTGAGTGCCACCTCTCCCAGAGCCTGTGGGCTCAGATCTCGAACCCAGCAGAGACCCGGAGTGCTCACCAGGGAGGCCCATGCTCTTCCTCGCCCCAGCTCCTTTTCTAGCTGAAGACCCTTCATGATGCCCGCCCCCTCTCTCTCTTTTAAAAAAATCATTTTATTAGGGGCTCATACAACTCTTATCACAATCCATACACACATCAATTGTGTAAAGCGCATGTGTACATTCATTGCCCTCATCATTCTCAAAACATTTCCTCTCCACCCAAGCCCCCGGCATCAGGTCCTCATTTTTCCCCTCCTTCCCCACTCATCCCTCCCTCATGAGCCCTTGATAATTTATAAATTATTATTTTTCATATTTTGCCCTGTCTGACTTCCCGCTTCACCCACTTTTTGGCTGTCCATCCCCCAGGGAGGAGGTCACATATAGTTCCTTGTAATTGGTTCCCTCTACCAACCCACTCTCCCTCTACCGTCCCAGCATCACCACTCACACCCTGGTCCTGTAGGGATCATTCGCCCTGGATTCCCTGTATTTCCAGCTCCCATCTGTACCAGTGTACATCCTCTGGTCCAGCCAGACTTGCAAGGTAGAATTTGTGTCATGATAGTGGGAGCGGGGAGGAAACATTTAGGAACTAGAGGAAAACTGCATTTTTCATCGTTGCTACATCGCACCCTGACTGGTTTGTCTCCTCCCCGAGACCCCCCTGCAAGGGGATCTCCAGTGGCCTACTAATGGGCTTTGAGTCTCCACTCCGCACTCCCCCCATCATTCACTATGGTAAAATTTTTTGTTCTGATGATGCCTCATGCCTGATCCCTTCGACACCTCGTGGTTGCATAGGCTGGTGTGTTTCTTCCATGTGGGCT
>NW_022103958.1:39946900-39973280 GCF_000313985.2 Echinops telfairi
GTCCTCAAGGCCTGGTGGGCCAGGATGTGCTCCAGTCTCTCCTCCTCCCCCGTCATCTGCTCCTGTGTGCTCTGGTCCGATATATCCTTCTCCCGGAGCTGCGGATTCAGTACCATCCTTTGAAATAACTTCTTCTCGGGGGAGGGGCAGGCATCCACTTAGTATTTGGGACTGGGGCCAGCCCCCCAGACCTGCCCTCTCTTTTAAAGCCCTGAGGGCACTGGTACAGGACCTGCCAGGGAACGGGAATCCGAGGGTGCCATTCCTCTGTCCTACAACCTGCGATGGCGCCCCAAACTGGCAGCACAATGTCCAAATGCCTTAGCATGAGAAGTCCTCCATCAGCTGGCCCATTGCCTGCTTCTGCAGTTCCTGAGCACCTACCTCCTGCATCCTGCAGACAGACCGATGGACAAAATGTGCCACAGACCCAGCCTCTTAGTGCGTGTAACCTAGTGGAGCGGAGCACATGATCTGGGACAAAGCACTAAGTGGAGCCACCCCCACCCCCAGACGTGTAGGACAGAGATGTGTCCCCTCACGGGGCGTCCCCATGGGGCCTACTCACTGATATGGTCGATGGAGCCCGCACAGAACTTCCCGTAGAACTTCTTGGCTCCCAGGCCCCGCAGATCGTGGATGGTGAACGGCCAGAGGTGCAGCACATTGTTGCGGGAGAAGGTGTCCCTCTTCTCCACCACGACCACTTTGGCCCCCAGGTAGGCAAGTTCAATGGCAGTGCGCAAGCCGCACGGTCCTCCCCCAATGATGAGACACTGTGGAGGGGAGGGAGAGAGAGAGAGAGAGAGAGGAAGAGCCGTCACCTCTAGAGTGAGGACACGAGGCCCCAGTCCATCCACAGGATGACGGAGGAGCAAACCCCGGCCCACTCAAATCAACCAGCAAGTGCAAACGCAGCACCTTCTAGGGCCCGTCCTTCGACCATGCAGAGTGCGTTACTGAAGGACCTAAAATGCCCCAGCCACTCTGCCAAACTCTGGGGAGGAAGCACAGGTAAATGTGCACTGATTCCGTCCAACTGCACGGGGTTTAAACCCCAGCTATAGCATTTGACCTGCTGTCTTCTGGTCTGGGGGCTATGCCCTTTCCTGGTAGGGTTATTTAGTAAGTTCACTTCACAAGCATGTGACACATCTTTGCAATGCTGAGTCTGGCAATGGGTTCTCACATAGGACACCGAAGGCACAAACAACAGCAGGGAAAAGGAGTGTTGAGACGCCGTGGAGATTCAAAACATGTTTGTGCTTTAAAGGGCATGACCGGGAAAGCAGAAAAACAGCTCACCGAACGGGGAGGAATTGTTGCCTGCAAATCATCTATCTGTTGAGGGGCTGTGCTGGCTAGGTAATCTGGTATCAATGTGGGACTTGAGAGGATTAAGAGTGAAGGTGAGGGATGACAGAGGACAATGTAATATGGAAAAATAATCTATAACTTATCAAGGGTTCGTGAGGGAGGGCGGGTGGGGGAGAGAAGGGGAAGAAATGGGGAGCTGATATCCGGGGCTCAAGTGGGAAGAGAATGCTTTGAAAATGATGCTGGCGGCATATGTGCAAATGTGCTTGACACATTGGAGGAATGTATGGATTGTGATAAGAGATGTAAGAGCCCCCAATAAAAGTATTTTTTTTAAAGGGATAAAAAAGAGTGAAGGGGTGGAGTCTAGTCTGTCAATCGAGTCATAGCCAATGAGGCCTGTGTGGGGCATGGCCTTCTCCAGAGGATTCTGGGAACTTCTGTATTTTCCTCCCTGGAGGCAGGAGACTCTTTCTCTGCTCGCTCCCTGAGAGACACTTCTGACAAGAAGCCACCCTGATGCAGCCAGGACTCTGGGAGCTGGAGGAACCATGTGGAGACCCTTGCCAGCACTGAGCTGTTTACAACACCACTGGATCCACAAGACTTCCCACCCACTGGCCTGTGATCTTCCTGCATTTGGTGTCATTGTATGTGTTTCATGGGTCTGAAGAGGATTTTATAAATTGGTATTGGATCTATGGGCTAATATCGGACTTATGGACTTGATCTAGACTGGGCTGGGATGTTTTTTCTCAGTATTCAATTGCTCTTGTATGTAAATCTCTTTCTTACACACATGAGTGTCTATGAATTTGTTTTTTTAGTCTACCGGGACTAACACAGGGACTAGAATCTGCAATCTATAAAGAACTCCTATAGGTCAGGGATTAAAAAGACAAGTCCGTCCTTTTAAATGGGCAAGTTACTTGAATAGAGCTTTCTCCAGAGAAGACATTCAAGTGTGCAATAAACACGAAAAAGGGTTCAATATCCTCAGTCATCAAAGAAACGCCAATGTCAGCCACAACAGCCTACCACCTCACACCCGCCAGGATGTCTACGATCAGAACAAGTGGAAAGTAACGAGCATGGGTGAGGCTGCGGAGAACTGGGAACCCATGTGAGTTGTGGGTGGGGATGTGAAACGGTGCATCTGCTGTAGGACACGGTTTGGTGGTTCCACAAACAGCGACGTGTGACTCAGCCCTCTCATTCCTCCGTACACACTCAGAATGGGTGGACGTGTCACGGAACCAGAGGCATGTACTCTGACATTCACTACAGCATGGCTCACAAAGGCCCAGAGGTGGAAACACGGCAGATGCCCACCCATCGATGGCTGCATAAATAAGGTGGTCTCACGGCCCTTGTGGGCAGAGGTGAACCAGCCCCAGGGTGGGCCTGCCACAGGCACTGTGAAACAAGAGGAGGGTCCTCCCCTAGGGAAACTGCAGTCTACTAGGAGAAAAACGAGGGCACAGAACAGCCTAGCTCGGTTTGCTCAGTTACACCGAGCAAATGTCTTTCTGCTGGAAGGCTGCCTAGGAAGGGCTCCACCGTTCTGTAGAACAAAGGAAAACGGCGGGATGGCTCTGCGAGGCAGGCTTACCCCAACGTGGCCCTCTGCCCTACTTCTAGGCAGCCCCCTGACGTAGCAGTTCACCTGGGGTCTGAAGAGTTGGAGCAAGAGGCAATAAACAGTCAGGCAACAGGGAAGAAGGCGTGCACTCATGCTTTGCTCTTCGACATTGCAGAGGGATCAGGAAACACGGCCCCTGCTCGGCATCAAGCCTTATCTTAAACAAATACATTCCCCCTTCCTCTAGCAAATACTCCATCATGCAATTATCACTCATCTGGGGCCTCCGGGGTCCCAGAGGGAAAGTACAAGCAAACAGATTAGAAGCTCCCACACCACAACCAGTGTGGCTAACTGCTTGGAATCTTCCAGAGGCTGTAGAAACCTGACAAGGGGAAATGAGTCACTGCTGAGATACAGCTTCCCCCAGAGACGCCGAGGAGTGGGTCCGCAAGCCCACTCATCGCTTCCTTTGCCGCACGCTCCACCTCCCAGCCTAGCTCTGCTCATGAGCTCACCCCCCAGGCAGTTCCCCCAGCCCGGCATAGCCAGACAATGAGAGTCACATCAGAGCTAGACTCAGCACTTCAATACTTGTGAAGTTGGCTGGGGTGGGGTGTGTGTGTGTGTGTGTGTGTGTGTGTGTGTGTGTGTGTGTGTGTGTGTATCCACTGCATTTCTATGTTGTCAGTGCATCTTTTCCTGTTTGCGGAGTTCTGTCACTCCAAGGTTGGGCACGGAGGAGGGGTGGGAGGACATGGGGTCGAGAAGGGTGGCAGAAAGGGAAGAATGGTGGCCAGCCGGCCTCTGTCCATGCAGCAGGCCCGCCTCCACCTGGCTCTGAGGACCAGGCGAGAGAACTTTTCCCAGCAGCCAGGGAGCTGCTGTGTACTTTGATGCGAACAGTAGCTGGTGCACTGCTCCTGACCCTGCGGACTGAACCTGCAAGCTCACCACACAGAGCTCGGTTTTCCCACCAGCCTGGGCTCTCCCCAACACCGGGGCCCAGCATGTCAGAGATGCCAGTCAAACTCAAGTCCAAAGTCAAAGAAAACACCAGCGGGCCTAATTATATAAAGGGAGAAAATTCGGTGCAGATGCTATCAAGGCTGGAGGGAGGGCTTGTTGGCATAGGCCAGGCCAGTTCCTCTCTGAACACGCTTGTTATGATTAACACGGGAACTCGGCATTCTGACAGCAGGCCGCAGACCGGAGCAGCTACATGCCTGGGCAGGGGTGCAGGACAGCAGACAGCTTCCCCGGTGTACCCACTGTGGATGCTCTGGAGTTTGGCAAGTCCAAACAGACCGTGAGTGCAGAGAGCTGAGGTAGCTCAACCTGGGAGCCCTCTCTGTGCCCAGCCCGATGCTGACCTCACCTGTACAAGGAAGCAAGGCTTTCCATGAAGACCCGCCTCCCGGCCTTCCTTCTAATGCCCTGCCCTGGGCTCCCTCACAACCAAGGGCTGTGCATTTTCACGCCGGGCCTGACTCCCAGCTAGGCTGAGTGCACCCCCAAAGCTGCCCTGAGCCCGTCGCAGGGCCTAATACACAGAGGGCCTCCGTCCAGACAGAGTGGAGGGATGAACTTCCCATACCCTTCCTGCCCACCCAAGCCTGGCTCCCCATCCGTCCAAAGCCGGGAGCTTCCTGTCAGCCAGGGTTCATGTCTGCGATTCCCACCCAGACAGGGGGGGGGAGGTGCCCGGGAGCCGGGCTCTGCCAAGGCCACCAGCACTATGGATGTCAGGATATTGTGTGCTCGGGCAACATGAATCATTGCCCAGTGGGGAGCAGGGCAGACCGGACTCCAGCAAGAAGTCCACTGCACAGATAAACTCCTCAGTGGTCAGGCCTCCGCATGAGGGCAGAGGGAGGCAAACAGCACATGGAAAGCCCGCTCTTGATTTATAAGGGGCTGGCGTGAGGGAGATGTTAACTGACTCACCCACAGACGGGGTGCAAAAGGTGGGCTCAGCTCCGTCCGCACACAACTCTCGGGGGCCGTGCCAAGCACGCTCATCAATCTCCAGAGGAAGACCCCAGGGGGCCCAAGGCGAACCCAGGGTCTGGAAGTCCACAGGCTTGATTTCCGCTTCTGAACTCGGCCTCTGGTTTCCTGGGGAGTTCTGCATGCCGCTGTGGTTCTGCCCCGGGCTAACCTGAGGCCCCTGGGCTCTGTGCCTCGTTTGAAAACCATGACCATGATATCTAAAATTTGGCAGTGTGCCTGCCCGGCACTTCACAGAAGCCACCCTCACCACTACCGGCGCAGTCGTTTCTCCCAATAAAATCAAAGTACGACTCCCTGCCATCGATTCCTGCCTGACTCCCGGTGACCGTGCAGGACAGGGTAGAATTGCCCTTGTCTGTTTTCAACTCTTTACCGGCGCGGGAAGCTTCGTCTTTTTCCTGCGGGGCAGCTGGCGGTTTGGAACTATTGACCTTGTGGTTACAGCGCAGCATGTGACCACCAGGCCCTCAAGGGTCTGTGGCCTCACTGCACGAGAAGGAAAAAGCCGAGAAGAGGGATCAACCTGCCTGAGGATCCCTTCTTACCCCGTTCCTTTTAATGGAAGAAACTGAGGCAAAAGAGGGCAAGAGTATTCTAGAAGGTCACGTAATCAGGGAGTGGTCAGGTCCGGAATTGAACCTGCGATGGATTGAATATGCACTTTCTCAAAATACCTGTTGAAGTCCTAACTTCCAGTCCTTGTGGATAGGACCTTGCTTGGAAATAGGCCTTGGAAGATATGGTCGGTTAAATTAGCATGTCAAACTATAGTAGGGGGCCTCTAATGCAATCTGAGTGGTGTCCAATAAAAAAGAAGATATATGTACACATACATGTATATGTGCGTATTTTCATATGCGCGCGCGCGCACGTGTGTGCATGTGTGTGTGTATCCCACTTGCTTCCAAATCGATCGCCATCCATAGTGACCCAGACATGATGGGATAGTTCTGCCCCGTAGAGTTTCCAAGCCTGAAAATCTTTACAAAAGTACACAGCCTCATCTTTCTCCCTCAGAGTAACTAATAAGTGTGAACCGCTGACATTTTGATTAGTAGCTAAGCGCCTTAGCCACGGCACGACCAGGGATCCGATAAGAGGAGAAGAGACAGGGAAACAGAGAAGGGATCCCAGGTGACGATGGAGTGATATCCCAGCTGCAAAACAGGCACCCCCGACCACGGGAAGCTGGGAGAGCCTAATGAGGACCTTCCCGCAGACTCAGAGAGAGTATGGCCCCGCCGACACCCTGAATTTAGACTACCCACCTCCACACCTATGAAGCAATAACTTACTATTCTTAGAAGCCATTCAGTGGGCAGTGTTTTCTTATGGCAGGCTTGCAAATGCACCCCCAACCTATCAGCATGAGCTCCCAGTCCAGGCTCTTCCTAACTCCCACCTTTTGGGGCTTGTGGCCAGTCAAGGGCAACGTCAGGGTTCCTGGGACAATGCACGTGGAGGCTGCCTCGCACAACACAGGTGGGCGATCTCGTGCCTTCACTGCGGAGGACAGCACTGTGTGGCAAGGCGGGGCTCACAGGGGCTCTGCTGGGACAATGACTGTGCCCAGACTTGGCTTCAGACGCTCCCCTGGGTGAAGGCTCACTACTGGGATGGAGCCTGAGCTGTGCAGGTGCTGAGATGCCACTGTGACAGGTGCCACATAGCAGAGCGCCTAGGCTCCCCCAGGACCCCGGGAGGGTTGTCTATGCTGGCACTGAGCTCCACTTGGTGCTGTCTCCCCTGCTGCTCACAGGCCAGCTCCCTGGGACAGTGATAAGGGGCCGGGGATGTGCCGCCAGCTGGGCTTCTGCAGCCCCACTGGCTCAAGGACAGGCTGTCGGTCCGCATACGCCTCCACCCAGGCAGGCAGGAAGACTCTGACTGTCCCTGGGCCACCGTGAGCAAAGCCAGCTCACTTCAGGACCACAGGACCGAGAGATTTTAAATCTAAAAGCCACCCATAGCAAGAGAGAGCTTAGACTGGGGCCAGGCCTGACAGCCCCAGGCCTGCAGGGCAGTGCTGAGGAGAAGCCACGCCAGGCGTGGTCAACCCAGCTTCCAGCCGTGGGGTTCGTTCAGGGCCAGCTTAGCTCTCATCTGACTTGACTTGACCTGCCGCTGCCCTGGTCCTGCCTGACTTTGGTGTGCCTGCCACACCCAGCTACGCCTCTGTAACAAGCACACGCCATTTACAAACCTCAGCGACAGGGAGAAAGGAAATGGGAAAAAGATACGCTGCTTCTCCTCAGAAAGTAGTAATAATAAAAATCCCTCAGAGAAACATTCCGTTCCGCTCGGTTCTTCCCTTACAGTGTGAGCTGGCACACGCTCATTTTCCATTTCTTCTTTTTAAAAAATTAGGTTTTATGATTAATTCTTTGGTGAAAATACGCACAGTGACGCGCATGGCTTCAACAATGTCTGCAGGTGTGATCTGGTGATAGGGTGACACTAGGTTGAGCCACCATTCTTGCTCTTGTCAGCTTCCACTTGAACTTTGACACGAGCCATGGGTGGTCTATAATACAGCCAGGTTCCGGCCTTGTTCCCGACGGATGATAGTAAACTCTTCTCCACTGTCCCTTTCACAGGTGTAGTCAATTTCACTCTCGTGTATTCCGACTGGCGAGATCTGCATGGATGGTCACCGTGATGTTGTTGAAAAAGATCTTTCCAATGACCAGTCTGGCAAAATTCTACCATGAGCTCTCCCACATGGTTTTTAATGACCAAGGTCATATATTCCAACTGCGGATCCTTCTATTTTATTTCCAACTTTCATATTCCGATCATCAGCAATGATCAATGCCTCTTGGTGACATGTTTGATCAATTTCAGGCTGTAGAGGTTGGTAAGCATCTTTAATTCATCTCAGTGCATCAACTTAAACAATAGTTGTAGTCACTTACTTGTAGGTACACGGCTGGTTTCCGATCACTGACCACAGCGTGCATCAGGATAGGTTTGAAATGCTCCTTTTGGTGAGGAATGCCACACGAATGCTCTTCAACTTGTCATTTCTGGAATAGTCGACCATATGCTTGTCCAATTCACCTTGGATAACACCAGTCTATTTCAGTGCATTAATGTCTAGGATATCAATCTTCAAGCATTCCATTTCATTTTGACAACCATTTGACTTCATTTTGGACAATCAACTATCCTCAGTTCATACTTCAAATATACTACAGCCCAATTATTAATGGGTGTTTGCAGCTGTTTCTTCTAATTCTGAGTCATGCCATATCAGCAAATGAAAGTCCCGAAAACTCTACTTCACATCAGTCAGGTTGACCCTAATTTGAAGAACTAGTTCTTTCTCAGTTGTATTTTGAGTGCCTTCCAATCTGAGAGCAAAGGGTCGTCTGATATCAGACAATGCCCTTCTTCTACCCAGGCAGTTTCCCCTGGCCTTTCCCCACCCATCCCTCTACCCCGCCCCCCTCCTGAAGTGGATCACCAGGTCCTTCTTCCTAGTCTTAGTTTGGCAGCTTCATTAAAACTCGCCCACCATGAGTGACCCCAGTGGTATTTTTAAAATATCAACGTCATAGATTCAGGCATCACCGCAACATGCAAACTACCACAGTGTGGCCCACTGATGGAAGAGTGGTGGTTCAGATATAGCCTCCCTCTTTCTTTCCACCAATCCATCTTCTTCTTTGCTCCATTTCAGTTAAGAACCACCACATTTCCTCCCAAATATTTTGGTGGGAATTATTCACTAGAGTTCAATAGCTGTTCAAGATCTTGAAAAAAAAATTTAGGTCAAATGTACTGGCAATAAAATGTACATGTCTAAAGTATAGCATTTTATATGACATGGTATGATGTATTTTGTTTCTTGTTACATCAGTTTTCTCCCCATAAATGGTCTTTCTTCCAATTGACCCCGTGAATCCTTCCTTATCCTTTGGGCATCTGAGGTGGAATCTTGATGTGTACTGTGATTTTCAAGAAGCTACTAGGTAAGAAGTGAATTTTTAAAAATTGGGGGTGATGGCTGAGAGAGCTACAGCGACTGGCAGGTTCCGTAGGAAAACAGTAATTGTGACAGGGCACCTTCCCCGCCAGGACTCAGTGACTTCCGGAAGGGGCCAGCATTCTGGGCAACTTCACCCAAAGCGAAAGGCAGACCACAGCCTGAGCCTCCATCGACCCAAAGATCTCCAGCCAGGGCTGCAGTCAGTAGGTGCTTAATCTGTCCGATGGCAGACATTCTCACTAAACAGGTGCCAGGGTTGAGAGCCACCTGAGGTCAAGGGGGCATCTACTGAGAATCTTCGTTATGCCAGACCTGCACCAGACACCTACATTATGAGGGGCTTCAAAAAGGTCTTGGGAAAAAAATAAAAAATTTAAAAAAAAAAAAAAAAAGGTCTTGGGAAAATTCCATTAACTCTCCATTCCACTTTTCCACAAACTTTTTGAAGCCCCTCATGCATTACTCACTTAGTCCTTCCAGGAGCTATGGCGAAAACCACATCGCTGGTACCTTCGATTCCAAAGCGAGATGGCCCCCGAGAGCTAACCATTCATTGGAACCTAACTCTTTGTGCAGCATTGTTCTAATATATGTGCTTCACAGGATTAACTCATTCAAAGGAGAGGTAACTAAGGCACAAACGTGGTTGGCTCGTGTCCCCAAGCACACAGTTAGTAAGTGGAGGCACGAGTGGAGGCAAGCCCAGCTAGCCTGGTTCTCCAGCATAAACCCACACCTACCCTATTTTGTTGTTGTTGCCAGAAAGTCAGGTCCAACTCATGGATGCCAGTATGAGCAACACCACGAAACACTGCCTGTACTGCCCTGTCTTGATGACCATTACTATATGACAGCCCATTGCGGCACCTACTGGGTTAGTCTATCACAACGAGTATTTATTTCTACTTGCCATTGGCTCTCCACTGAACGTGGTACTGCTTTTAGTGATGGGTCTTTTCTGATGACATGTCCCAAGTAAGCAAGAAGTCTTGCCATCTTTCCTTCCAAGAACATGCTAGGCTTGCATTTCTTTGAGTTTGGTTTGTGCTTTTGGTCATCCACAGTAATTGCAACCTTCCTTGTCAACACCGCAGGTTGAGTGCTTTCGGGGTTTTTTTTTTTGAGCTTTCTGTCAGATTACTCAACTTCTGCATACATATGAGGTGACTGAAAATACTCTGGCTTGGAGTCAAACATCCATTAGTTATCAAAGTGGCATTTTTGCTTTTTAAAACTTTAAAGAGATTCCCTCCCCCCACCCACTACCCCACGCGCACACACACTGAATTATACATATAGAAACTGTTGAATTAACCCAGGGACAGGGGAACAACAAGTGATCTAAAGTTGATCTCAAGGAGGGCATAGGATGCCAGGTGGGTTTGAAAAAGCGCAATGTAACAGAGAGTAATTACTGAAACCCGAATGAAGGTCGAACATGATAGTGGGACAGGAGGAAAGTAAAAAGAAACAGAGGAAAGAACTAGGAGGTTAAAGGACATTTATAGAGGTCTAAATACAGGCATGTACATATGTAAATATATCTATATATAATGATAGGGAAATAGATCTATGTTCTTATATTTATATGTTAAGTATTAAGTAGCCGATGGACAATAGGTCTCTACTCAAGTACTCCCTCAATGCAAGAACACTTTGTTCTAATAACCCGGCATTCTGTGATGCTCACTTTCCTGACATGATCACTGAAGACAAAATGGGTGCATAAGCAAATGTGGTGAAGAAAGCTGATGGTGCCCATCCATCAAAATATATAGCGTCTGGGGTCTTAAAGACTTGATGATAAATAAGTGTTTATCTAGCTCAGAAGCAACAAAGCCCACATAAAGAAGCACACCAGTCTGTGTGATTATGAGGTATCGATGGGATCAGATATCAGGCATCAAAGACAAAACAAAAAATCCTATCAATGTGAATGAAGGGGAGCACAGAGTGGAGACCCCAACAAAGCCCATCTGTAGATAATTGGACATCCCTTCACAGAAGGGTCACAAGGAAGAGACAAGCCAGTCAGGGTGCAGTATAGCACCGATGAAACACACAACATTATTCTACTTCTTTAATCCTTCCTCCCCCCGCCCCCCACTATCATGACCCCAGTTCTGCCTTACAAATCCGGCTAAACCAGAACATGCACACTGGTACAGATAAGAGCTCACAACACGGGGGATCCAGGACAAATAAATCCTTCAGGACCAATAATGAGAGCAGCGATACCAGGAGGGGAAGGGGAAGGTGGGGGGAGAAAGGGGGAACTGATCACAATGATCTACATATAACCCCCTCCCAGGGGATGAACAACAGAAAAGTGGATAAAGGGAGACAGTGGTCAGTGTAAGACATGAAAAAAAAAAGTATAAATTATCAAGGGTTCATGGGGGTGGGGGATGTGCTGATACCAAGGGTTCAAGTACAAAGAAAATGTTTTGAGAACAATGATGGAAATATATGTACAAATGTGTTTGACACAGTGGATGTATGTATGGATTGTGATAAGAGCTGTACAAGCCCTCAATAAAATGATTTTTTTAAAAGTGTGCAGACCTAGATGGTAAATATGTTGAGGAATAATGGCTTCATAATTTAATATCCTGGTTTAATAAGTTTCTATGATTTTGTAGCAATAGTTATGTACTTCTTAGAGTGCAACTTTATCTAATCCTGTACTACCCTCATAGTCACTGTGGTGTGAGCCCATTATGAGGATTGATGTTCAAGGCAATCAAAGTGTCTGAAATTAGACAGGGGTGATGATTGCACAGCATTGGGAATGTACTGGAAGCCACTGAACTTGAATATGGTTAAAACGAAAAAAAATTGTTATGTGAATTTTACCTCAATAAAATAATTAAACATTAAAAAAGAAAGAAAGAAATGGTTGACTTGGTGCATGCCTTTCTGTGCATATTCTCAACCACAGAAAGACATCAAAAAAGGTCTTTGGCTGCAGATGTACCCGATGTAATTTGTTGTTTGATTTCTTAACAGCTGTTTCCATGGACACTGATGGGTGATGCAATAGAATTGAAATCACTGACCACCTCAATTCCTGTCCACTTACGCTGAGGCTTATTGATCCAGTTGTGAGGATTTTTGTTTCCTCTGCCCAGGGGAAATCTATACTGAAGGCTACAGATTGGAACAGAAGCTTGTCCACCAGGTTACATTGGTCTAGCAAATAAAGGACAGAGCTAGGAGTCATTGTCAGGCACACTGGATTTCAGCCTCTTGTTCTTTCTTCTCTAACATCCTCGCCATCATCTTTCTCCAAAGTGTTAGGGCCGCTACCCCCTCCAGAGTCCTCTTGCTTTCTCTCTTCCCTCCTAGGTCCTGAGGCACCTTCCGTGGAACCACCTCATTTCACCACCACTCATGGAACAGACACGCTTCATCCAATCAGTGGACAAGCACCTCAGCTGGGCTGACCTCTGCAGAAAAGCACCAGGGAGCCTGGCCATGGATTTCCACAGCAAACTGGTGCCCCTCCAGCACACAGATTCCTCCTTCTCTGAGCTCCACAGAGAAAGAGCTACTTGCTTGAGCTCAGTACCTCCTCCTGGGCTGAGGGCCTGGGGAGAGCAAGGCCACCCCTGCCATTCTGCAGCTCTCTCTGGTCCGCTGTCACGTCCAAGGCTAACTGCGCCACCCCAGGAGGAGGCAGCAGGTAGGATTGTGCTATAAGAACGCACTTCTCATACTCAGTAAGAATACACTCGCCTTCTTTGCTTCCCCCCACCCTCTCGTTACAGGAGCTCTCGTCTGAGAGGCTGGTGCTGGATGACTACTGCAGGTGCAGCGAATCATTGAACGTGGCTCTTCTAGCCAGAATCGCCAACTTCCACCAAAGGACCCTTCCCTGCTTGCGTCCATCACATTTTCTTACTTATTTTTTGAGATCATGCCTATCAGCACACGGGTTCTCTTTTGTATTTGGTTTACTAGTTTGCCCTACGACTCTCGCTGTGGAATGCCAGGTTTACCAAAGCAGGCTCTTGCCTCTTCTCAGTTCCATTTCCAAAGCTCAGAGGAGTCCCTGGTCCAAAGTAGGTGTCCTAGAAACACTTGCCAAATGAATGAAATGAAATCACGCTTTTTCTCCAAATCAGGATGCACAAGAGGTTAAATGATAGCTCGTAGCCAACACTGACCAAGGCTTCCTTTGTCTGGGGTACTGTTTCAGGACTCCATTTGTCATCTTATTCCACAAGGCAGAAACAGACGAGGTGGTGCTGGTGTTGAGTCACCATTGAGCTGTCTCACTCCTGATGACCCCATACGCAAGGGAACAGAATGCTTGATGCCACCCCCAATTAGTGGCAGATCTGACCTGGGACCCATCAGGCATTCATTGGCTGATTTTTTGAAGTACACCACCAGGTCTTTCTTCCTAGCCTCTTTTAGCCAGGAATTTCCAATGATACCTGTTCAGCATGATAGCAACATGTCGGCACCCATGAGCAGGTGTGGCCGCAGATGAGGTGCATTGGTTGGGAACTGAATCTGAGTCACTCTGGCACGCAAGGTGGCAATTCTATCATGAAACCACCAATGGCCCCAATTTATGTGCTAGAAACTACATTATCTCCATATTGCAGAGAAGGATGGTGAAGTCAAGGTCCCCACTCCTCAAAGTCACTGGAACCCAGGATCCAGCCTAGCACCCTTGCTGAAGGATGGCTGGGATGATGTTGCAGCCTTTCTCTTGTGTGGATCACCAGCCCCAGAAGACAAATAGATGCGCTTTGCCAATAGATGCCTTCTCCAAGATAGAAGCTCTAAGGCTTCGTGGACAATAATGGAAAGGCGCGTTTCCTTGGGAATCTCACACAGGTCTTCCTGGTCAGAGAACCCGTATGCCTCAGTGGCATGTAGATGGATTCAAGTTCAGCTACCACAAAAGCAGTGAGCAAACCTAACTCGGAAGCTCTTGATAGCTCCCAAGTGGGTCATCTTACACTGTACAGTGGTTTGTAATTAAAATGCTTTCAGAACTGTAAACAGACCACAGTGTCTAGACATTTTGAGATTCCAGTGTCCTACACCATCCTGCCTGCCCATGATCACCACATGATCGCTGCCTACAGCTACCAAAGAACACGTTATGTTTTCCTTATCAGAGCATCTTTAAGGGCACATTTCTGGGAAGCCTCTCCTTACAGCCTTTTGTGAGCAGCTAGGGAATTCTTCTGTTCCCCAGGAGATGGCAGGTCTGGGCATCATGGGCAACTGCTCGCTGGAGGCAGGCCTGGGCCAGCAGGAGGTGAGTCAGGGTCCCCGTCACCTGCAGGCTGGCTGGGGAAGTCCACATATGGATGGGTGGGATTTCCAGTTGCGGGTTTACTGTATCATCTCTGTCACCCTGAAGGGAAAGTGCTGGCCCGGTTCCCTGGCGAGAACCAAGCAAGCTGGGGAGACGACGGAGTCCGTGGAGTCAGGTAGACGAGGACATGGTTTAGGCTCTGAAGGACTGAGTGGGAAGGCAGAGAAGAGAAAGAAATAAAGGAACGACGTACTCACAGCAGGAAGATAAATCAGCCACTGGCTTCTTGTAGAGGGAGTGTCTGGGTGTTGTGGACATGCCCCGCTAACCTAAAGGTGGAGGGCTCGATTCTACCCAGAGGCACCTGCGAGAAAGGCTGGTGATCTACTTAGGAAAGAGCACAACCGTGAAAGCCCTAGGAGAGCTTCTATCCTGACACGCATAGAACTGTCTTGAGTTGGAAGAAGCCCGTAGCAACTGCTTCATTTTTGTTTTCAGAAGAACTAACAGGCACATCTAAAGAACGCTGCTGGTGCAATGGTTGATCACTCAGCTGCTACCCAAAGGCTGGTGCATCCAAAACCCAGCAGCTACTCCTTGGGAAAGAAAAACGAACAATCTTCTCCCATACAGCTGACAGCCCAGAAGACAGTGTGGGGCAGTTCGGCTCTGTCCTACAGTGCTGCTATGACTTAGACTCAACTTGATGGTGAGCAGTAACAACTAGGGAAACAACAACACTACTCCAGCGTACTTTAAGAGAACCAAGTTCCTCGCTGCCAGAGAGAGATGCTACAAAGACAAGAGGGAAGACGAGAGTGTTTTTTGGAGCTGGGCGACTAGAATCTGGGGCCATTAATACGGACTCCTCCACCCCACATAGATATATAATAGAAAGACACAGACCTACTTCCAGATGTGCGTGCATCTATATCCCAGCCCTGTCTGTACTAGCAGTGTTAGGACCTGGATCTTGGTGTCTAAATATCATACTCCAAGAAAAGGAACTCAAAAGTGTAAGAGCCTGGAGCATCTTACAGTGCCAGAAAGTAAGGGAAGTGGGTCAAGAGAATGGGAGCATTCTAACAGATCCTAGGTTGGGGAAGGCCAAGGTCAAGTGGCATTGCTAAATCAGTGGGAGAAAGTTACAGGACAAACAAGACATTTGCATCATCTTAAAGGGGTTCACCAAAATGTTTAGTAATTACACAGGGGTTGCTAGTAGCTTTACAGTGGGGAACACTGGTAGGAACCACGTCGTTAATTTAGGGATCAAGCTTGACATCACCACCAGGCATAGCTGTCGACATTATGCCCCGCTTGATAAGCTGCACCAAAAAGGGCACGCAGCTCTGTGGTGCCTGCCCTTTAAACTCATAACCTCAATTCAATCAACGGGAAACCGCAGACACAACCAAATGGAGACGTTCTAAAAATAATGACCCATATCTCTAGAAAATGTGAAGGTCATCCTGAAAGGCAAGGAACTGCTCAGGAACTCTCACAGATGAGAGGAGAAGAAGGAGGCATGTGACTCCACGTGGCGTGGTACCAGCGTCCGGAGAAGTAGGACACTAGGGAAAGACGGGTGAAATCCAAATGGATTCTGTGACTTCATGACTATTGTTCGAAGATGAATGTTTAAGCTTTGATGATGGCTTTACTATTATGTAAGATGTTAAAATTGGAGGAAGCGGAGTGACTGTAAATTCTCAGTAAAACTTTAAAAAGATATTTCTAATTTCTCACATAAAACAATGGGGGCCTGGATTGATAAATTAGGTATATCCCTACCACGACATATGGCACGGTTACTACAAGCCACAGCGTGTGTCTGTATGTACTGACCAGAGGTTCATGCCTCAGTGGGGCAGGCCTGAGTTAGTCTTTGCTGTTCCCATGTATGTGTGTATGTTGTTCTGCTTCTGTACGGAAGAAACTGGAAGGATGTGTGCAGAATAGTTAACAGCAGTTACTTCAGGAAAGGGGTATTAGAGGGGACTCTCGCTCCTCAGTTAATGCTTTTGAATCAGGTTCAGCTCACAGTGCCCCTAAAACAACAGAGCTAGCTGCTTAGTATTGTGTTAGCCTCACAAACCTTGGGTCTGCTGTTGAAGCCACTGAACCAACCATTTCATCGAGTGTCTACTGTGTATCTGAGGACTCTGTTAGCAAGCACAGTGCCCTTCTCCAGGGATCGGTCCCTCCTGATGACATGTCCAGAGAACGAAGTCTCACCGTCCTTGCTGCGGAGGTACGTTCTGGCTGCTCTTCCTCTAAGACAGATCCATTTGTCCATCGGGCTTTGTAACACTTTAAAGAGGTCTTGTGCAGAAGATGTGCCCCATGCAATTTGCCATGTCTCCATCGCTGCTTCTCTGGGCATCGATTACCGCCCGTAGTAAAATACAATCCTTGACAACTTCAATCTTCTCTCCATTATCCATGCTGCTGCTTGTGGGTCCAGTTGCCTGGCTTTCTGTTTTCTTGATGTTGAGCTGTAACCCAGAGAGAAGGCTGTCTGTCGTCTTTGACTTTCATCAGTAAATGCTTCAAGTCCTCTTCACTCTCAGCAAGCTAGCTCGTATTAGCTGCACAGAGCGGGCGATGGTCAAGTCTTCCTCGAAAATTCCGACAGTAAGCATTTGTTCATATTGTCCAGCTTCTCAGCAGACAGACTGAAGAAGTGTGGCAAAAAGATAACCCCCGAGGCACACCTTTCCTGATGTTGAGCCCCACCTCGTCCCTCTGTTCTGCTTGACGAGCTGCCTCTCGACGGTATCCAATGCTGCACGAGTCCAACGAAAGATAGGCTGGGATCCGCAGAGTTGGTATTCTCTGCCTTCTTAAAATACTTCTGTGTTATTGGACATTTAAGCAATGAGTATGTATTGTATTTGAAATACAAAACAAAAACCGAGACTGGGTGGAGTGCCCTTTTTTCAACGCCACCACTCGGATGTAAACCTGAGAAGATACACACTCGCCAAGGAGAGGCACCTTCACTTGCACCGAGCTGATCTTTAAGCGACATATTCTTTCGAGATGCCCATCTTACAGAGAAGGGTTTTTTCCTCTTGAAAGGTTAAGGATGGGGCCTTCCAGCTCCTGGGACCAAAGGCACGAGGGTTCTTGCAGAACGTCATCGAAACCAGGACTGCTGGTTCTAAATGAGCTTCCTCCCTTTTGGCCACAGACATGAACCCAAGTCACGAACACAGATTGGTAAGGGGCAATTCTGCATGTGGACTCTGGAAACGAGAGGGAATCAGGGGCTCCATTTTGGTGGGGACTTAGACATGATGAGACCCTGTGTGTGCACACACATATGTATACCGAAGAAATCATCTGTAACCATGATCCCAGCTCCTTGTAGTTCCTGATCAGACCCAAACGTCGAGGAGAATGCATGGCTATCATTTATTTATCCACTCACTCATTTACATATTCATTTTATACGCACTCAACAAAGACTTTTTTTTCTTTCAAAGCATCATGTTGGATGCTAGGGAAACAGAGACCAGTACATACCATTCCCCGCCCACAAGGTCCTCACGCTGTAGCAAAGAAAGGCAGTGACAGCCCTTGGGCAGGGTGCGCTCACTGGCCTTCCACACTGAAGGACTGAGACAAAAGCGAGGCAGGTCTGGCAGGGAAGTCTGGAGCCTGGTTCGGGGTGGCTCAGTTGGATGAGAGGTGCTAAACCCACAAAGGGGAAGACAGAACGGATGTAAGGACAGACGGAGAAGGACTGAAGCTGACTGGGATTTTCCGAGGGGGAGGGTGGTGTGGGCATCACCCAAGATGGAGAGTCAGAACGAAGAGCATATTTAGGGAGGGAAGAGGAAGAGCAGGCTTAGCGATTCCATTTTCAATTCCTTAAGGGTCAGGTGCTCATGGAAAAGTCAAGAGGCTTCTAGGAATTCCAACAGTTGATCCAGAGAGTCAGCGGAGAGTGGTGCACAATGTTAACAGTAACAGCAACTTGTAGCTAGGGGAACAGGCACTGTGTCTCAGGTGTGATACATGACCAAATGGATCTGATCCTAATCTGTTATTGTCAGATGTTGTTGACTCAGCAGCGACCCCACATATAGCATCCCCACATACAACAGAGGGGACCCCTGTGGGGCCCCGCACCTTCCTCTCACATGTACCTGTGCTTCAGCTCAGTGTTGGGACCCCTTCATCAAGCCATCTCTTTCAGGGGCTCCCTTGCCTGCCCCCACCTTCCGGAAAGCATGTCTGCAGTAAGTGAGACAAAGTCTCACCACCCTTGTTTCTAAAGAACACGTGGCTGCGCCTTTTCACATGGATTTACTCCGTCTCCTGGCAGGACACAGTCCAGCCCAGCTTGTTGCCGACACCAGAATTCAGAGGTATCAATTCCTCGTTGGTTTCTTCAGTCACACACCCAGGAGGCAACCGAAGAGACCATGGCTTGGGTCAGGCACACCTTGGTCCTCACAGGGACACTTGTTTGTCGTTTAACCCCGAAAAAGGTCTTTTACAGCAGATTTGCCTAATCCAACATGCCGTTTGATTTCCTGACTGCTGCTTTCATGGGTGTCGGTCAGAGACCCCGTAAAATGAAATCCTTGACAACATCCGCTGCTCCTTTCCCTGCCCCGCCCCCCGCTTATTCTGATTGGTCCAGCCGTGAGGATTTGGGGTCCCCTTCCTTACGCTGAGGTATAATCCATAATAAATGTTTCAGATCCTCTTCTAACTAGAACTCTATCAACCCAGTGTTATTATGCCCATTTTACAGACGAGGAAACGGAGGCTTGGAAATGATAACTAACCCGCCCGTGGTCACAAGCATCTGACTTTGGGCCACTCCTCTCTTAAGACAAACATGCTCGGGCTCCAAGCTCACAACCATCGAGTCAATGCTGCCTCACAGCAACCCTGTCGGACAGGGCAAAACTGCCCCGTGGGTTTCCAAGACTGCAACTGGATTCGAACTTCAGACTTTGTGGTTAGCAGCCCAATGCTCTGCCACCAGGGCTCCTGCAGACACTGCCAGTAAGAGAAAATCAGATCGCTCAAAGGACGGCAGGGCGGGAGGGTTCAGGGCAAACCTGCTTCTCAGCCTCAGAGCTTTTTGGTTCTGACACTCCTCTGCAGGGAGGGACGGTCCTGTGTACCTCTGGACATTTAGCCGGCGACTCAAGGGACCCTGGCAATTTCAGCCCCGGTCCCTCTGAGAACGGACGCTCCTCATCAAAATCCCATCCACCCACCTCAGAGGGTGGGATGGAGAGTGAAGGAGGATGTGCAGAAAGGGGAACCGAGGGAGGACCTGCCCTGGGAAGCCCACCCACGCAGGCTGAGACGAACACCCAGCAGGCAGCGGGGTGTCCCCCAGGGCTCTCAGGGAGGTGGCTGCCAGACTACAGTGTGAGAGCTGAGGAGTGAGGCAGCCACAGAGGGGAACACCCAGTGTCGCCTCGACCAGCAGCTGCTGACGTGGGCGGACTCCAGCCCCAGGAGCCACTGAAACAAAGCTCCCAAGACCACAGCTTCGGCATCAACCTCGAGCCAGATCTAGGAGAGGCCAGGACGCTCACAGCCGCCAGCACATGCTCAGGCGAGGCCGGTGGGCGGGTTAGAGGCTGGCGGCTGTCTGGGCTTCCAAGACTCCCTCACTGGCCAGGGCTGCCTCTGAGAGTGAAGGGTCCTCTCCTCACTGTACAGAGGGACACAGGACCACACAGCTAGCGAGTACGAGGCTCAGAGGCCTCACTGTTTAGCTAAAGAGGAAACAGGGGAAAAATCACTGACGCTTCTAATTCAAAATCATAACCATTCTAGAGATTGAACTCTTTGAATATCATTTAAGTAATTGGTGTTTTCTAAAAGGAACAAGAAAATAAAACCCATTGTAATAAAGACAAAATCCTGACCCATGGGTTCGAGGCAGGGGGGAGGAGAGGGGGGGGGTGTTGGGGAGGAGGGAAGGAAATGAGGCAAAGGTGCTGGTAGGAGCGGTGGAGATGGATGGAACAGCCAGCAGAGGAAGTATCTGCCCCACCTGCCTGGAGACCTGTCAGCTCACCTGAGAAGCAGGTGCAGGAGGGTGGGCTAGGGCACATAGCCTGGCTGTCCAAGGTGCTTGGGAACTGAGGCTCACAGCCCAGATGCCAGAAGAGATGACGCTCACCCTGCCCACTGACAGGGCCCCTCCCCAGAGATGACTTTGGGGCTTCCCAGCACCTGGGCTGGGTACTGTGCATCTCCCAGCACTCCCAGGGCCACGGTCGGCTTCTCTCCATGCCCCCACATTCAGGCTAGTCGCCCCAGTCAAGTCACATTCTCCTGGAACAGGAGCTATCATGCTCATTTTGAAGAGAGGGGAAACTGAGGCCCAGAGATGGCCAGGCCACCTGGGTGCTTTCCACGACACCCCAGGCAGAGCGAAGAGTCTGCATGGGTCACCGCTGCCAGGGACTGCTGAGTCATGTGACCAGGGCGACGTCGCGTGTGAGAGGAGAACCTCGCTCACTCCACAGGGTGTTCAGCGGCGGATTCTTCCAAAAGCAGAAGGCCAAGCCTTTCTCCATTGTGCCTCTGAGAGGGCTTGAACCCCCCACCTTCCGGTTCACAGCCAAACAAATGTTCGCCATTGGCATCACCCAAGGTCTCCACAATATGTATAACCATCTTTAAGAGGAAAAAAAACAAAACCTAAAACCACACTGAATTAACTGCATCCTATGGGACAGGGTAGCACTGCCTCTGTGAGTTTCCCAGACTACATACAGGACTAGAAAGCCTCATTTTTCCCCTTTAAGCGATGGTTTTATATATCATTCATTCTCTCTCCCAGGCATTCTTGGAGTGGGTCAAGTGGGGAACAGACAGACTAAGGAAACCAGCGACCTGGCTTCTTCCCTCCTCCCTCAGCATGAACTAACAGTCGTGGCTCTCCTTCCAGCATTTTCTTCCCTGGATGCTCTTGGCTGCATGGCTGGTGTCTAGAACAGTGCACTCATGGCTCTCGCTATGAGGCTGTGTTGAATTAAAGCTAGTCATTATTCCAGCACTTTCTTTCCACACACTTCACAGAAACAGGAGGAACCTTAGTGGGGGGGGTGCCAAGGAGCCCTGGTCCCGGGTTGGGTGTAACTGTCCAGGGCCCGGGAGGCCATGCCTTCTCTCCTGCTAGAAGAGCTTCTCCAGTGGGGAGATGCAGAAGGCCCCGGTCACTGAAGATTCCCGGTACAAAGAGACCAAGCTACCCGAATGGTACCTTCAGTCAATGTTTACCACGAGGATGACCTTGAGACTTGATGGGGATTCTGAAAGGGAGCTCCACAGACAGAGGGCTCAGTATCGGTCAATTACTCCAGTTGTGGCTTACACCCAAGGGAGCTCTACCTCAGCCCCCCGTCCCAGGCAGGCTGGAGGGCTGGGTTTCTGACACCACTCCCTCAAATTTACTCTGTGTCAGCAGAAGTGCAGAAGGCTGAGGGTGGTCTTGGTTGAAACACAGTGTCTGGAGTCTCTGAAGGCTCTCGGCAGAGCCCAGGCAATCTCATCACCAGGCAAGAATGTCAGGTAGTGCAGGGTCTGGGGTTATGTAGGACCTAGACGCCCACAGGGGGTGGGTCTGGTCCTTTCCCCACGTACCTTGGTGGGACTGGATTTCAGCCAAGCACTAGACTGAGGCTGCAGGCTCCATGAGAAGGTACTCTCAGTGGGTGGGCTCTGCAGTGGGACCCCCAATGGCCTGATGTCCCTCTCCTGGTACCCGGACAGGTACACAGTCCCGCTTGCTGTGAGTTGCCACCTCACGGTGACTCCTGTGCGCTGTGATCTTTGGGAAGCAGAGCACCGGGCCTATCTTCAGAGGCAGGATTAGAGGTGGGATGGATTAGAATCATCAACCTTAATTACAGACCGATATCTCTAATGAACATAGATGCAAAGATCCTTAACAAAATATTGGCCAATAGAATACAAAAGTATATAAAACACATCATCCACCACGACCAGATAGGATTATCCCAGGGATGTAGGGATGGTTTAACATCCGAAAATCCATCAATATTATACACCACATTGAGAAGAAAAAGAATAAAAACCATATGATAATATCCATAGATGCAGAAAAAGCATTTGACTCCCATATCTAATTAAAACACTCACGAAGATAGGATTGGAAGGTAAATTCTTCAAGCTGATACAAGCTATCTATGAAAGGCCAATGGCCAACATCATAGTTAATGGAGAAAAGACAAAAACAATCCCACTGAAAAAGGGTACAAGACAAGGATGCCCCCCGTCCCCACTTCTATTCAATATTGCTCTGGAGGTTCTGGCTAACAACATAAGACAGCGGAAGGACATCAAAGGGATCCAAATGGGAGAGGAGGAGGTGAAAGTATCGCTATTTGCAGACGACATGATCCTGTACATTGAAAGCTCCACAGCTGGAGTACTTACAGCGACAGAGGAATATGGAAGATTGGCAGGATACAAGATCAATAAACAGAAGTTGGTAGGTTTTCTATACACATTGGACACGACCATGGAAGAGGGGATTAAGAAGGGAGTACCCTTCATAGTAGCTAAGGACAAACTGAAATATCTAGGAATATATTTAACAAAAAATACTAAAGACCAATACAAGGAAAACTGTAAGACCCTACTACAGGACACCAAAAGCGACCTCCACCAATGGAAGAACATCCCCTGTTCATGGATTGGAAGGCTGAACATAGTAAAGATGACAATCCTACCTAAAGCACTTTACAAGTTCAATGCTATACCAATGCAAATACCATCAACCTTCTTCAAAGAATTGGAAAAACTGACCATCAATTTCATATGGAGAGGGAAGAAACCCAGAATTAGCAGAGAACTCCTCAAGAAGAAGGACACAGTTGGAGGACTCGCCTTACCTGACTTTAGTGCCTATTACACAGCTACAGTGGTCAAATCAGTGTGGTATTGGCACAATGACAGACTCTCGGACCAGTGGAAAAGAATAGAAAACCCAAAAATAAAACCATCAGCATATAGAAAACTGATCTTTGACAAGGGTCCCAAAACTATCAAGTGGGAAGCGGATTCCCTTTTTAACAAGTGGTGCTGGACACAATGGATATCCACATGTAGTAAGATGAAACAAGACGTTTACCTCACCCCATGCACAAGAATAAGCTCAAAGTGGACCACAGACCTAGAAGTTAAACCCCAAAGCATGAGGACCATCAAGGAGGGAATTGGGACTAACTTCAGAGCACTGGCCTAGGGAACTCATAGGCTCACTGCAATAGGGAAAGGTACACACGCAGGTGAACTGGAAATCGACAAATGGGATTTAATAAGAATAAAGCACCTGTGCACCTTGAAAGACTTCACCAAGAGGGTGACAAGACAACCCACAGACTGGGAAAGGATTTTTAATAATGACACATCGGACAAAGGGCTCATTACTAAAATCTACAACACCCTCATGACCTGCAAAAAGAGGAATAGAGTGAACCCCCTAAGGAAGTGGGCAAAAGAACTGAAAAGATCTTTCACTAGGGAGGAGACCCATATGGTCAACAAGCATATGAGAAAGTGTTCCTGGTCATTAGCCATAAGAGAAATGCAAATTAAAACAACAATGAGATACCACCTAACACCCGAGGCTAGCCCAAATTAGGAAATCCGAGAGCAACAGGTGTTGGAGGGGCTGTGGTGAAGTAGGAACCCTCCTCCACTGCTGGTGGTCGTGTAGATTTGTACAGCCACTGTGGAAAGCAATCTGGAGATACTTCAAGAAAATGGAAATTGATCTACCTTATGACCCAGCCATCCCTCTACTGGGCATATACCCAGAGGAGGTAACAAATAAAACACGACCAGTCATCTGCACTCCAATATTTATTGCAGTACAATTCACAATCGCAAAGACTTGTAAACAGCCTAAGTTTCCATCGATAGATGAGTGGATTAGTAAACTCTGGCACATACACACAATGGAGTACTATGCAGCACTGAAAAACACAGACGATTACATGAAACACATCGTTTCGTGGGAAGAGTTGAAAGGAATCATGTTAAGTGAGGTAAGCCAATCTCAAAAGGACAGGTATAACGTGAGTCCCCTGAGGTAAGTACAATCAGCATGGCAGGAATAGAAGAATAGACACTTATCTCACAATAAATGGGTGGAAGCATAGATAGTTGGAGGGAGGGCAGGCCACACCCAGGGAGGTACATGTGAGTCCAACATAAAGAAGGGGAAGGGGGGAAGGAGGAGGGAGAATCAGGGTGGGGAGAAACTGAGTTGATGGTACGGGAGGTACAGGGCACTAATCCACCCAGGGGGAGAGTATTGGTTGTGTCCCCACAGAACTGGAATGTGCATACGGACCCCATCATGACACACCAAACCAGGAGGGCAACGTAAGGCGTGGAGGAATCACAAAAAGACTGGACCATATGCCCGGCCCCAACCAGAATCAGCCTGACCCCCACCATGGAAGGGAGTGCCACAGAAAATGAAAATAGATCGTCTGGTGAGGGAAAGGAACTGACCTACCACACCCAGAAGGAAGCTGAAGCAAAGGAAGGGGGAGGAAGGGAGTGGAGCACACCAGGGCCCACCAAGCTCAGAGGACAATAGCCCTGCTCAGAGTGGCCAATGCACAGAGAGGACCATATGGCTGGCCCCACTGCGAGATGCGACATCCTGCACTGACCCATGGCCCTACACGGGACAGCACTGGAGACACAGTGTGGGATGTTTGACTGAGCTGACCCCACCACACTGAGGCAAAACACTAAAGGAGTGCAATAGAACAGCGGGCGGAGCAGAGCAACGAGGGAGTATCAGAAATAGACTTTGGGGCCAGGGTGTGCCACCCCATCAGACTCATCTGGAAAATACTCCTAAAGGTCAGCAAACGGACCTTGAACTATTAACAGGCTTTTCTTTCTTTCTTTTTTCGTTTTTTTCTTCTTTTAGATTTTGTATGTCAGTAGCTTTTTGTTTGTTGTTGTTGTTGTCATCGTCACCATGTTTTTATGTGTCACTTTGTCTGGTGCTGCCAAGGCCATCCGCAATTGTATGTGCATATTATTATCTCTGCAGGTCTATCTAGATAAGATAGGCTGGATAAACAATGCGGAGGAGTAAACAATGGGATCCATGGTTCTGGGGGGACATGACAGAGTGGGAGGTGGGGGAAGGGAAGAGGTGTTAATCAACCCAGGGACAAGGGAACAATGAGTGGTTCAAAACCAGTGGCAAGGAGGGGTTGGGAGGACTGGCAGGGAGTGATGAAGGGCAATGTAACCGAGAGGAATTACTGAAACCCAAATGAAGGCTGAGCATGGTAGTGGGACAGAGGAAAGCAAAAGGAAATAGAGGAAAGAACTAGGAGGCAAAATCATAAATATATGTATGATTATGGGGGACATAGATCTATGTGCATATATTTATAGGTTTAGTACCCTGCTTCCCCAAAAGTAAGACATCCCCTGAAAATAAGACCTACTTACAGTTTTGCCTCTCGCTGAAATATAAGGCACCCCCGAAAATAAGAACTCCCCAAAAATAAAGCCCCCCGAAGCTACTGTAACTCTGGACCGTAGCGGCGGCACCGCCGCACAGCTCACTGTTGGCTGCAGCACAGCCGGAGCAGACAGGAAGTGCGAGGTTTCTTTTAATAAAACAATAAACAATAGATGTGTACCATATTCTTCTTCATGGAAAAATAAGACATCCCCTGAAAATAAGACCTAGCGTATATTTGGGAGCAAAAATTAATATAAAATACTGTCTTATTTTTTGGGAAACAGGGTAGTAGGGTAGCAGGTGGACACTGGGCTTCCACTCACATACTCCCTCAATTTAAGAACACTTTGCCCAACTAAACGGTCATTACATGATACCCACCTTCCCAACACGATTATTGAAGACAAACGTGTGTATAAGCAAATGTGGTAAAGAAAGCTGATGATGCCCGGCTATCAAAAGATATAGCATCTGGAGTCTTAAAGGCTTGAAGGTAAACAAGCAGCCATCTAGCTTGCAAGCAACAAATCCCACAGGGAAGAAGCACACCAGCCTGTGTGATCACGAGGTGTTGAAGGGATCAGGTAGCAGACACCAAAGAACAAAAACCATCCTTGTGTGCTCACCTTCCCCACATAAACGCTGAAGACAAATGTGTGCATAAGTAAGTGTGGT
>NW_022103958.1:39973842-40006838 GCF_000313985.2 Echinops telfairi
GGATCTACATATAACCTCCTCCCTGGGGTATGGACAACAGAAAAGTGGGTGAAGGGAGACATCGGGCAGTGTAAGATATGATAAAATAATAATTTATAAATTATCAAGGGTTCATGAGGGAGGGGGGAGTAGTGAGGGAGGGGGAAAAAAAGAAATACAAGGAACTGATTCCAAGAGCCCAAATGTTTTGAGAATGATGAGGGCAACAAATGTGTAAGTGTGCTTTACACAATTGACATATGTATGGGTTGTGATAAGAGTTGTATGAGCCCCCAGTAAAATAATTAAAAAAAAAAAAAGAATTGCCAACCTTTCAACTGGTCGTCATCATCCAGTACCTAACCGTGTGTGCAACTGCCTTACTTAGCCATGAGGGGACAGAGGGAGGCCACGGAGCAGCTCACAGGGGAGGGGTCAGCTGTCACGATTCCTTTTATGCTCCCAAAGGGTAGTAATGACAAAATGCCAGGCACATACCAATTTATTCAGCCCTCACCGTCGCCCCAGTCCGATAAGCACTGAGGACACCAAGGCACAGATGGCTTAAGTGACACCACACGCCCAGTGGTAGAGAAAGGCACAGGGCCAGCCTGGTGGTGATAGCCTCAAACTCACACTGCTGGCTCACTTCTAGGCAGGATGACCTGAGAGCCAAGGTGGGTGGCGTCCCTGGCGGCCCTTCCTCTCCTCCATCCTGGGGCAAGGACAGCCCCATCTCAACAGTCCCCATCCTTTAAACTTGCAGCGATGGTCAGGGCACAAGGCCCCCCATCAGCCCCTGCAGGCCCGGCTCCCTCTGGGGAGTGGGTCTCCCACCGCACGCCTTCTTGCAGGCCTGTGAGGAGTCTGGACAGGCCGCCCTGGGCGCCGGCTGGCTAGTGTCCAGGCCCTATGTCTGGGCGGGGCAGGAGGAGGCCAGGCAGAGCACGGGCGGATGGTCTTGGTCCCCAAGGCATGCCCATCAGGCCAGTCTAGCCATCACTTCCGTGACCAGTGACTTGAAATGGAACACGGTTCCCAGACCAAGGCCCGGGACAGTTAGACGGTCAGAAAAACAACAACAAAACACACTACATCTCCTCCTGTGCCGGGTCACCACAACGCCCTTCTGCTTCAGTCCTTAATTGACTCACCCAATAAAGAGCCAGGAAATGGCTTCATGATGGCATGGGGCCATCTCCTCCCCCCACTGCCTGCTAATTTCCCTAATTTCCTGTACAAAGGACGCATGCCGTCATTTTAGCACCTTTCCACTGGGGCAACAATAGGCTACATGTTTTCCATCTAAGAACCAGCTGGCTGGAAACCACATGTGCAGAAGCAGAAATGGTGAGAGTGGACATGGGCCTCCGGGCTGCCCAGCACAACGCATGGGTTCACTGGTCTCCTTGGCTGGTCCGCATGCAAGCTTCGTGAGTGTTCTTTGAGCATGTTAGGCCAGAGGCACTCCAGGGAGCAGGAGGGCAGCCCTGCCTTCCCCAGCGCTGAGCTGAGAGTGGAGGTGAGCCAGGGAGAGCCACAGTGGACGGCTGAGAGCCTGACTTTCTCCGCGGCTCCAGAAACAGAAGTCCGTGGAGGGGCTGAATTGGATCCCCCTCCAGGAAAAGGCCTCCACCTCAGAGAGGCCACAGGGAGGTCATGCAGCAGAACTCAGCCTTATTTATGGGCCACCAAGTAGACGAGGGAGGGAGGAAGACTTGACTGTTGGAAGAAGTTCCTGTGCACTAGGGGTGTGTGTGTGTGTGTGTGTGTGTGTGTGTGTGTGTGTGTGTTGGTAAGTCATTTAACAATTGCTGCTTCACAGACTAGGAAGTTGGAGTTCCTGCTGGTAAAGTCACTGGCTCAAGGTTATAGAGGAGCAGAGATTCAACCCCAGGCCCCGGCAGGGCGCACAGGGAGGCCTCGCCTGGCTCTTGATCCCAGTCCCCGCTCCGGGTACATTAGACCTTAGCCAATTGTATGTTGGCACTCTGTCAAGCCAGGAAAGCGGGATGCCGTCCTCTCAGGACCATGGCTTTCAGAGAACAAGGCCTTACTGTGGCCATCAATTTCCAAACAGCCACCAGGGGAAACCAGGTACGGAGGCATCTGCCATTGCTCCTGGGATGAAGAGAACGGGCCTGCGGCTCCCATTGGTGGCCAAGTCACCCCAGGTGCATGATCTTCCTCGTCGGATTTTAGTTAGAAGTTGGTGAAAATAAGAGACTTTCCCCCATCCACAGACCTTCACAGACCTCTGAAGGTTAAAAATTCCTGGACCAGAAAAGGGATGGGATGAATCCCAGCTCCGGGGAGGGACAATCATCAACCCTCTCCTTGAACCTGCAGAGAGGACAGGAAGGCCACCGTGTACTGCAGGCTGACAAGGTCGCAGGCTCCTCGCTAGGCTCACTCCCTTCTTCGAAGGGAGTAATATTACCTTCATTTTATGTGTGTGGGGAAGTCAGATACTTGCTGCCAGACTGCTATCTCATCCCACCATGGGGGGTGGGCCTGCTCCCTGATGCTAGAGACAATGGGTTACCTCTCTCTGGAGCCTAAGGCCATTAGTTTGGTTCCCATGGGCGGAGTTCACACCCAACTGATAATGGTTCCTATGGAGACCCAAAATCAAGTTAAGCTGCTACCAGAAATCTAGGATCCGCCTATCTTGCCGCATGTACACCCCCAATCCCTCCTCCTTCCATAGCACATATGTCCCTAAATCACCCCCTCCCATCACTGTAATACCTGTAGCACAACCCTTTCCTGTGACGTATGTCTTCACCTGTAGTGTGGGGGCTTGCTCGTCCCCAATGTCCCCAGAGAGTATAAAAGCTTGGGGAGCATTAAAGTTCGGACTCCCTCCACATGGATTACCAAGCGGGGCTGAGGTGAGCATGCTACCATGAAATGTGTCTGACTCCATTTATTTCTATATATCTCTTATCTCTCATGCTCTCTATAACTTTACTATAATATTTACTTATTATCGCTGTACAATTGCGCCTACCAAACCCGTAGTGATTGTGCTAGGAGCTGCCTTCTTCTGGCAATTTTACGGATCAGAAAATGTTGGTTTTGAGGCTGAATCTTAAGGACGTGAGACAGGCCTATCCACGGCAGGTTCCTGCTTCTGGATGACAGTAATCAGAGGGGCTGCAAGGCAAGCTGTCACAAACAAACAACCGCACTTGAAACGAACCACTTCCAGGTGTGACTTTTCAATCAGTGCAAACAAAACAAATTTGAGGCTGAAGCTGATAAATGCTACCCTCGTGACAAATGGTAAAGCTCTAAGTAAGGTGACCAGACATCCCGCTTTTGGCGGAACAATCCCGATTTTTAACAATTTGCCCTGCGGCATTTTTCAAAAGTCCCAATTTTTGGAAAGAATGCACGACAAGCTAAGGTATACAGTTTTCAACTGCCATGTGGCTAGTTCGCCAGGATATGAGTTTTATCAATGGTGTCCCACTTTACCGATGTTAAAATCTGGTCACCTTATCTAAGAGGGATCCTTAAGCCCCAAATTCCCAACTACTAAATCCATTAGAAACAGCCTCACGGTTCCAGAAAGTTCACAGAGAACTTCTGAATAAGCCAATGCTCAATGAGGAACTCTAAAATATTAAGTGCATTAAAATGAAATAATGCTGCTGTCTATCTAAAGTCTACCACACAGAGTTTCTTTTGAAAATAAAGGGTAAAAAATAATATCTGGGTCCTTTCTGTATCCCTGCCACCCATCACTACGTGGCCAAGAAATGGTGAGGTCGGAAACCTGAAGAATTTGGCCCATAAGGGGGCTCCATAAAGCCACGGGGGGCAGAAATAAAGATGATGGGTTCTCCCACAAGCTGCTTGAAGACCAATACCCCAAATTCACTGCCTTGAAGTTGATTTTGACTCATAGCTGCCCCGTAGGTTTCCAACACGGTGATTCCTTCCAGAAGTAGAGCCTCATCTTCCTCCCACCGAGTGGCTCATGGTTTCAGCTGCTGACCTTGCGTTAGCAGCCCAGCGAGGAACCAGTACGCCACCCAGGCTCCTTACGAACTGCTTGAAGCCCCGTATTTCCAAGAGTCCCTGCAGAGGGCAGAAGTCTTCCAACAAAGGCCAAGGCCCTGGGCTTCTGGGACCCCAGGTGGGAAGCTTCTTGCCTTCTAGCATTGACCCATTGCAGGCAAGTCTCTGGAGTCTCTTGAGGACTGGGATTTCTTGATCGATAAAGCTAGTTATCCCAGTCCTTTTGAGCTCAACACAATTCTCTTAAAGCAGTGGTTCTCAACCTTCCTAATGCCGTGACCCCTTCCTCGTGTTGTGGGGACCCCTCCACCATAAAATTATTTTCGTTGCTACTGTTATGAATTGGGTGACCCCTGTGAAAGGGTCGTTCGACCCCCCAGGTTGAGAACCGCTGTTTTAAAGGAAAAGAGATTCGAGATGCAGAACTGCTTTGTAAGCTGAAACACTTAATTTACCTGTGATTGGCTGCTAAACTTTAATGACTTAAGTCATTCAGGATGATCAAGAGCCCCCGGCCAAAACAGGAGCCTATTGGGGCACAAGGAGGCATCACAAATCTGCCTCAGCCACACCGGTCACTGACTTCAGCAGCAACAGAGTCCAGGTTAATGGTAGCCTTTGCGGAGAATCTCCCTTCCGAGAAGACATTAACATAGCGGGAGGTTTTAGACCGGCTAATACTCAGGAACCTCAGTGGCACCACGGTTAAGCACTCAGCTGTTAACCAAAAAGTTGGCGGCTCCTCAGACGAAAAGACCTGATGGCTATTCCCAAGCAACTCTCGGGGTGATCCTACTCCATCCACAGGGTGGCCAGGGTTGGCATCAGCTTCATGGCACAGGACAGCAGCAATGCTCAGGCTCACACTTCCCTGCGGAGCAGCAGAGCCCACCCTCTCCCCAGGACATGCCACACCCTTCATTGGGGGGTCAGCGGCCTGCCACATCAAACAGCTGAAGGAGGCAAAGCAGAGGGGGGCACAAAGGTCCACACCCTCCAGGACCTGGAAACGCAGTGGCAGCTGCAGAGGGCGTCGTTTGGTTGAGAGGTGGAATTTGGTTGCAGTGGCAGCTGCAGAGGGCGTCGTTTGGTTGAGAGGTGGAATTTGGTTGAGCGGTGGGAAGAAAGAGCTTACAATGAGTGCTTTGGTGAGAAGTGGGATGGACGCCTATTTAAAGGGGGAGGGACGAGGGAAATCGAGGGCCTGAGGGCAGGGAGCGGAGTGGCTAGGATGGATGTATCACAAGGCTGCCCTGCAGCACGAAGATGCTGCCTCCAGAGGCTCATCGCCTGGAACCACCACCACCGAGTCGGGCTCTGCTCCTGTACTTCACAGTGCCAGGCCGCCCTCTGCCCAGAGTCCCTTTTGAGGGTGGGGGAGGCCAGGCCAGGGGGGGTGCTGAGAATTCTACAGGGAGAACAAGTCCATTCTGCCCCCTAGCGATGCTGCATGATGGGGGAGAGCTGCCCGAGGGTTCCTTGGCTGGACTCTTCACGGGAGTCAGTCTCCTCAGGCCTTTTCTCCAGGGGAACCATCACCGTCTTGTTGAGCTGCTGGTTGCTTAACCACTGCACACCAGGACTCTAGGGTGTGCAGGACCCTGGGGCCAGGGTTGGGTGGGGAGGATCTGTGGCTAGAGAGAGGGGGTGGTGGGTGGCAAACTGCTAGGCCAACCCTGGGAATGGGACTCTGTGAGGAGAGGGGGCGTTCAGTAGGAAGTGGCGGGAAGGGTGCAGAGGCTGAGAGTGAGGCTGGAATGCAGCGTGGGAGAGGGCAGCCTGGGAGACAAGCTGGGGAAGGCAGGCAGGAGATGGGCAGACTGGACAGGGCGCCAGGCCAGGCTGGGGTTGGCACTTTAATCCACAGGCGCTCGAGGGACATGCTGAGGTTGAGCAGAGTCCCAATCAGAGCTGTGCTTCAAAGACGGCTCTGCAGGGACCCCGGGCTGAGCTGGAGGGATGGGGAAGGCCTGGAGAGTCAGAGAGCGGCAATTGTGCTGTCTGGGATGAGAGTCCAGCTGGTCAACCCAAGCAGGCATGGTGGGAATGGAGTGAAGGGGACTGCTCTGAATAAACGAAACAAAACAAAAACAGGAAAGGGAGCCGCAAGAGGACTTGACAACAGATGGGGTGAGGGTGGCTGAAAGGAGGTGGGCATCTGAGTCTTTGGAGCGTGGAGGAAAACAGGAAGAGAAGCCGGTTTGGGAAAGAAGATGGTGGGTGTGGTTTGATGTGATCAGAGGGGCATCCTAATGATGTCTCACACACACACACACACACACACACACACACACACACACACACACGCCACCTACTGCTGCTGAGTCAGTTCTGACTCAGCGTCACTGTGTGTTCAAGAACTCTCCCTAGCGTTCTCTCCGGGGTTGTCTTTATGGAAGTACATTGCGGCTTCCTGCTGCGGTGTCACGGGGTGAGTGTGAACTGCCAGTGTTTAGGTTGGTTAGGGGTGCGACCTGTGTGCACACTAAGGATGTCTAGGAGACACAGAGATGGGGTCCTGGCTCCCAAAGACGCACGAGCCAGAGACATCACTATGGAACATTATGTCCACAGGGGAGACAGCTGAGTGGAGCTGGGACTCCCCCCACCCTGAGAAAGCACACCCCGCAGAGATCGAGAGAGAAGTCCTTGAGGGGAAACCGAGTGTGTGTTGGGGAAAAGGAGAACGAACCTGTCAACTTCAAAAATAGGTCACGTTAACGCCGCGTCACAACAGCCAATAAAATCATTTCAAGAAGGAGACGGGGGCGATGAACAGCTGCCAGGCCCTTTAAATGCTTTATGTGCATCTTCTCACATAACCTTCGTCCCAACCCCTGAGGGAGCAGCTGCGATCACCAGGCCTGTTTCACAGATCAAGAAACAGGCTCAAAGCGACCAGGTCCCAGAGTTGGTAAACTGTGAAGCAGGTATCAAAGAGAGGTCCTGCATTAAAGCCCACACTCTTTACACAGGCGCACCTGACAGGTGCTCTGAGGCTCCTGCCTACCTTCGCCCTCACGTGCTGGCCTGGTCCCACGCCTCCCCTGGCTCATGTCTCTCTCGGTCCCCTTTGGCTTCTCTAACCGAGAGCTTTCCACCCCAGGGCCTTTCTACTTGCGGTCCGCTTGGATCCACCAGCTCTCACCTGGAGACCTCGGCTTAGAGCCCCACCCAGAGGACACTGCTGACCCCAGCCTAGAGTTGTGTCTCCTCCTCCAGTTCTACCACACACCTTGTTTACTTCCTTCTTGGCACACCAGGCAGCCCTGATGGTGCAGGGGTTGCATGTTGGGGCTGCAATCAGCATGGGCGGTAGTTCAAGACCAGCAGCAGCTCTCCAGGAGAAAGACTAGACTTTCTACTCCTGTCAACAGTTAGAGCAGGGGTCCTCAAACCTTCTAAACAGGGGGCCAGTTCACTGTCCCTCAGACCCGTTGGAGGGCTGGACTATAGTTTTTAAAAAAAACTATGAACAAATTCCTATGCACACTGCACATACCTTATTTTGAATTAAAAAAACATACAGGGCAAAAACACCCGGCGGGCCGGATAAATGTCCTTGGCGGGCCGCATGTGGCCCGAGGGCCGTAGTTTGAGGACCCCTGATCAGAAACTCACTAGGGGGTCACTATGAGTCAGCACTGCCTTGATGGTTATAAGGATTATTTTTAAAATGCTTCCCTATGTTCTCTTCTCACTGGACTGAAAACTCCATAAAGGTAGGGGCCTTGTTTTCTGTCCTCATCCTTATACCTGGTGGCCAGCACAGAGAACCGGCACTTCACCAGCAATCCAAGCAACCAGGTTACAAGTTGGGCTGCTAACTACAAGGTCAGCTGTTCCAACCCACCAGCCACTCTATCGGAGGACTATGAGGCTTTCTGTTCCTGTAAAGCATTACAAGCTTGGATATGCACAGCAGTTCTATACAGTAGAACTCTGTTCTATAGGATTGCCAGGACTTGGGTTCATAGACGGAGTTTTTGGCGATTACCCTGGGATGGTATTAAGTGCTGTGGAGATCCGGGGGAGTTTTTCTCTTCTGAGAATTTTTTTCTTAACTTAGAGTGGCCAGTTTTACCCCAACCTTGGGCTGCAAGGCGGACCTCCCCCTGCCCTTCCTTTCCTGATAGGAGGTGCAGCACCATCTCCTCCAGAGCGCAATGAGTCCGAGGCCTAACAGCTACGGACTTCAGACCTGAGGCAGTAACTCACAGATAGTTACTTAGAGGTCCCAGTCTATGTCCCTGTTTCATCTCTTAAGCTTTTTAGTTCTTCCCATGAGACGGTCAGGACCTGTCATTGTCTGCGGAAAAAGCTTCCTGGAACATCCCAGCTCCATAAAGGTCATGTTCCTCGACTTGGTACATGGCCTAGGCCTCTCACCCTCTCTGCGGTGAGCCCATCCCTTACCACCCAGGCCAGCTCCTTCCCCTGCGGCCATGCGGCAGCCTGGTGTTTCCAGGACTCAGGAGCACACGCCCCTGTCAGAGACACTGGGCCAGCTGTTGTTCCCTTTGTCCGGCATCCTCTTCCTGCCAATACCCCATGCTGCCTGTTCCCTTGTTCCAGGTCTCTGCTCCGAGCTTCCCATCTCAGACACATCAACAGTCCTACCACCTGCACCTCCCTCACCTGCTCAGCCAGCAGACACAAAATGTTTGACCGAATCAGTGAGTGAGGCGATGAGTAGACTGCTGGGGTCAGGTTCAGCGCTGTGGACATTCAGGAGGCTGTTTTTCTTCCAAGAAGTCCTTAAATCATGTTGGCCAGAGTTAGCCTAACCTTAGAGAGCAAAGATTACCCACCTCTCTCTCTCTCTCTCTCTCTCTCTCTCTCTCTCTCTCACACACACACACACACACACACACACACACACACACGATGTACAGTTACTAATTGTCTCACATCGACTAGGATGTACAAGCCAAGAGGACAAGGATGGCGTCTCATTTCCTAACTGCTGTATCCCCCACGCCTGGAATGCAGCAGACCCTCAGAATGTTTAGAATGATGGGTCCACATCAGTCACGCCAGCCCTGTGGTTGGACGCATCAATGACATTTCCCCTGGACTCAGATTGCGACACCAATACATGTTCCTGGGTAGCTCCCTTGGTTTCGACAGCTCTCCCCTGGAGAATGGACCCAAGAGGACAAGCTCCCCACTTCACAGTTCCCATGTACAAGGTTTTGGTGAAAGCTTGTCCCCGTTCTGTTTCTCTCTCTCTCTCTCTCTTTAAAATAGTCTCGTGTGCTCAGCGAGGGCACATGTGGTCGTTCAACAATTTCTAGACATGTTGCTGGGTGCCACTAGTTACGTTCTTCACGGTGCGTGAGCTTTCTCGCCGTACGTGTGATGGCGACTTCCCGTGGGAGCATGCTCACAGTATGTATCATGAAGACTTCCTGTGGCTTCATTTCCATCAACCTAGTCGCGTGCCCGCCTCCTGGCAGCCTGACCACTGCTTGACAGTAATCGCTAACCATTTGGTCTCATTCAAAGAGAGTGTGGAAACAGGCCTCAAACGAGGATGGAATGGTCCACAAACGTTGTGAAGCCCTTCTCCCAGAGGGGCTTGTCCCCTTTTTGAGGAGCACAGCATTTACGAGTGATGGGCATTCTGTTATGTAGCCACAAGGGCTTCTGGATTAATTGGGGGTCAAGGTGTCATGAGGATCTTAGGACAACCGTCTTGGGGCCTCCAGTCTCAACCAATGTAGTAAGTCTGATTTTCTTCTCTCTGTTGTTGATGTTGTTTGTTTGTTTGTTTGTATTGGGGGGGGTTGGTTTGCTCTCATGACTGAGATTCCGTTCTACATTCTACCAGGGCCATCGACTGCGGCCCAATTAGAGTGGGTCATCATGGTAGCTGGCCACCCTCTAGTTTGTCAAGTCTCAGGGTAGAAGCAGTTGTTGTTCCGAGACGTTGATCCTCGTTTCTGCTCTGAGTCGTTGGTTTCTATTATTTATATCTCTGAAGAGTCTTGTTGATTGGTTGGTGACAGCAGGGGAGGAGGATTTTCAGTGGGTGGAGAGATTGCTCCCAAACAGAGTCAAAACAAAACCCACGCCACCTGTTTCCTTTTGAGGATGGAGAGACAGAAGAGCCCATTCTTACCAGTTGACCACAGTCACCCTGTGGGGTGGCATCGATGCATTTGAATTACGGTGCTGGCGGAGAGGACCACAGACTGCCCAAAGAACAAACAAATCCGTCTCGGAAGAGGAACAGCCAGAGTTGCTCCTGAGAGGCAAGCATGATGAGACATCATCTCCCGTACTTTGGGCACGCTGTCGGGAGAGACCCGTCCCTGGAGAAGGACACCGTGTTTGGCAAAGCAGAGGGACAGTGCAAAAAGAGGAAGGCCCTCCTTGGCAAGTGGATGGACACACTGGCCGCCATCCTGGGCTCTGACATAAGAACAATTGGGAGGATGGCCCAGGACTGGGCAGCGTTTCGTTCTGCTGGACACTGGGGTGGACGGGAGTTGGAGCCAACTCGATGGCTCTCTAATAGCACCGAGGCCAGTCGGCTAAACCCACTGAGGCTGAACACTCCAGTGACAGGTGAGGTCGCTTCCTGAGCCAGCCACTCAGGTAGGAAGGGCAGGTACGAAGGGCTGCATCCCGCAGACCTCCCTTCAAGGAAGGAGTCGCTGGCCTGCTGCCGAGAGTGCAACTGACAGACAGCTAGCAGCTCCTTCGGGGTCAGAGGTCAAAGTCACATCCCTGCTGGGAACAGCTGCCTCTGGAACTCGGAATATAACGGGTGGTATAACGGCTGACCACTTTATCTAACCTGGCCAAGGTTTGGTGGGCACTTCCTCCATACCAGTCTGACCTTTTCCTCTTCCCAGTCTGGCTTCTTCACCCCAGCTCTTCCCAGGTGCTGGCTGCTAATAGACATTTTACAGTCCAAGCCCCCACTTGCCACCTGCTTTTGACAAGTCCCCATGGGACACGCCTATGTATTAGACATGTTCTAGGAGCTAAGAAATCAGAAGGAATCGATTAAAAACTGGAGCTCGTGTTTGATGATGCTCCTGGGAGTGCTTCTGTTTCCGTAAAAAGGAGATGCCTATAGCTAGGGCATTCCCTTCCCCTGCTCCCTGCCTTGGAAGGAAGATGTGATGCTGGAGCTGAACAGCTGCCTTGGGGTGACAAGGTGACAAGCCTGGGGGAAGTGCACTAATATGGCAGCCACTAGTCACATGTATGGCGATGGAGCCCTTGAAGTCTGGCGAGTCTGGATTGAGGTGTGCTGTAAGCTTAACACACACACACACACACACACACACACACACACACATACATGAGATTTCATGGCCTTAATATGGGGGTTTAAAAAAGTAAACTCTGATTTGAAGACGTGAGGTTAAATAAAACACATTAACATGATCCTACCCTTTCTTGGAATGCTTTTTAACATGACTTATCAAAAACTTTTACACTAGCTATGTGACTCTGCGAGCACTGGCCCGCAGACTCTCACACAATCGCCATTGAATTTCTAACTACCACCTCTCCCAACACCGGAACAAAATAAGGCAAAGAGAGTAATACAGCCCGTCCTCATTCTGGCCTCTGTAGTCAGCTGTTCAGGTCCTTGCCGCTGAAAGCAACCCTTGCAGACGGGTCGGAGGGTCGGGAGAGAGTGGGGCCCGGGAGCTGCTCAAGACCTGCTCTGGGCGGGAGACTGAACTCAACCAGGTCCTTACCCAGTAGACAGACAGACTCCCTTCAAGTGGGAAAGTCTCCTAGTAGGGCCTACGCCGACCTCAAAGGTACAGCGTTGACAGGGTGGGTTTAAAAGCTCGGATTGCACCGCGCAGGGCAAAGGAGAGCGAGGGCTTCTCTGCAGTCGGGGCGGCAGAGTGCTACATGGCTTTGCTTCCTTTCGCCCTGCCCACGAGCACGCATGTGTGTGGGTGCTGGTGGCCAGAGATTCCCTAACACTTCCTGCAATCCTGGTGCAGGAGGCTTCCTTCTTGCTCCAACACAAAGGAAGCCCAGCCCTTTGGCCTCAAACGCTGCCTGGCCCACTCCCTGGTCCTCTCTGAGAGCTCCAAGAGCAGGGGGTGGGAGACAGCCCCCAGGCCAAGCTGTGCTCCTGAGCGCAGGGCCAGCGGCAGAGGATGCTCAGGGAGCGCTAAGAAACTCCTTGTCTTCTCCGCAATGCTATCACCAGACAGAGCCCAGCGGCCCCCCAGAGGGTTTCCAAGGCTGTAATCTGTAAGGTGGCAGCATCCTCACTGTCTTCCTGCTCAGCTGTTCTAGATCCAGTGGCCCCATTCAAGACCACCCAGCCTCAGAGCCAGGATGCGGAGTCTAGCCCAAGGCTGCCCTGCCACAGGCCAAGGAAATCAGAGGAGGCAGCTTCCTGCTTCGGCCTCTCTTCCATAGGTGCCTCTTCCTGGCCAGCCCTCTCGCTCCCTTTTGCTATGGGCGTGCCAAGGGGAGGCAGCTCCAGGGAGGAGAACTTGGCAGTGCCTGTAATCATTTAAACACAGTGCACCTAGCTTTGGAATCAGACATTTTAACAATTTAGACCGAGACACATGCTTTCAGCTGTGTACAGGTAAGTGTGCACAAGGAAGCGCATTGCAGCGCTGTTGAAAATGGCAATCGGGAACCACCAAGGCAGCAGGGAAAGTTACAATGTAGCTGGAATGTGGAAGACTGTAAAAAGCCGAGAAAACAATCAAAGGGCCAGAGCTCCACAGAACAATTTGAAACAATAGTCAAGGCAGGTGTGTGTGGGGGTGTTTCAGGGAGGCCGGGTGGGGGAAGCATACACAAGTGCATACACTATTTTTTTTTCATAAAAAAATAAGGATAGCTACAGATGAATGGTGGCACGTGCCCACAATGGAATAGGAGCACAGGCATGTTGCCATTGGGATAGACTTGGAAAACTTCGGGCTGAGAGAAATAAGTCAGTAGTGGGTTACTCGCTGGGCTGCCAACCACAAGGTCAATAGTTCAAAACTACCAGCCTCTAGGAGGAAGCTAGATGAGGCTTTTTTCTCCTGTAAAGAGTTAGTCTCGAGTGTCTCTGCCATCCTCAGCGTGGTGTTGCTCCGACTTCACCATGTCATCTCATAAGACTTTTAGGATCAAGAGATTCCTGGCCAAGAAACAGAAACAGAATCGGCCCATTCCCCAATGGATTCGAATGAAAACCGGTAATAAAATCAGGTACAACTCCAAGAGAAGACATTGGAGAAGAACCAAGCTGGGTCTGTAAGGAGCCCCCTGAGGGATGGCACACATGACCGCATTTTCCCAGTCTCAAATCATGTTGTGTTGCATTAAGACTTTTGTCCCCATCTGATCAAATGATCTTTTATTGGCAAATCTGATTTATTCCAGTTTTTTTTGCTTCCTCATCAAGTCTAACAATAAATAATGTAAGGCTTTTGGTTTGAAAAAAAAAAAAAAAAAGAGTTCGTCTCAGAAACCCACAGAAGCAGTTCTACTCTGTCCTACAGGTCACTATGGATCAGAAGCAACTAGAAGACAGTGTGTTTGGGTTTTTGGTTTTAGAAGGGCATGTATTAGTCTTGCAAGAATAAGCCAATGATTTGGGGGAAATGAAGGTGGTGAGTTATGGGGGTGGGAATGCGGAGCACAGCGGCTGCTTAGGGGCATTGAGGGTATGGTAGCGGTGGTAGAATGACCTAGAAAGGGCAGGAAGGATGGCTGCCACCTGAATGAGCACAATCACCTACATTCCTCGTAGAGGCAGGGTTACTGTCGCTGCGACAGCAAAGTCAACAATAGTAATGAGGGGACACACACCTGCACAGACCTGCTACACCTGTGGGGACTTCCAGGAAACAGCAGGGTAGTTGCTTCTCGGGAGGGGAGCCGGGCTTCTGGGGAGAACAGCCTACTTTTCACAGTACATATTTTGAATCTTATCTTCTTTATCTATTTTTACCATGAGCATGTCATGCATGAAAGAGTTTCATAAAAGAAAACCAATTCATTTTGTCTTTAAAAGATGGGGAGGGGACCCAAACCCTCATGTTTAAAAATATATTCATAAAATGAGCTGCAGTGGGTCTGATCAGCCACTTCCTATGAAAACAGCCAAAAAAAGAAAGTGCAGTTCATCTCGGCTTCACTCCGTTGGAAACAGAGCTTCTTCCAGCCGAGCCTGCGGCACTCAGTGTCTTGCACACATGCACGCACACGCACGTACACGCTTCAGCCCCCAGTCGCACTCCACGAGGCTGCGATGACAAGTGTGGTCTTGAACACAGCCCGACTGGGAAGCTTGTCAGATGGAGAGCTGCCAGCAAAGCCCTGTCAGGTGAGTGAGCCAACCCAGACGACCGGAGTGTGTGAAACTTTGTATTCGTCTGGTACTGGTCACACCCCAGAGGCCAGCCTGGGCTCTATCAGCTATGACCACAGCACGGTACTTGACATGCCTCTGGGGCACTGCAGAGCCGGCTTGGAGGCCTGTAGAGGTAGTGATTTCAGAGGTCTGGAATGCCAGATACGTTTATCCGGGATAAGAGATAGCAGCCTTCCGCCTGGCTTCACCCTGTCCCCCTGCCGACTCTCCCTCCCGGCTTCCCCACTGGGCTTTTTTTGATGAAGCTTGGGAGCCACAGGCTAAGCTGGGTCCCACGGATGAGCCCGAGCTCCACCACCTACCAGTGGAAAGCCTCTGCTGGGGCAAACAGGGGCAAGGGTCGCTCCCCATCAGAAGCACGGCATGTGGGGTGGCCCTACTGGACACTCCCAGGCGGCAGACATTGCCCCCTGACAGGAGGATGCCAGAGTTCTAGTCCTATAGGCTGGCGTCACTTCTGCTGGTGGCTTACGAGTTGGTGAACCCTTTCCTGCAAACGTGCTGTATGGCCGTGATGGTCCGTAATGGTGCCCTGTGATGGCAGGCAGCCTCGTGGAATGATCTCGGGGTGAGGCCGCAGAGGGCTTGTGGTCAGTGGGCTCTGGCTATGGATTTTTTCCTCCCAGGCTGTCCATCCATCCATCCATTCATCCACCCATCCTGCTCTCCCTGGCTCTCATCTCCTCCAACACATGCTTGTATTCTCACTACACAAGCAAATGCACTCCTCCTAGAATCTCTCTGCCTGTGTTGCCTCAGCTCTCAAAGTAAATTCCTATTCAGCTGCCAAGCCCTAACTCATACCTCCTCCTCCGGGAAGCAGTCCCAGACTACCTCAGTCACGTTAGTTGCTTGGCTTCCCGCACTCGGGCAGAACAGTGCACACACCTCTGTCACATCACCAGCTGGGAATTTAATCATCATCGTGGTGAAAGGCTTCCTGATTGCTTACTGTGTGCTCAGCAGTATTCTGAACACCTCACAAGCATCACTTCTTTCCTTTAAAGTAACAGCCAGCATAAAGGGCCATGGCTGTGTGCGGACAACAGTTCCCGTACCAAACTGGGGGATGCAGATCCTTCTGGGCTGTTGACACCAGCAACATAACTCAATTGGGTGTGATATTTGACTCAGGTGTTGCTCTACTGCAAAGCCAATGCCAGTCTGGAAGGACTGCCAGTGGCTTGATTCCTGGTTCACTCAGTTCTTAGACAAACAGAACCACACCCAGAGAGAGGATCATTAAGTCCCTAACAAAACCCTGATAAGTAATCATTGCTACTAAGAAATGATGCCAAGTTAGAGTAAGCAACTGACAACTGAGCCACCCTCTAGAGCAGGGGTCCTCAAACTTTTTAAACAGGGGGCCAGTTCACTGTCCCTCAGAGTTGGAGAGCCGGACTATAGTTTTAAAAAAAACTATGAACAAATTCCTATGCACACTGGACGAGTCGGCTGCTAAGTAGGACAGGCAGTGGTGGCAAAAACACCCGGCGGGCCGGATAAATGTCCTCGGTGAGCCAAATGTGGCCCACGGGCCGTAGTTTGAGGATCCCTGCTCTGGAGTCTAGAGGCCTTCAGATCACGCTGTCTGCTCCCAGCACCTCCACCAGGCCCCTCTTCTCCACGAAAGTCCTGGGACCGCCCCCCAGACACACGTGCACATAAGCAGCAGAGTGCTATAGCACATTTGATTATTGTGAGGGGTCCTTGTGTGTTCATTGCTGCAGCCCAAGCCCACTCTAGATGGTACAGAGATGGGACCCCATAAGCATAGATGCTAGCTGAATCCTATTTACTCAAACTCTGCCACCTACTGCCATCGAGTCGATTCCGACTCACAGCGACCTTTATAGAGAGGTTGTCAATCTTTATAGGACCAGACAACCTCAACTTTCTTCAGAGGAGCCGCTGGTGGGTTTGAACCGCCGACCTTGGCTAGCAGTCAAACACTCATCATAATGGAGCTTGACTGTGTGCCTGGAACCTGACACACCTGCTTGTGTATGTATGTTTTCTCATTAAGGATCAACCATGTGCTCAGGGTAAACTAGTACGCCAGTGTAGAGTCAAATGCGGTGTTTGAGCAAGGCAGGGCCAGTTCACATTTGAAGCAAGGGAGGACCCACCTCTGTGAGTCTTTTGCTTAGTTCACACTAAGAGGTACAAAACACCAGCCTGCTAGAGGTGGGCATTAGCCATTCACACATGAGTCAGTCCCATATAGAGAGGACCCATACCATCACTATGAGCAGTCACTATGGAGACAGACCCTGCTGTTGATCTGTCCCACGCCATAATGTCCTTGGGGGCCGCTCTTCCTCCTGTTGATCATGTGATGCTGGAGATGGCTGCCATTCACAGTCACTGTTCTTCTAGCCTTGGCCGCCAATAAATGGCCCAGAGGGAGGCCATTCACAATCCTTCCTTATTGACACATTTCCCTCCCACATTGAGCTAGAAAAGGAAGATGCTAGCCTTGGAGTTCATAGGATCATAAAGATACAAAATAGAAGCTAGTAGCCAACCCGAGGGAACAAGCTGTGCTGACTCAGGTCGGAGCAGTCTGGGATGGGTGGGAGGAGGGGAGTTGTGCGAGTCTGCACTTTGTTGTTGATACAAGTTAATGATTTCCCTGCTCCATTAGGATTGTTTGAGTTGGATTTCTGAAACGTGCGGCTGAACGGGCCTCATGAACAGTCACAACTCAACACGCAAAGCATCTTCAAACACACCCTCCTCTCCGAGGGACCACAGTCGGGTTTGCTCCTCCTCCTAAGAAAGGTTTAAGAACACATGGGCAAGAAGCACTCAGACTCAGCATCACTAACTCGAGATGCTTTCTTTCCCTCTGCAGCTTGGGGAGGGGCGAGCGGGGGAGCGAGGAGTGAGGACCTGCCAACCACAGGCCACGCTCATGAAATGGATGCTGGCTAGACAGGTGTGTCAGCCAGCTGTGATTCTGAGAGACAACTGTTCAGAGGCCAACCTTCCCTTCCATCTCTCTGCTACCTGACCCCCTGGAAAGCTGCCTGCAAACCACCCAGGGGGTCCCTCAACAACCAGAAGTGTGCCCTGTCTGGGGTAATGACATTATATAACAGAGCAGGGGCTCTAATGAAAGAGTTAGCCTGCCATTGCTCAAACACTGGAAATGTAACTTAGTTGTTAGGGGATTTGGTGTGTTGAGATTTAGTTTGTTAAAACAGAACCAGGATGTAATAGCCCCCTTTAAGCCTATTAGTTATTCAAGGTCAGGGTCTACTGCAAAACCTGTTAATTAGTCAACGATATTCTAATTCAGGAAAGGCTTGGGGGAGGGGGGCGGTTGCAGTACTGGTCAAGAGCCCCTGGAGAAATAAAGATATCAATTGAAGGTCTGATCACCCCTTGGGAAAATATGAACTGTTTCCTTTGAAGCTTGCTCCCTTTTGTCCCATTGCTTGAAAGCCCTGTGATCATTGTAAAACCTGCTAATTACCTCCCGGGGCTATTGCTAACCCTGTTTCTTGTCACATAGTTTAAGGTACATAACTTACTTGAGTTTGACTGAATTAGGAAGCAGCTGGGAGGCAGCACACCCAACCGGTTCCTTCTGTCAGTGCCTGCAGAAGTAAACTTAGCATTGTTGACCCCATCTTGCCTCTGTCTTTGGCTGTAACAGTGGCAGGCTCTCCCAGGGCCCCTGGGCAGCCGGCAACAATCTGACATCTACAGGCCCCAGAAATGTTACAAGGAAGCCACCAAATGCAATTACTGAGAAGGGGGATCCTCGGAAGTCGAAGAGCTTCTCCTTCCTCTAGCTCTGAAGAGCTGCCCGGTGGACTCTGAACAATACAGCCAACACAACTAGGAAGGGAGGCGTGGGGGAGAGCAGTCCTCACGTGCCCGCTCTTTTCCTCTCACATGCCATCTCCTCAGCCAAGGCCGCAGCTCGGCAGGCCAAATGCAGGTGGTGCCCGGGTGGCGGGTGTGCATGGCTAAAGTGGTGGGTCTGCTCCAGCCTCACGGGATGCCCCTCCCATGCCCCGTACAGTTGGCACACCCCAGGCTTGGAGGAGCTTGGCAGTGGTCTCCCCAGGGTAATGGAAAGCAGCTGTATCCCATGGGGGATTCAACGGCTCCTCATCACCACAACAAACCCACAACAGTCCCGATTGCCAAGGAGAGTCAGGCCTCTTGTCCTGGGATTGGCACCGACCGGAATTCCATGGGCTCCGCCAGAGCTGCCTCCTGCGAAGTCTAAATGCAGCACGCTCGATTTTAACCTAAACACACAGCCTGGAGCCCCGCCAAGGCTGACAGCCCCCGAGGGTCCCAGAGCCTTGACTTCTAGCTGACCAATCCCAGAGCCTTGACTTCTAGCTGACCAATCCGCGGTGGGCATGTCAGAGACCGAGAGGTGGGAGGCATTCGGCAGCCCTGGGCTCACTGATGCTGTCTATGGCCAAATGCCTGGGGGGACGCGTCCCCTTCCCCGGGGCAACGTTAACTGCCACTGTGGTCCGGGCAGGGAGGTGTATCCTGGGTACGGGGAGGGGAGAGCGCAGAGGTGAGAGAGAGGGGAAAGCAGTAAAGACGTGCTTACCAGCCATTTCATTAAAAGCCCGGTGAATCCTTCTGAAAGCTTTGCTCCCAGAGGAACACTACTCCCTAATTATGCCTCTCTATAGAATTTCGGGCTTACGCTCTGGAACCAGATAGATCAAAATTACACTGTCGTTGTGTGACCTCAGGCAAGTTAATTAGCCACTCAGTTTTCACATCTCTAAGATAGCACAAAGGTACCAGCACCACTGTCTATTGAGACGATGAACATAGAAGGAACATCTGGGTGCTGGGCACTGGGTGCACATGTGTGAGGAACAGAAGGATTTCTCTTAAGTTGTCTCCCCAAAATATATGCCAGATTTAGCTTGAAAATAATTGTTCACTAGGCAGCGAAAGTAGGTCAGAGGTTATTCTCCCTAACATCAACCATCAAGAATGGATTGGGAGTCATTCTCACTGAGAGGTATCAGCTGTCTAGATCAAGCAGACGCCACTGCTTATCCCACAACAAATAGGCCCATTCCTTTCTGTTATTGTTCCCTCGAAGCAGTGCCCATAGGCAAGCCCGGGACCACTCTAAGATGACTAAGCTTAGGTTACTATCTTGCCACACATGACCCCCCTATTCCCTCCTCTTACTATTGCACATTCACCCCTAGGTCATCCCCCTCCTATTGCTTGTATTGCCTATGTTACAACCCCTCTCTATGACGTAGGTTGTTGTCTGCTATCAGGGGGCTTGCATGCCTCCCAGGATAGTAATTGCCTGCTTTATTGTATGAGACCCCAGAATGATCAAACCTGTTCAAGGATGAATTGTACTGCCCCTCTCTGTGATGCATGATGCTGTGATGTATCCCCCTAAAGTAATATGATGCATGGTTAGCAATAAATAAGGAGAGCTGCTTCTCAAGAGGGGCTGTTCCCAAGGGGTGGCTGGCTGAGGGTGGCTGGCCGAGGGTGGAGAAGGTGGTTAAGGAGGACGAAGCAGCGGCTTCTTCTCTGACGGCTAAGCCCCCTCCACGAGGACCATCAAGCCTAGCTGAGGTGAGCAATGCTACCATGAATTGCGTCTGACTCCATTACTTGACTCCATCCTTTAACTCTCATGCTCTCTATGACTTTACTATAATCTCTACTTATCGCTGTATAATTACGCCTACCGAACCTGTGATGTTTTGTGGGGTTCCCTCTTCCCTTTAACCCCACACACATGCACATATACAATACAATGAATGGTGGATCCTAGAGGCGTCAATGGTAGTTAGAATAGGAGCGGGAGTGGGATGACGCCCAGCTTTTGCCTGACCCCCCCCCCCCAACCTGGCGTGTGGAGAACTGCTGGGGCCATCGCAACACGGCGGAAACTTCCAGCCAGGAGAGGATGTGCATGTACGAACCGAGGAAGCAGACTCCGCTGAATGTTGAATTCAGCCGAGCCAAACCCAACGACACGCACTCCCTCCCACCCACGTCTCTGAAGAGACCCAGGACGGCGGCATGGCAACAGGTTCCTGACACCCCAACAAGTCAGCCTGCACCCCTGGATGGGTAAGAAATCTCTGGGGGGGGGTTCCCGTTTACCTTGGTGTTTGTGCATGACTTCCCTCGCTTATATTCTTTGTGGGACCCACGCTTGTCCAACTTGTGCCACAGGGCTTTGGCCTTCCAGCTGGTCACCTTGGACTTGAGTTTGGAATAGAAGTTCCTGTGGTCCAGAGGGTCGAGGTCCAGGTGTCTCGTGAGGATGTTGAAGGCCTGGAGGGTACCTTTGCATGTGGTGGCCTGGACAAAGTTTTGAAAAATCTGCCCAGCCTGAGTCTGTTTCTCGTCTCCATTTTCTGCCATGTCTCCAGAGCCCCCCGTGCGGAGCAGTGGTCTGGAGAGAGGAGAGAACTTGGCAGCGGTGGTGGTGGAGAACCTGCGGAAACGTCAGCCCTGGGAAGGTAAATGGAGACAGAAGTGAGCTTCAAGGGCAAAAGAGTAGGCTGCTGAGAGGTAAAAAATAAAATCCTTGCAGAAACGAAATCACCAAGCGCCTCTAGAAAACACCCGGCTGCACCTTCTAACTTGGCAACCATCCTTGCCGGCAATCCCTTTGTCTCCCCCACAGCCCACTCTTCCCTCCGGCTGAAGAGAACCACAGGCTGTCCAGAGCCATGCGCTAGCAGAGGCCAACATGACGTGGCCATCTTGGGATGAGCAGATGGTTCTGGAAATAGTAGCTAATAAAAGCACTAACAAAAACATGTTCCAGATTTAGCACCATTGAAAACCTATCATTCTTGGTGTTGCAAAGTGATTGACAAATACTAATGTGACCCAGCCATGTTTCCTGAGACTGTGGCAAAAGGAAACCCAAATCAGAGTCCCCTGTGGGTTTCACCACCGTCAGCTATCTTTCCAAGTCTGAAGTTTAAAGCCTTCCTTCATTAGTCACCAGACGGTAAGTTATTCCCCTAGAAAGACGCCAAAAGGCAACTCCTCAAGTTCCTGGTTGTCTCTGGAGGCACACCGGCTGCCTCAGTTGGTAGATGGGACAGACAGGGACACACAAGGATGGGCACACAACCATGCACCCACACCTCTCCTCTCAAACTGGCAACAATTTGCAATAAGTGCCTAGGCGAATGGAAGGGGGAATGGAATGAGTGCTCATTCACATCACAAAAATAGTTTGTCTGGGTTTGGGCATGGTCCTCTCTCTCTCTGCCCTATTCTAACCTCAGGCATTTCTTAGGAAAGGCATTTAAGTTTCAAAGCAACAAAAATAAATGAGAACTGATTTTCCAGAGCACCAGCTCGTTTTCTAGAATCCAAATGAGTACAACCAGCATGGAGGGACTGGGCTGCGCTGGCTGTCTGGGGGATGGGAGCAGGGGTCTTCAGAGGATGGCATGGCTGAGACAGCGCAGCAAGGGGAGGTAGGCAGACACACCGAGCCCGAGGCCCTCTGGTGACTTGACTGGCTGGTCAGACTGAAAAGCAAAGAAAGGTGTTTATCTTCTCCCTTAATCCCTTACTCATTCATCCAGTGACAATTATAGAGTCCGTGGCACCATCTGTGCAGACGGTTACCACACTGGGCTGCTAAATGAGAGGTTAGAAGTTCAAAGCCACCCAGAGGTGCCTTGGACGACAGGTCTGGCGATCAACTTCTGCAAACTGGAGCCACTGAAAACACTAGGACGCCTACTCAATGATACTGATATGCATACATTCCCACGCCAAGATCCAAGCACCATGCTGAGTTCTGGGGATGGAGAGATGACCAACTCAGGGCCAGGCCCAGCCTAGGGAGGACACCAGGCAAGAAAGAGAGGTTGCCAAGGACCAGACAAGTGCTTTGAGGCCAGGAACACAGAGCCCGGACGTCCCGAACAAGTCCTGTTTGACGGGACCCAGAGGAGGCCAGAAGCTACTCTCTTAGGAACACAGGGAATTTTTACTAGGAGACTGATCCAAACCAAACCTATTGCCGCCAAGTCGATTCCAAGTCATAGGGGCCTGATAGCACAGAGTGGTACTGTGCCATCGGCTTCCAGGGCTGCCTGTCACCCTGCGGAGCACAGGCTCATCTTTCTCCTGCAGAGTAGCTGGTGGGCTTGAACTGCTGGCCTTTCCATTGGCAGCCGAGTGCTTAACCACTGCAACACCGGGGCTCCTTAGGAGAAGACTGGGGGTGTGGGTGGGAGATGGGGGTGTTCCAGGGAAAGCAAGCACCATTCAGATAGGAGTCTGGGAAGAGCCAGTGCCCCGGAGGGATGACAGCATGCTCAGTGTGTCAGACCTGATAATGAGGTGGGGAGGAGGGGGAGGGGAGGGGGTGTCCAGGGCAGATCTATGCTATGCCAACGTGGGGAGCTGGCTTCCCCGTGGTCTGAGCAGAGCAGGAAAGGACCACTGAGAACAGGATATGGCCAAGGGTGGGCGGCGGGTGGTGAAGCTGGGGGTGAGTCTCAGAGTAGCTTCTGGCCTCTTCTGGCTCCCGTCAAACAGGTCTTGTTCGGGACTTTGGGGCTCTGTGTTCCTGGGCTCAAAGCTCAGGACTGCCCAGACTGCAGTACAGAAAGCTGAGGTCAGCGGCTCATGGAGCAAGTGGGGGACTCGCGTTTCTCTTTGGGGAATAAAAGTACACTCAAAGGGAAGCAAATGACTTCAAGGTGCCACCCACAAGGAACAGTCTGCTGGGGGCAGAGAAGTGTTCCTGGTGCCAGCCAGCCAGACACCAGAGGAGCGTCAGGGCCGTACCAGCAGTACCCACAGGACCCTCACTCCCACCTTCCCTCGAGCCTCCAATACACCTGGCCTCCCTGCGGGAATGTGTACATCCTGCCTCTAGACCCAGCTGAGGTCCACACCCCAGCCAGGCCTCGGTCGGCCGTGACACCATACCTGGCTATTCTGGTCCACGTAGCCCCCTAAGCTTGGAGAGCGGCTCTGCTTGGCCTGGATGTGTACAGCGCTCCCTTGGACATCGCTCATCCAAACACGGCCAAGGACAGCACTGTGGCTCTCCCCACGTGCACACTGGGCCACCCGGGGAGCACCACCCAGAAAGTCCTTCAGGGCATCCGACCATTCTCTGTCTCGTCCATCGTGCGGACTGCTGTGCTGCCCAGCACCGAACAAAGTGGGCAGGCGCCAGCAACAAGCACAGGACTAATGGAATCTGACTGCTCTCCTGCGGCATCCTGGGGTGTCACAGGCAGTTAAAGGCGCTTGGCTGCTAACGGAAATGCTGGCGGGCCAAGTCTACCCAGAGGAGCCTCCAAAGAAAGGCCTGGCAACTTCTGAAAAAATGGAAAGCCTGGGGTTGTCACCGATTAGGATGGAGCCGGTTTGGTTGATGGTTGATGCCCGGCAGTCCTTTCTGCGGAGGGGCTGGCGGTCCCAAAGCTTTGGAGTTCTTCTAGCCTGAGGTCAAAGCTCAGAGTGCTCCCCTCCGCCACCCAAAAGCTATTTTGTACAAGCCACTTACACTCTGGCCTTCAGTTTCTTTTCTTTTTTCTTTTATGCCAAAGACTGCTGCTAATCCCTGACCTTGCAAGGCTGCTGTGAAGGCTGGGAGCCAGGGAAGAAGGAGAGACCAGACACAGCCATGCACACTGCATCTGTCAGCATACGGGGCAGGTTTGTGTCTAGGAAAGGCACCCGTTTGGGGGGCAGAGGGGAGAAACACCCAAACTTTGATAAATCAATTCTCCGGACTGCCAATTCCTCCATGTTTAAAACAGTGAAACTATTTAGAAACATAGAGCCAGATGACTCACAGAGAATGATTTTACAGGCTGGAAGAACCTGTCTCCTTCCGGCCCACACTGTCTTCCCTCCTCCCCAAGAGAAAAATGAACAACTTAATCTTAGGGCCCCGTGCAGAAAGAGCCAAAGGCGGTGCCGAGGGAGTGCATGGAAGTGGGAGTTCCAGGAACTAGCCCTTATCTGGAGCGAGATAAGGGAGGTGGAGGGAGATGGTTTGAAGGGGGAGATAAACGCAGCCTTGGACATGTACCCCGCAGTCCGTACCAGGCTCAGGCTGGCTGGCCCCGATCTCAGCTCATGGGCTACAACCTTTAAAATCAACTTTCTCATTTAAAGCAAAGACCTTAAGAGTTATCCTAGTACCCACAGTCGGTAGGTCTCCTTGCAGAAGAACATCAGAACATTCAGAATTCAAAAATCAAACCCCGCGCCCCTGGAGGGGATAAGCAGGCTGCCATGGCTTCTCTGAGGCGGAGCAAGCATGGGTGTGGATCTGGTCTGAAAAAAAAAAAAAGGTGCTGGTGATGTGACTCTGGGGAAATTACCTCACCTACCGCAGCCTTGCTCTTCTCTTCTGTAAAACGGGACAATAATGCCCATTTCAAAGGGCGGTGAATTAGTGGGCTCGTGTGTGCTAGGTTTAAGAATAGTGATGACTGTACAACTCTATGTTAATGGGCCTGAAGGATGGAATTGTAGGATATGGGAATTAGATGCCAATAAAACTGCTCAAGAAAGGGGTGGGGCGGTGTCGACATGACGCGGAGCCGAGTGGCCGGCACAGCAGTGGCTGCAGCGCTGGCTGCTCCTCGGACTTGGCTGCTCCGCAGGAGAAAGGCACGGCAGTCTGCTTCCGTAACGATTTGGAGCAAAACACACTCATTGCCATCGAGTCAATGCTGACTCATAGTGACCCTCCGTGGGTTTCCGAGGCTGTAACTGCTTCCGGGAGAAGCAAGCCCAGCCTGCTGGTGGCTTCAAACTGCCGACCATGCAGCTCACAGCCCAAGGCATCACCCACGACACCACGAGGGCCCCCCCATAAAGATTACAGTCCTGGGAGACTGATGGGGCAGTTCTACTCTGTCACGTACAGTGACTACACATCAGAAGGTTGCTGTCAATCAGAATCAGGTAGGCAGGAAGGAGTGTTTCGGCCACCCTCGCTCACGACAACGCAAAAGCCCAAACCACAAGGAAAGGATAAGGGACCGTCACTCATAGGCGGAACGCCTTCTCGCCAGCTTCCCAGATGAAAGAGTTCTATGCACCTTAAAAGCAGAGGATTCGAAAAGCTCACTGCCTTGGTATCCTAAGCATAGTGACCCCGGAGAAGAGTGTCAAACTGCCCCTGCGGGTTCTGGGACTGTAAACCTTTATAGCCCGCTACACCAGCAGGGTTTTCAATCAGAGCGGTCTTTCAATTCAGGAGATCTGGGTACCGACCCACTGCCTCCCAGTGTACCCTAGGCCCCGCCACTTACTTTCTGACGTTCAGTGTTCCCATAAGCGGGGACGTGGCAGGTGCTCATCCAGGTCACTATAGCAACGACTGAACTGTGGAGGGAAAGTACCAGCCCGGCACTGCGAAGGACCCGGGAGCTGGAGCGGCCGGCCGGCCTTTCTCCTGGAGAACCAGGGCCCATGCCCTTCGTGGGGTTTCTGTCCCCTCCTCCCAGAGAGGAACGCCAGGTTTTGTGTGGTTTTTTAACCAGAGGATCCTGAGGGACATAGCTTTTCATTCTTTCTTTTTTTCAACTTTATAATATGTTGTTATGACTGTAGCTTTTCTTGTTTTGTTTTTTTAAATCATTTTATTGGGGCTCATACAATTCCTATCACAATCCATACATACAACAATTGTATAAAGCACATTTGTACATTCGTTACCCTCATCATTCTCAAAACATTTGCTCTCTACTTAAGCCCCTGGCATCAGCTCCTCATTTTCCCCTTCTCTCCCCACTCCCTCCTCCCTCATGAACCCTTGATCATTTATAAATTATTATTTTGTCATACCTTACACTATCTGGCGTCTCCCTTCACCCACTCTTCTGTTGTATGTCCCCCAACTTTTCTTTCTTAGTCTCCCTTATTAACCACCCCCAGCTGTGGTCTTTTTCTAGCTTGGTATGAAATTGAAATAAAACTGACTGCCCAGAAATATGAACAAACGATTTCTGCATGTTCTGGGAAACAACAGGACGTGATGTTTCAGCTTCCAATAATAACCTTGGAGCAGCGTGGCTGTTGCCCTTGTTCGAGGTTCCTCTGCCCGCCTGCCTCGAGTCACAGGGCCGTGATTGCAGGTGACGGCATGGCTAAGGAGCCCACACAGGTCACAGCACAAAGTCCCCGCTCTGGAGCACGTGCTAAATGAAGGAGTAAGAGACAGAGCAAATGCTTGGGTCACAAGAATAGTCGACATTGCGTGAGCAATCACCGAGGAGACTTTATGCATTCGGCTGCCAATCACAAAGTTTGCTGTTTAAAAGCACCAGGTGTTCTGTGGGACAAAGATGGGCCTTTCTGGCCCCATGAAGATGGCAGCCTTGGAAATCCAAAGGGGCCGTTCTCTTCTGTCCTACAGGGTCCCTAAAAGTCAGAATCGACTGGATGGCTGTGAGCTTAGCTATGGCTTTTTATGGCGCCCAGTGTGTTCACAGCTCTTGGTGCATTACGGCAATTCATCACCATGAAATAGCAAGGCATGGAGAGATACTATCGCTAAGCTCATTTGTCAAAGAATTAGAAAACTGAGCATCTTGTCCAAAGTCTCATGACTATCAATGGTGAACCTGAGACTAGATGCTAGAATTCGAAGCCACCAGCCGCGCCCCCACCCCCCATGCCCCGACCCTCCATGATTACCCACCCCACCCATCCTGCCCCACATCAAGTAGAGGGCACGAAAGCTATGTACGTTGATATGTTCTTCCTCACAGGCAAAGCCCTGAACCTCATGACTTCACACAATGCACGCTCATTGCTCACATAGGTTAAGCTGAAGACACATGTTCCTGGTCAGTGATGGGCTTTCCTCCACGTGGGTGTCAAGGGAATGGGGCCCCTTCTTCCTTGTGACTCTGCCACCCTCAGCAGGAGAGCAAGAGGACCCCTGGCAAGTCCTAGAAGTGGAGGACACCCTTCTGCTCACTGCCATCTTCTAGCTCTTGTCACATGGGCTTGTGGGGTTCCAAGGGGGGCTGGGGAATGATGGAGCCCAGAAGAAGTAGGGATCAGCTAGCCTGGCTGCCATACTGACCAAGACTTGAGAACCACCGCACAGCTAGCGTTTCATTGGCATACTTGCCACTGCCCTTGTTTGACCTTGCATTGAGATCTCCTCCCTCGAGATGCCTGCTGGGGAGCTGGAGGAACGAAGAGGAGGGGCGCACCACACACTGAAGCCTCTACAACCAGGGACCCTGTTTCCGATTTTGTGTGCAAGGCAGCACTTACCATGTGAGAAATCAGCTTTCGTGATGAGAAGTCCTTCGAGACTCGGTGATTTACCTTTCACAGGGGAGAAATATCACCTCCACTGAGTGCTGTCAGGTTGGTTCTGACGTATAGCAACCCTGTGTACAACCGAAGCAAACACTGTTCCTATGTGTACGTGCAAGAGTGTAGCCACTGGGTCTGTTTTCCACATTTGGAGTCTTTTTCCTCTGACTCTCCATTTTACCAAGCATAATGTCCTTCTCCGAGGGCTGATCCCTCCTAATACCATGTCCAAAGTGAGGTGAAGTCTCATGCCCATGCTTGCTTCTTGGGAACTTTCTGGCTGACTTCTTCCAAGGCAGGCTCGTTCATTCTGCTGGCATCCATGATATACTTAAAACTCCTTGCTCTCACTACAGTTCGAAGGCATCAGTTCATCTTGGGTCTTCCTTATCCACTGTCAGACCTTTGAGCATCTGAGGTTAGAAAAACCACGACTTGGGTCAGGTGCACCTTGCTCCTTAAAGCGATACCCTTACATTTTGGTACCTTAAAGATTTGCCCAGGGTGATATGTTGCTGGCTTGCTTGGCTGTTTCTTTCCTGGGCATTGATTGTGGATCTATGTAAAATGAAATCCTGGATACTTTCAATCTCTTCTCTATTTGTCATTCTGTCTAGTTGTAAGAATTCTTGTTCCATGTTGAGGCGTTGTCCAAACCTGCAGGCTTTGACTTTGGACTGAAAGTCTTGGGCTTTCATCAGTAAGTCCGCACACAAGGTTGAGCCATCTGTTGGTTGCTCGTGAGCCTTCCTCCAATCCTGATGCCTCCCCTAGTCTTCTTCATAGCATCCAGCTTCTTGGACTATTTGCTCAGCATATCCACATGGAAGCCCCCACACCCTATGAAATTGGCCCGTGTCAGAAAGCCTTCCCTCTGAATAAGACAGATCACACGGGGTCTCACCACCATGGTGTTGTAGACCAACTTTCCATAGAGCCAGTTCCATTGTTTTATATCTTAGGTTCCATTCAAAGAAGAGAAACAGTCACCATGGAGTCTGTCCAACTCAAGGTGCCCCCTATGCATGGGAGAGTAAAACTGCTTGATGCGGTCCCAATGACAGACTCCTTTTGGGGGAGTAGATCATCAGCCTTTCTTTGGAGAAGCCTATGCGTGGATTCAAACCTCTCACCTTACAGGTAACAATAAGGGTGCTGTTTGCACCACCCAGTCTCAATATTCTGGAAATGCTGCCTGGCCCAGAAATAAGCCTGTTCATCCCACTCCCTAGCCTCTACCCTAAACACAGACATATCTGATGCTGAAAAACCCCATCCCTGTCCCATTGCAAATGGTGTAAGACAGGAGAGTACGCATCCGCGTCCTTGGTTTCCACAATGTCCCCAAGCTAACCTGGCATGGCGGAGTCATTCAGGCCTTCCTGGAGCAAATCATACACACCATAGAGTTCCTGTGGAAATTAAATGAAGGTGCCACACCTGGGCTCACTTCCTGACACACTGCCGAGGGGGCAACCACCACCAACTCAAGTTCAAGATACAGTAAGCCAAGGTAGACGTGAGTGCATTTTCCCAGAGGGTGGGGGCAGCTCACTCTCACAGCAACCTTTCTGCTCCTCCTCTATCTCAGTCCAGCATGCCCTGAGGTCACTCCTCGGGGCCTTGTTTCTGGAAGACCCAGAGTCTCCTGGCTTCCGGAAATCAGCTCTCAGGAAGCTGAGTCTATAAGGCAAGCCAGGAAAGCTGGGAAGAGGCATCGAAGTCCTGAGAGCCAGACCTTGAAACGCATGGCCTGCTGGCACCTGCTCACTGTGTGTACAGCCCTGGGCCTGGGAGACTTGGTCACTTAGGAGGAGGCCCTGCCCCACCCCAGAATGCTCACACCCCAGCAAGCTATGTCTGAGGGCTGGGCTCTCCCCACACATGGGGAAACATTATGCCGAGTGACCCCCATCTTCAAATATAACCCCCCTCAAAAGGGACTCATTGCCAGACAGATGCTTTTTAGCGTATTTTGCTTTTCGGCTCTGTGGATTTATCAGTATGAAGTCATTCCCCCCCAAATGGACACAAGTTCAGCCACATTGAGACTAATATTTACTTTTACAAACACAAAAACAAAATGGGGCTCTCCTAGCTTCCCTCCCGAGCCCAGTGTCTCCAGAGAACACTGCATGCCCCACAAGCCCCGCTCCCAGGTAAATAAATAATGTGCAGGCACCGGCCCCTCAAAAGGGCGTCCAGGAGAAGCTTGGACTGCAGATGTCCATGCAGTCAGGCCCCCTTCCTGTTTGGGTCTTCAACCACTCTAACGCCCCCAACACACACTGTGCATAGGAGAGGAACCCGAGGGGACTATGCGGCTTGGCGAAAGCATGTGCTACTTAAAACGCTCATTATTTATAAACAGCACGGCACTGTTCACTCCCTCACCTCCCCTTCCCCTTCAACCCGCCACCAGCTGGTTTTCCCCTCCCTTCTGGTGCCCTCGGCCTCCTGGGCCCAGAATGCACCTGCTCACCAAGATCGCTGCTCCACAGCGACCATTTACCCTATTTTCTCTTGTTACGGTCTCTCCCCCGACCCTGACATGCTATTGTGTCCCAATGTTCTGTTCCCAGTCTTGTCTGGTTCTTAAAGACCTCAACACTCCCACTGGTCAACTTGATCAATCAGTCTTAATAGCCCACAAACCTGTCTCCACTGCAGGCATTCCAGCAGTAGACGGCGTTATTCCAGATTGTAACGATTCATCAGAGAGCTCTTCCCTGACTGCCTTGCCTCACAGGGACCCCAAGTGCTGTCCATTTCCCTCCCACCCCACCTGTTCCACTTCCAAGCTCCCGCCCTGGTCAAAGCACCGAGACTCTCAAGCCAAGACTTTGGAGTTGACCTTCTCCAGCCCTCTCCCTCATCTTGCACAGCCACTAAGCTGACCCACCAAGCGGGTCACCAAGCTCTGCCTTTCAACAACCCTGCCCACGGCCACAACTGCCTTGGCTCAGATCTGCGCCCACTCACCCCTGGGACTCGCAAAATCTAACAACCACTTCCCCGCCTGCACGTTCACCTCCCACTGGTCTACCCACCGATTCCCCAAAATGCTGTCAGAGGGATGTGTGTACTGGAGATGTACGCTGAGTCGGGTGCACTTCCTGTTTTGATCTTCAATAGCTCCCAGACATTCTTCAGGGTCACATCCAAGCACCTTAATCCAGAAAAGCAACAGAGGCCCCTCATGAGCTAGCCCCAGGCCAGCCTCTCCACACCTGTCCCCATCCCTTGTCCTCAATCTAGATTTATCAAACCACCTGCGTTCTCTGAGAAATGGAGCCCCTTCAAGCCTCCAGCCCATTCAGCGAACTTAATGCGCTAAATATGCTGGACCTTCTGTCTGCAACACCCTTTCCTACCCTGCCCACTTGGCCAAGGCCCACTGGTCTCTAGAGCTGGCTGGCCCAGGCACAGAGAACAATAGGTACAATTTGGACTCAGAATCAGGCCGACTGGATGCAAACCCCGGCCCACACTGTCCTCGCTGTGTGCACCTGGATGGATTAATTGCCTAACCCCTTTGAACCTGTTTCTTCATCTATAAAATGGGCAGTAATAGTCCTGGCCTTTTGGAGTTATTCAGGATTAAAAGCACTGATTCCCGGCCCAGCTTATTTTTAGCTGCACTGTTCTTTGAAGCCATACTTTGACCTCCTCTCTGCCCCTGTTCTTGCACCGGACTCTGGAAATTTCTATGACGGTTTCACGCATGCATATTACTGAGCTATGTGTGAGACTGCCTGCCTCACTGAGCTGTTACCCTCGGTGCCAGAGGCTGCGCCTCTCAAGGCCTGCCAGCTGTGTGTCTAGGAGATGGGAGATGCGAAATAACAGCTTGTGTGGGGGTGGGGATGGGGGTGGGGTTCAAGGACATCACACAAAATTCAGAATACATGGTGTTCTCTGCTCAGGGGCTGGTCAACCCTGTCCTGAGTTACCACGTGACCCACCTAACCAGTGTCCATATCCCACCCCCATCCCCTTTCTCATCCCATGAGTATCACTTTCATCCTAGTCACAAAACCCCAGGGCTCCACACACATCTGCACTGTACAGCCTGACCTCCCTTTCTGGGTTTCTTCAGGCTCCCGCCAGGCAGTCCTCCCCCATCAGACTCCATCTCCATAGACATGCAAGCTGACTCATAGCATGGCACCACACATGCCTCTGCTGATGGGCTGCTGGTGGCTGCCAGCTGTACTGAACTCACAGGTAGGCTGCCATTTCCTTCCATTAAGCTATCCATCCTGCCAATCACACAGCTGTCTACACTCCTGACTCAGCTCAAGAGGCCGGTAAACTGCATAAAGTCTTTATGAGCTGGTACATGCACCTGCATGGGCAGACAGGTAAGCCCTACCTGAGTCAGAAAAGACAAATGGGCTGTCCAAAGCCTCCTGCCATGTCAACACAGTTGGGAAGCCAGGATCTGAGATTTGAACATGAAATCCCCTACGCTTTCGAGAAGCAGCAGGAACAAAGCTAGGACAGCCAGCGAGGGGTCCTCGGGCACATCTCCAAGGATGGCACACCTGGCCAAGTGGGGGTGGACTGGGCCAGTAGATGGGCTCCACCCTAGCTTCCTCCAGGACCAGCAGTCCTGATGTTTGCATTGTTACGTTTTGTGACTTGGTGTGTGTTAAAATATTTATGACATGAAATTAGCCATTTTAATTCTACAGTTCAGTGGCATTAATTATACTCACAATTTTGGCAACTCTCTAGTTCCAAAACTTTTTAATCAACCCAAACCAGAAGTGCTGAGCCTCTGAAGCAAAAAAAAAAAAACAAAACCCTCCTCCTTCCCTTCCTCCACCCCCAGTAACCACTAATTGGCTTCCTGTCTCCATGCATTTGCCTGCTCTGGAGATTTCATATACATGCGATGGTGGAGTCTTTTCCCTTGTGTGTCTGGCTTACGAGAGGGCTTCAAAAAGTGTATGGGGAAGAAAATGGAATGAAAAGATAACGGCATTTTCCATGCACGTTCGAAGCCCTCTCGTGTTTCACTAAGCACGGTCTTTTCAAGGTTCATCCGTGGCATCAGTTTTCACTTCTACTTATGGCTAAGTGACCATCCGGGGTGTGGATACCCATTTTGTCTTTCTGCTCATCTGTTAAACACTGGGCTTGCTTCCATCTTTAGGCTACTATGATAGTCCCACCAGGAGCATTTGTGTGTGATTCTTTGCTCGCGTCTCGGCTTTCCATTTGGTGGGATGGAGGTAGGTAGGTAGGTAGGTAGGTAGGTAGGTAGGTAGGTAGGTAGGTAAGGTAGGTA
>NW_022103958.1:40006938-40026826 GCF_000313985.2 Echinops telfairi
GGTAGGTAGGTAGGTAAGGTAGGTAGGTAGGTAAGGTAGGTAAGGTAGGTAGGTAGGTAAGGTAGGTAAGGTAGGTAAGGTAGGTAAGGTAGGTAGTAAGGTAGGTAGTAAGGTAGGTAGGTAGATAGGACCAGTGACTCCCTGCCATGGAATTTGATATGCCCATCGGTGCTGTAGGAGGGTTTGAATGTTCCTACAACTTTGCCAACACTTGCTATTTCCGGTATTGTGTTGTTGTTGACAATGGTGTTTGTTTGTCTTAAACCTTGAACGTAGTCTTGAGGTGGGAAATTTCTGAATGCAGATTGAAGATCAGCCTGTCCTCTCGCCAGGCCCTAGCTTGGAGGTGCCCTCATCTAGGCACGGAGTCCCTTTGTGCCCAAGACCAGAGGTCTGTTCTGCGGAGAATGGCGGGTCCCAGATAGCTCACAGTCCCATGCACTTCCTTCTTGGCTTCGCACTGGAGCTGGGCTGGGATCCCGACAGTCGGCAGTTGGCCACCACCAGCAGATCCGAGGGAGAAAGACTGGGCTTTCTACTCCTGCAAACAGTCTCAGCACCCTCAGGGGTTTGCTCTGAGTTGGTGGTGGCCAGATGGCAGCGAGTTTGGTTTGGGGTTTGGGAAAACCGAAGGATCTATTTGCTGGCCATTCGTGCCTTCTGATAGTCATTCAACAGACACTGGTCACTGTGTGCCCAGCGATGTGTTAGCATGGACACAGTTCTCACCTCAGGAGAGTGAGCTATACAGAACAGACAGGGCCAAACAGCGCTGAGAAAGCACTTTCCCACCAGGGCGCTGCCCCAAAGAATTTCCCTGCCCATGTCAAATATGCTGCCGCTCTCAAGAGGTACTGCAGACATCTGAGCAGACACGCGATGAAAGATCCACGTGGCCCCACTCCCTTGCTGTGCAGAGGAACAGGAGTCTCCTGGGAACCATTTCCTCCCAAAGAGCTATAAAGCCAAGTCAGGGTTCAGACAGTAGATAAAGACTGACCTCTCTGATAGAACCGGTCCCTAAAATGCATTCACTTGCCGAGGGAACTTGTGAGGAGATTCTTGACCTGACAAGATACATTTCCCCCTCGAGGACTGGGCATGGGAGCGTTGTGGCATTTGCCGAGTGGGTAGCAGTTAGGAAGAGCGTGCAGGCTGGGCCATGGAGTGGAAGGACAATGGAGATGTGCAGGGGGATGCCCAGCTCTCTTGATGGGGGAGCGGGGGATGCACTCAGAGTCTGCACTCCTGAGAGCTCAGAGATGCTGGCTCAAGGGCTTTAGACCCCAGCCAGCGCCGAAGCCATTCGGTGGGCCAAAATGCCCCTCAAGATGGCCCAACTCGCCGACTGATTGACAGCTGGTCGAATCCACCCAGTGAGTTTCCCCCGATGGTTTAGGAGACCGCTTCCCACAGTCACGGCGTAGCAAATTTGTGTTGGCTGAGTGAAGACACTAAACGAATTACTTGGAACGTGGGCTTACATTCTGAAAAACAAGTTCACTAAAATAAGTAGCAACTGTCCAGAAAGCATTGTTTTCATTCTTGAGAAAGCACAGCAACCCAGGCACTAAAAAGATGGGGCCATGCTGAAACCAGCAAGCCCTTCCCTTCGACTCACTCTCGCGGTGCACAATGCAGGCTCAAAGCTGAGTTTTCCAACGGAGTTCTTGGGGCACAACTCAGCCAAGTGTTCATTAAACAAAGTTATGACCATGACCGGGAGATAATCATCGTTCCTGGAGGACTCGCTCTAAAAATGGGATTTATTATTTTTCATTTTAATCCTGGTGACAAGGCTCCTGGGAATTCACCCTCGTGGCAAATAATCGACTTCCTTCCTGCTTTTGCCTTGCAGACGCCACGCTTTTAAACCGCTCCGCACACAGACACTCAGAAAGCAAAGTCACCGGGCACTTCCCAGGCAGGACTGAGCACCTGAGTCGCTGGGCCCAGGGGGCCAGGACTAGTCTTGGGGAACACCAAAGTAAACTGGTATAAAACAGCCCACAAAGAAAATGCTCTCTGTCCTGTTTGGGGGTGTCACAAACTGGGCTTTTACAACTGGTATGCTAGGCTGCCATCGAAGGTGCCACGATTGGCCTTCCTCGTCCAGAGGAAAGGAGGGCGGAGACCACGAAAGACCCACGAGACCCATCAGTCCACTGGATGCTGAGATGCATGAATCTCAGCCTCCATGACCCGGAGACCAGAGCGAAATGGCGGCGCCACTGCCAACGGCCCTGAAAGGGAGCGCATGAGCAGGTCCTGAATCGAGGGGGGAATGTGAACCCAAACTCATCATTTATTATTATTATCAATAATGTTTTAAAAGACCAGGGTTCCTGGTCTGACAGGGTGGAACCTTCCAAACCTCTCAGACTTAGAAATGGGCCTGCTCCCATGGCTTCACTGGCAGACAAACCACCAGCAGAAAGGGAGAGGAGAGGCCGGGCAGAAGCGGCAAGCCCAGGGAGGGAGTGGGAAGATGCTGCCACATCGTGGGAGTTGCAACCGAGGTCACAAAACAAAAGGGGTATGAATGGTTGAATGGAAACAGATTTGCTCTGTAAACTTCCACCCAAACCCAAACCCAAGGCCATCCACCTGATTCAGACTCATCGCAAACCCATAGGATGGAGAAGACTGTAACTCTTTTTTTTAATCGTTTTATTAGGGGCTCATACAAGTCTTACCACAATTCATACACACATCAATTGTGTAAAGCACATTTGTACATTCATTGCCCTCATCATTCTCAAAACATTTCCTCTCCACCTAAACCCCTGGCATCAGCTCCTCATTTTTCCCCTCCCTCCCCGCTTTCCCCTCCCTCATGAGCCCTTGATAATTTATAGATGATTATTTTGTCATATCTTGCCCTGTCCGACAACTCCCTTCACCCCCTTGTCTTATCAGCAGTAGAAAGCCTGATTTTTCTCCCGAGGAGTGGCTGGTGGTTCTGAACAATTGACCTGGCAGTTAACTGCCCAACACACAGCTGCTATGTCACCAGGGCTCCTGCTTCCACCCAAGTCACCATAAAATGTCACCAAAAAAGAATGAAAACGGTAATAAGTTCCAGGGGGATACCATAAATGGCAATCAGCGAGTAAAATATGCAAACGTGGGAGCTAACAAACCCTGAAAGAGAAAGCTCGCATAAGATCATTCACAAGGCTCAATCCCAATGAAAGGGGGACAAAAGGAGCAAAGGACAGATGGGATCGTTAGAAAGCCAACAACGAAACACAAAATAAAAATTGGCCTTGTACTGGTGTGGGTCAGTCCTTCAAAGTGACCCACTGAGGGGCCCCTGTGGAATTAGCCTATCACCCCTGTCTGGAATGAAGGCAGTCCGAGAGAGCCAGTCTGCACATGAACTCGCAAGGGGGGTTGCTCTCTGCCTATTTGGTGAGAGGAATTTGAGACATGTTAAATACGAAACCATCAGTGTGGCCTGTCCTACCCCGGCTCCCTGCTCCATCAATAATCACTTCCACTGGTGCGTGAGCCATGAGGCACAGAGAACAGGGCCTGGCCTGAAAACAAGCCCCGCCCACATCTTCTTCCTCCAGATGCCTGGGAGCTGCCTTTTGGAGAACCTTTGCAGGCTCCACTGCTGCTGCTTCCCGCTACTCTCACATGCACTTGACCACCCTGTCGTCTGGTGCCAAGTCCACCCCCCCTCCAGCTTCTCTCTCGCCGATGCCTGCACCCCCTTCCCCCTCAGCATAGAAAGAAATCCCTTGCCCACCACCACGCCTCTGACCCAGAAAACCCTCTTCCTAGCAATCTCCTACTCAGCCTTCAACACCCAAGTCTGAGAGAGCACTACTTTTATGCAACCTTCCCTGCGGGCTGCTCCCTTTTCCCCAAGGAGTTGGCGTGGCCCTCCAGGATGACATTTCGATGACACTTACGTGACTACGTAACCTGTCTGTCTCATCATAGGACACCACTCCCGGGGGACAGGGGGCTAGGTCCTTTGCATCCCCAGAACCCAGCCCACGACCTGGCACTTTGAAGTCCCTGAGAAAAGCCACGCCTGTCCCCTCTGTGCAAACAGAGACTGCGGGCAATGTGGACGGAAGGAGAAAGGGCTTAAGAGTTAGGCAGCCTGAATTTGAGTCCCAAGTTTTCTGCGATGCCGGCATGCTATTTAACCTGTCCCTGATGGTTCCGTTTCCTCAGTCCAGAGAAGAGCCATGCCCACGCCTCAGAGAGCTGCGCGGAGGGAGGCATACACAACGTGGCACCATGCATAAGCCCAGTGCCTGTCGAGTGAGCGAGCGCCAAGGGCAGTCACTGCCTTTCTCTCCATAGCAAGTGTTGACCCCACTATGGAATGGGATCTGGAAAGAAAAGGGAAGTGGTTTCCATCCTGGGCCACATGGCAATAAGCGGCCAGCCTCTCAGCCAAAGAGTCCTCTCAGACCAAGGGCCAACCCAGGCTGCCCTCAAGCAGGCCCTCGAGAGAGGTTTCCTCACCAAAGCCTGCTCACCAACGAAGCCCAGGTGCTTTGGATCTGCGGGCCGTTGACAAGAGGTCACTACTGCAGAGGCTGTCACAGCCCTCATTGTCGGTCTTGAATTACTCTTTCACCCCAAGACACACCATAAAACAGAATAATGCTGACTCTACAGAGCTAAGTCCCTAAGTACAAGGCAAACAGCCCACACAAGGAGCCTCAACAGCTCTACGCTGCTGCGCCCAAGTTTTATTAGCACTCAGTAAACAGTGAGGCAGGAACAGTGGGGCCCTACTCACTCCTGAAGACACTCCAGCTCCGGGTCCACGAGAGAAGTGGAGAGGGACGCATACGGAGGGAAGAGCTTCTCCACTGGGAGGCAGGAGCCATGGGCTCCAGCTCAGAGTTGCACCAGCTTGCTCGTGGAGTTTGGGTGCCGTATCTCTGAGCCTCAGTTTCTTGACTCACAAAATAGAATGGGATTTTGTGATTGGTTAAAGCGTTGCAGCTTTCAAACGCTAAGACTGGAACTCCCTAGCTCTTTCTCTTTTTTTAACTCATTAACGGATGGACATCTCTTGGCTCTTGCTCAATAGACTTTCCCCGACACTACCACCCTTACTGCCACAGAGCTGCCCCGTGTCAGGTCACCCTGACCCCAGGGTCTAGGCAGGAGGAGAGAATAAGCGTGGTCCATGCTCCTAAGAATGTGTGTGCTGCCATCAGGGCAGCCCAACTCAGCCGAGCCCAGCTCCAATGGAGCACCAAGATCCTGGCTATCACAGTGAGTGACCCGCTCACCCAAGGACTTTCTCCCTTCCTTCCCCGACCAGCTGGCTTCTCTCGGTCCAATGCTTTTTCCCATGCAGGAGACAGGGGCAGGAACTGGCAGTGCTTATCTGTGCTCTGGCATATCTCAGGGAGGGGCAGGGGAGAGGTGACAAAGCTACCAAGGCCAGAAGGAAAGTGCTTGCATAGGCAAGCTGGGGCCACATGAGGAGGAGGAGGAGGAGGAGGAGGAGGAGGAGGAGGAGGAGGAGGAGGAGGAGGAGGAGGAGGAGGAGGAGGAGAAAGAGGGGGCTAACACCGTGCTAATGACACAAAAAGGGCTTCGGCTCAGCTCAGACCCCCCAAAAGTCTGAGAGGCTGCTTTAAGCTCCGTGTAGCCCAACTCTCCAAGCTCCCTGAGCACTTTCCCCAGGAAGTACTCAGAGAGCCAGTAAGTATCTGACCTGTCCAAGGTCAAACAGCTGATCTGAGAAACACCAAGAGGAGAATGTGGGTCTTTTGGGCCCAGCCCTATTTTTTTTCCACTCAACTCTGTTGACCTCCAGAGTCTAATTAGGTTGCTCTAATGAGGCCAGGTGGATCGCCTGGAGACTATATGAAACACGACCCAAATGTCACGTCGGGAAGGATCCGACCCAGCCGATGTTCTGAAAACCGCCTCTCCTACCTGGTGCATGCCTTCTGAGTCTGACAAGACTCCTGTTTCCTCATTTCCTTTTTCTCTGGGGCTGACCACACACTCTCAAGTTCAGAGGTCAGCGGCAGGGAAAAGGTAAGTCCTCCCATCCCTACTCCACCCTAAGTATCTAAGATAACTCACCACTGTCCCTACTGCCCAGGCATAGTGGTTCCGTGTTGGGCTGCTAACCCAAAGGCCAGCAGTTTGAAACTCCCCAGCTACTCCATGGGAGAAAGACGAGACTGTCTACCTCTGTATATTGAGCGACAAGTCTCAGATACTCCCAGGGGCAGTTCTACCTTGTCTTCTGGGGTCACTGCGAGTTGGAATTCATTCCATGGCAGCGAGATCCCTCATCCCTCCATCTAGATGTGGTCAGGGAAGAGTGGCTTAACCCCCTGGATCTGTTTAGGCACAGATAGTATTCACAGGCAATTAAAGGGCTAATCTGACGGTTTATGATAGCAAACAATTGGCTGAGCCTCTGCCAGGGGCCTTTTGAAGAACAATGTCTGACTCACACATCACCTCCACCTCAGGAGGAGGAAGCTCTGAGTAAGAGTCAAGGAATTAATTATTCAGTGTGCATGACCCAGTTCCAGAGGCAAGGCTCGGCGAGAAGAGGGCTCACTGGTTTCTTATCGGGGCATGAAATTCAAATACTGTTACTTCACAGGGTAGTGCTCCCAATGTGCTCACAGTGGATCTGCTGACGGTCAAGAGTAGTGGCCAAAAGAGAAAAGAGCCAAAGTCCACACACTCAGCAAATATGTACTGAGCGCCTCTTCTGTGCGAGGCACTTCAGAGATTTGCATGTGGTCAGCACTCGGGAGAGAGACCAGGGAATTACACACAGAGGCCTTGGGTGGTACCCCAGCCCAGCCCTTCACCATGGCCTGTTTGTTTATTTATTTATTTTTCCACCTTCCAAACTCTTAAATACATATTTGTTTTTAAATTTTTTTATTTATCATCTTATTGGGGGATCTTACAGCCCTTATAATAATCCATACATCCATTGTATCAAGCACATTTGTGCATATGTTGCCATCATCATTTTCAAAGCATTTTCTTTCTACGTGAGCCCTTGGTACCAGCTCCTCTTTTCCCTCCCTCCACCACCTTCTCACACCCGTGAACCCTTGATAAATTATAAAATATTGTTATTGTCATATCTTACACTGTCCGCTGTCTCCCTGCACCCACGTTTCTGTTGTTCGTCCCCCTGGGGAGGGGGGAGGTTACACGTTGATCGTTGCGATCAGCTACGGTGGCCTGTTTATATCCTATGGATGTCCACGTTCTCAGCTGCAAAATGGGAGCAAGCCCACGGGCACATCTGAGGAATGGGAAACGATCTCGTTGTAAACCCTAAAGTGAGAGGGCGAGCGAAGCGCCCACGTGAATGACAGGGCCTGACCCACTTTCCCGGCCCTGAGAAGTTTATGGTCTGGAGATGCTCCGCAAAACAGTGCAGGGTGCCCATTCAGTTCCAACACGTTCTCTGTCATTTGGGCAAATTGTAGGTTCCAACCTGCCCCTGGCGCTGGGGCCAGGGGTCAGTCCCAGTCTCCCAGTCTATAAGGCCGGGATACTACAAAGAGGAGGAGGAGTGTGCATGTGCAAAGAGAAGCAGAGAAATGTGGGGCCCGCCCAGCCCTGTGTCAAGCCACCACTGAAGGACCGATCCAGGAGAGACCCAGGATTTGGGGCGGAGAGTCGGGGTGGGGTGGGGGTCAGGCCAGCTGGAAGGCTGGCTAGTCAAAAACAAAACTGCTCCCTTGGATGCAATAGGACTGAGCCGGGCGGAAAGGCACACACTTCCCGGCCCACACACGCTTTAGACAATGAGAGGATTCATGCTTGGTGCCCGGCCTACCTGGGCAAGAACTCTGCAGTCTGGGTGCGTTTCCAGGAAAGAAACGGGGTGCTCAGGCCGCAGCAGACTGCTCGTGCCCGTGCCTCCCCGGGTACTAAGGGTCAGAACTAGTGGAACAACTTTCCTCTGGTGCCCTCAACGCTTCCTCATCCACAGGACAACTCTCAGCTTCACTTCCTCACCTCCACGTGCCAGCCTCAGAAGACCCAGACACGCCCACCCGCTGCCCTCCAGCAGGGTGTCGCCTCATGCTACAGCCTCTGTCTGGGATTGAACCCCACGGCTCTCCCCTTACCCTCTCTCCTCCTTCAACCAAACCTAGGCACTGGTCCAGCCTCACGAAGTCTCCAAGGACACTCCAGGGGGGCTGGGCCCATTCCATTCATCTCCAAGTGCTCTCTCCAAGTTCCTCGTCCTCCTGGTAGCAGATTCATCCTCCCCCAGGGTCCTCTGATTGCTGTCCACAGAAGGAGGGCAGCAACGTGGAAGAACGAGAGCCTGTGTTCCACGTCTGCATTGGGCGCCAAGTTACATGCCCTTGAGAAAGTATCTTCAGGCCAGGTCTCAGTTTCCCTATCTGGTAATGAGAGGTTTGCTCTAAATAATCTCTCCGGCCCCCTTTAATTATCAAGTTTGGCATTACAGAAACCAAACTAGAAAGAGATACCAAAGATGGGAGGCCTGGGCCTCGTTAGCCCACAACCTGGGGCAAGTTCTGTGACTGCTCAGACCCCAATCTCCACGTCTACAAAACAAATGATAGGACGATTTCCCCTCCCAGAGTGCAAAGCTCCAGGAGCCATTCATTAACTGTAACACCTGTAAACAGGCCTTGGGGTTTAATTCCTTCAGTCAGCAAGCAGCTACCCACCCCCTGGGAAATGGCAGGCCTTGGGGCTGGCTGGAGTGAGGCTGCCCACTTGGGCAAGAAGGTGAGAGGCCAGTTCCTGGAGGCTCCTACGGCTGGTGGGTGAGCTGAAGAGGTGAATGAGACCAAACTGCGGCCTGTGGTGTAGCTGAGGCATGTGATGGAGGGCAAAGGAGGCGGCACCCACTTTGCCAGGGAAAGTGAAAGAGGTTTCTCACAGAAACAGTGTGTTCAGACTGTGTGACCTGGACCAGGAGTTGTGGGACTGAGCCAGGACAGAGAGCAGAGGCAGAAAATAAGGCAGGAGGAGAGACTGAGGTCAGACTGGAGGGGCTTGAAGGCCAACGAGTGACAGGTCAAAAGGGTATCTGCGGTGGGTCTCTTGTAGCTCTATAGAGGACACAGCACAGGCGGCAGAAGGTGAAGCCGGGGAGAGCAGAGGGAAGGTCGGTTCAGGAGACCAGGAGGGCAACCACCAAAAAAGAACTTCAGCCTGCGTGATCCAGGGATTGTAAATAAAATCCAAATCTGAGGGAGGGAACTGTATCAGCTTATTTTGTGAATACCTGGTTTGCTGAAGGCTATGAATGACAGTGGAAGCCCCCAATCCATTTGCAGGGTCCTCACACGAATTAAGCCTCCAGAGAATCCCCTCTGAGGAGAGTGAAGGATTCGACTAGCCTTGTTATCAGGCAAAGAGCATCGTAATGTTGATTACGGCAGGTGTTGTTGGTTAAAATGTAGTATCTTATCATTCGATCTCCCTTCTGACCAATTCTTACCTGGTTTCAGTTAAAAGCAAAAGTGAAGAGGAAATGCACGTAGATTAGGCCTCCAGTAAATTCCCTCTGAGCTGTTCTCACCCCTAGGGCCCAATTTTCTACTAAAGAAGCTACAGGCCTAGAAGGAGACCATGACGAGGGAGGCATACAGACCTAAGAACCATCCACCAGTGGAGATCAGAGGGCGGCATTTAGCCAAGGACAAAGACGGGCGGGGCAAGGAGGGGAATGGAAACTGAAAACACAAGGAGGAAGTGGGCTACGCGACGTCACACGGTGGGAACTGCAATCAGTGGTGTGAAACAAACTGCGTGTGAATTGTTGGATGGAAAACTGACCTGCAAACCTTTTTCCCCGATTTGCAAAAAGTTGAATTAATAATACTTTGATTAAAAGCCCATTACTGATTTTGGCCCACCAGGTCGTATGCCTCCCATGACCTTAAATCAACCGACCAAACTCATGCCATCGAGTCAATGCTGACTCACAGAGACCCCAGTGGGTTTCTGAGACTGTCACTGTTTGTAGGAGCAGAAAGCCCCGTCTCTCTTCCGAGGAGCTACTAGCAGACTGAACTGCGGGTCATGTGGATCTCAGCCCACCCAGCTCGGAACCACTACCACCAAGGCTATGGCAATCTACAGACCTGATTTAAACAGTTTGTTCACCACAGAATGGGGCCCAAGCAGATGAAGATGACTCGATCTCATTAAAAATAAAAATCTTGGACAAATGGGCTGAGGCGCTCTGGATTCACTTTCTCCAGCATGCAGTTTGGCTAGATTCTTGCCTTGGCCCTGATCCGGGGCAGCAGAGGCCCAAAGAGCATCAGAGCCAAGACTTGGAAAATAGAGCAGCTGAGTGGCTTGTCTGGGTTAGAAGAGGGGCAGAAATGCCAGGGGGTGAGGGTGGGTGCTTTACCTCCCCAAACAAGTCTCAGTCTCAACCCTTCTCTCTCCTTGCTTCTGACCTCGGGGAGGCTGTGCAACCTAGGAGGTGGTAGACATGAGGACCAAGGAGGGAAACTGAGTTAGTTAAAGTTTATTGTGCCAACCTGGCCAATAAACTCATGTGGGGTTAAGTGAAGGACGGAGAGATAAATGGCTTGGTAAGCCTCGCCTTTTTAGTTCTCAAATCTCTTGCTTTGTGATGGTCGGACCAGGGTGCAGCTGCCTTAGCCAGTTCCCTGCTTCAGCTGGCAAGGCTCACATCCTGCAAGACATCCCGAGGAGAAGCCGCATGGACCTACCCAAATGCAGCCCTGGGTGCTGGAGCAGCCGTGTGGAGACCCCTGCAAGCACTGAGATGCTTACACATTTACTGATTCAGCTTTCCTCCTGCGGTCGGTATCATTGCTTGTGCTTTGTGAGATCGAGGAGGACTTTGTGGACTGGTGTCAGACATATGGGTTAATAATGGACTTGTGAGCTTGGGCAGCACTGGGTTGGGATGTTTTCTTGATGTGCACTTAACCTTTATATAAAACTCTCTCTTATACATATGGGTTTCTGTGGATTTGTTTCTCTAATGTACCCAGATAACACAGAAACCAACGCTTCTACCAGGGGTCTTTCCTCAACTGGGGGTCACATTGACTTGGGCTTGAAGAAAAGGGCACCCGACATATTTCTAACCATAAAGTCCTGCCCCAACAGAAAAGTGGGTATAGGGAGATGTCAGACAGTGTAAGATATGACAAAATAATAATTTATAAATTATCAAGGGTTCATAAGGGAGTGGGGAGCTGGGAGGGAGGGGAAAATGAGGAGCTGATGCCAAGGGCTTAAGTGGAGAGCAAATGTTTTGAGAATGATGAGGGCAATGAATGTACAAATGCGCTTTACACAATTGATGTATGTATGGATTGTGATAAGAGTTGTATGAGCCCCCAATAAAATGATTTTTTTTTAAGTCCCATCCCCCCTACCCCCCAAGAGCTACTCAATGGCTTAAAAGAGATCCACCAGTGGGAGCTACTTACTCGACTCTTAGGCATCACGATGGTTACTCCTCTCCTTCCTGAAGGAGCCACACACAGGTTGCCATGTTCCTTTAAAAACAAAGACCCAGTCATTAGTGCCGGTTACGTGATCTCCCGTGACAGACTTCTCTTGTCTTCTTCTCCCCTAGAGCTGTTCCGTATGCCTATGCATTTTTCCCCCGAGTGCCCCGTGACCCAGTCAGGCGAAAGGGACAGAGCACTCCTCTCTGAGCCCCACTAGCATCTGCATGTGAAAAAAGAATCAGCGCTACATACACTCTCCTGTCCGAGATCCCGCGGCACCCTAGGGGCGGTTCCCACCTCCATGCCAGGGCATCCCTGGAAGAATAAGGAGGGTCTGAAGAAGAAGGCTTTCTTTGGCTGCTTTAGTACCAATGGAAGGTTCGGTGGTGCCATGGGGCAGGGACTGGACTGCTCCATCCAAGGTCAGTGGTTCAAACCCACCTGATGCTCCTTGGGAGAAAAATGGGGCAGACCGTGTCTACAAAGATTTGCTGCCTCAGAAACCCTTTGCAACCGTTCTGCTCCATGCTACAGGGTCACTGTGGGTGGCAGCAGGTTTCCTTTGGGAGGGCTCGTAAAAAGGGAAGGGATCGGAATGGCTAAGTTAAGAGATCAAGCAAACTGAGGTGCTATACAATTGGATGGCCAGTCACCAAAGGTACCATCTTTCAAATGACCTGAGGTGCAAAAGGCCCGCCATGCGGCCTACCCCCAAGTGCAGACCACTTGGGCATGGCCAAGTTGGCCCATCAAATTGGGTAACCAGCGGACACCCAGATGATTGGCTTGCAGCATATTGCTTCTGCAGAACATGCCCACACACCTGCTTGGAGAATGGATGTCAGCGTTACAAGACATCTCGAACGATTTCCCCTGACCTGCTTTCTTTGCGAAGCTGAAATACCCAAGCGGTAACCTCAGGAGGAAAAAGCTAGCACAGGTGTGAAAGTTGAGCTCTAGAAGCGGCACTACCCACACCCAGGGAAGTAAACATACGTTGCTCAACAGGATGGTGGGCCCACTGCCCATACAAACACACGCATGCTCTCACTCGTGCACCCTTCCATGTGCGGGGGAGATGGGCCGCATCCAGGAGTTCTCGCTGGAGCGGGCACGGTGCAGGTCGCCAGCACCGTGAAAGACTGGACTTACTTTATCTGAGTGACTCCTCAGTCGTGAGGAATCGGTGACTCGGAGAAGACACCTGAAAGGCCCTGCTGTCTGGCAGTATTTGACTCTAGGCCCAAATGCCCAGCACACCTGGCCTTTCTCGCCAAGATGATGCCGTAGGGATCCTCCTGGATGCCAACACCCAGCACGGGAGAGATGGGCCCGCATACCTGGTGAGCTGCCTAGCGACCTACACGGACAACCACCTGGGAAGACGCTGCAATCATCGGCATCATCCTCACTATCAAGCCCACGCCCTGCTGGACCTGTGCCCACTGACAAACAGGCTGACCCGCCTGGGCTACATTCTATCAGCCTGAGCTATAGGCCCGGTGCTGCTGCCTCAAGTCAGAGGCTGAACGGCTGGTGGCCTTGAGAGTACCTGCTTCTGCTTCTCCCGGGAAGGCTCCTGGTGAGCCTTCAGTGGGAGGGTAAAGGGAGCCGGACATCCTGGAATAGAATTCCACTGCCCATTGAACCAAGTGGTCTGCCTAGGTCTTAGGTACAGAAGCGCCTACCTACCCTGGGGCCTTGCGGAGACCAGCATCTGGGAAACCAGGGCTCATGGAGGCCTTCTTTGGGTTCCTTTACGGTGCGATGGAGGGAGGCAAGACTAGACCAGTCCACAAGGACTGACCATCGACTCTGCTTCTCCTAGACAAGCGGAATGAAGATCAACGCCTCCTGTCAGACATGCTCCCATCCCAATCCCAAGTGTAGAAAGAAGCACAAGGTCTCCTGCCCTCTGGGAACCCAACGGGGGCTGAATAGGAAAGCTGTCCTGTCGACCTTAGTGGTCCCCGTGGGTTGCAAGAAATTAGGAATCCCAAGGAGAGAGGACCCTCAGGGACCCCTTCCTTTCTGATGCGCTCACACCCAGCCCCACAGAGGCAGGGGACGTCTGTGAGGGAATTCCAAGCCCTTAGAACCAGATCTGGCACCACTAGGCGCTCCATGAACTTCCTTTGAAGGAATCCACCCAGGCTTAGAAGCTCTGAAGTCTTGTTCATCTGAAATACACCCAAGACCAGTTCAGAGCCTCACACCCAGCCCCTCCGCAGCATGCCCTCAGGAGAAGAGCGAAGAGGCTCAGGATGCTGGGGCAGGTCTCTCCTCACCCCACCCCACCCCACCCCCTGCAAGCAACAGGTGAGAACACCTAATAAAACAAGCCAAGGGCACAGGTCAGCCGGCAAGGTGGACAGCAGCTCCAGCTTTGGGATCAGGCAAACTGGGTTCCTATCCCAATTCTCTCACTTATCAGCCAGGTGGTCCTGGGTAAGCCCTGCAACCTCTGGGAACCTGGGTCTTCCCTGGCAACGGGGCCACTGTTAACACCGACCTCACGGGGCTGTGTTGAAGAAGACGTGACATCATGCTTTGACTTACTGCTCCCGTTCAGGTAAGTGCTCGGAGCAGACGCCTGCTGGTCTTGCCAGCCTTGGAGGGGGTGGCTGAGCACACCACACAGCCTCTGGAGCCCTCTGCTTGGGTTCAACCCCCATTCTCTCAGAGACCAGCAGTGTGACTCTGGGCAAATGGCTTCACCTCCCCGTGCCTCAGTTTCCTGCTATGCAAATCAAGGTTGGTGATGGAAGTGACAATGCCACTGAAAGGCTTAGTAAGCATTCAACAAAAGCAACTTCTGTCATCTTCTTTCTTTCCTTTTTGAAGGGGCCAGTGGCGTCTCTATGCAGCGTCTTATTGTTAAGGTGGGGAAAGATGGACAGAGCGGATCCGTTTTCCATCCGACACATTTTGATACACATTTTGTTTGGGGAATTGGAGCCTCGCTTATCCCACTTCCTCCTTGTGAATCCCGTTTCCACTTCTCCTCCTCTCCCAAGATGTGTCTTTAGGGAAATGCTGTCCGGGGTATTATTCTTATTAATAGCACTCAGATCTCTCTCTCCCTTCCTTTTGATTACAGCCGCTAATTCCGCCCCCTCCCCTGCCGGAAAAGGGAGAGTAGGGTCCAAGATTGGTTCCTGGGTGTATCTGTCTTCTCTGGCCGCAGGCACTGGAATACAGGATGTGCATGCCCTCTCAGCTGGGCTGTGTTCCAGGTTGGACAGGCCCGGGAAGGACTCGCTCTCTGGTCAGATGGAGGGCTGCGTGGAGTTGGCAGCCATGACCCACTGAGCAGAGACTGGTAGTTGGGGGTGTGAGAGGTCACGTGGCCCCTTCCTAGAGCTGGATCCTCAGCCCCTCCTGCTGCACTGAGCCTCCCACAGACCCTCCAAGCCCCCCCACCCCCACTTTGTAGACAAGCCTGTTTAAGGGAAGCCGCTGCCACTTGAAACCAAAGGTCCCGACGAACAGCACTACTCAAGGACTGGAGACTGGATCATGGCTACAGGCTGCCCAGAAGACAAGCCGAGAGCCAGGCAGCCAGGGAAACCAGAAGCACGGGGCAGCAAGGTGTCTCAACAAGGGAGGTGGGGCCGTGGACGGGTGCCCTTCCTGGTAGAGGGAGATGCTGAAACCAAAAACGACAAGGAAGAAGGCCAGGCCAGCCGCCCCTGGCAGGGAAGCCAGCCTGGGACCCAGGACTCCCTGTGCCATGCCCACTAGGAAAGGGGAGAAGAGAAAGGAGGAAATTGGAGCCGATTTTCATGGACTTCAAAGTAGTACTGAAAAAAATCCAGGCGGTTACTTGAAACAACTCTTTTTTCAAGATGAGGAAGTAAAACAGAAAAGCGACGTGGGGGAGGGGTGGAAGGGTCAATGAAGGGTCCTGATGGAGCACCGAGATGTGCCGAGCACATGGGCCAGACTCTTGGGCTTGTGTGGCTTTACTCGGCTGTCTACACCCTCCAGGAGCTGGAGGGTCACTGACCCATTGTCGCTGTGAGCCGAGGCTCAGGGAGATCCAAAACCTGGCACACCAAAGCCGCGGTGTCTAATGCCCAGTCTGCCCCTTGTGCTGCCATCTCCGCACACTGCAGGCCTCACCTGGGTCACCTGAGCTGCCACTCACACCTGTGCGCACACCCACCAGAGGGAGGTGGCGAGACTCCGCAGCTCCCACCATCCCGGAAGAGGCTCAGGTAGGAGAGGCGGCACCTATGGGCACCCTAAGGACACCCTCAGCACATTTCCTTCCTGGACTTGAGTTTCTTCATGAGTGAAAATAGCACACCGCCCCCTTTTTTCTTTCAGCCAGGGTGCATCTGTCAGCCTTAGACAGGTTTTCTGCTGTCGTCGTACTGCTCGGTCACCTCTCCCGGGAGATCCTGACCTAACCAGACAGACCCCCAAGGCACTTAGCACAGCGCTCAATAACGTTATTATGTCGCATCGCATCGCCTGCTACCCATGGGGCCTGCGCTCACAGAGGGTGATCCCAGGCCTCCTGATAAAAGGCTCACCTGCCCGCTGTCCTCTCCCTCCTCACTCACTCATGGTGGCCCACAGGTCAGAGTGGGACGACCTTGCTAGGCAGCGTCTTCCAAAGCTGGGGTTTCCGAAGCAGCTCACCAGGCTTTCTCCAGAGGCACCTCTGGGCAGACTGGAGCCCCCCGGTTTTCAGTGAGCAGCCAAGAGCAGGGACTCCAGAGGGCTGGTCACTGCCAGCTCAGCCTTTCGAAACCCCAGCTGCTCCACAGGAGAAAGACAGGGCTTTCTACTCTCATGAAGAGCCAGTCTCAGAAACCCACGGGGGCAGCTGTGCCCTGTCCTATAGGGTCCATGGGAGCCAGCGTTGACTTCAGTGGCAGTGAGCTTAGATTAGAAGGCCTGGAGTCCTTGGGTAGTACCAACTCTTGGCTACTAACTGAAAGGTGGACAGTTCGAGTCCACCAGAGGGCCCTTGAAAGAAAGCCCTGGTGATCTACTTCCAGAAACGTGGCCACTGAAAGCCCTGGGGAGGGCAGTGCTCCTCCGATGCACCTGGGACCACCAGGAGGCTGAATCAATTGCAGAGCAAAATGGTTTTTATTTCTATTGGGAGACAGGGGTGGGGCTTCACCTTCAGGTATGTGTTTAAAGGACTTACAAAGGCATGAGGGGTGGAGGGATTGACCGGGCAACAAAACACACTGATAGGCCCTTCTCCGATGTCACCCCTGACCAGAGCCTGGCAGCACGAGGCCCCGGGCAGACCACACAAGGGAGCAGGTACAGCGCCCCCACCAACCTCTGCACAACCACAAACTCCAACAGCAGTGGGCCAGCCCAAGCCAGGCCCAGCCATCAGCTGGGACCAACAGAGACTCCACGAGATGGAAGCAAGGAACTTCCCACACCTGCTGGAAAATAAGCTCGGCTGCAGCCCGGATCTGAGACTGAGTCAAATCTCCCAAGCACACTGTGGTGGGAAGAGAAGCAGCCCCAGGGGTGGTTGGGGGGTGGGCAGGACTCAAGCTGTCCTGGCAGGGGTGTGAAGTCAGGTGTCTCATCCCAGCACAGGCCTCACCCGCCGACCTGCGCCAAGCGCCTCGTGTCACTGAGCCACACGCTGTCCCAGGGCCTGCCTGCCAGGACAGGCTTCTCCATTTCCCAGCAGCTGGGCTCAGACAGTGACTGAGCCTCAGGGGTAATCCAGGCAGGTATTTCCCTTGCTCTTTCTCTTACAGCATTACCCTTTGTTTTAAAAAGAAATAAGATGTGAAAGGGAAGTGCCCATGCTCCCCCAGGGCATGCTTTGTCTGGCTCCTCCCTGCCCGGTGTGGACTGGCGCACAGACCAGGCAGGGTCTGAGGGCCCGCTGGACCAATGGGAGTGCTAAGGAAGACAGGATGCTGTAGGGGTCCCACTTCCTGCTCCTCCATCGGTCCCCATTCCACCTGCCAGGAAAGAGCACTCAGTAGGGCCTGTGAGGATGGAATGCAAAGCAGCAGGAGAAGCGGGGAAGTGGAGGGAGGGGAGAAGTCTTTTGTCCCAGGGTTAGCCAGCTCCTGAGTCTTGGGCTTGAGTCCCAGCCATGCTGGTTGCAAGCTGTGAGACCTTGGGTAAGCCATTTCGGCTCTTCAGTGCATTTCCAGCTGCCCCCTCAGCAGCCATTCATTCGCCGAGCAGTGAGGCAGGGATCGAGGGCTACTAGCACTGTGGGGTTGTTTCATCCAACCCCATGGCCTTCCCTGTGGGGTGGGCACCAGAGCCTCAATTTCAGATGAGGAAACCGAGACTCCAGGAATTAGAGCTCAAAGTCGCAGAGTTGGAAGGTAAGCCTGGGCCAGTCCAACCACAAAAGGCCTCGCTGGGCACCCCGTCAATGTACACAACCCACATCTCGACCAAGAAGCCGCGAGAGAGAAACTCTCGGGAAAGGCAGGCATGCTGAGTTAGGGGCAGCTGGATCTACACAGGAGGCATCTTTCTCTCTCAGAATGACTGGTGAGTTTGAACTGCTGACCCTGTTGGTTAACCATCTCCACGAGTAGCCCACTACGCCACCAGGGCTCCTGTTGAACCCTGGCTATCCATAATCCAAGATCCTAACAAACCAAAACAAGCAAGCAAGCAAAAACAACTGCCATCGGTTGGTTCTGATTCCTGGCAGGCTCTTGTGTTGTGCTCCATACGCTTTCCAGGGGCTGGTTCCCCCCCCCCCCAAGGAGATTACCCTGCCTTTCTTCCAAGGGGCCTCCTGGTGGACTTGAACCTCCAGCCTCTTGGTTAACTGCCCCATGCTCTTCCACCATCAAAGACTCCCATGCCTAACAGCCAAACAAGTTTGTTACTTCTAAGCTTTCAAGAGACAGGAGTCAGAAAGGAAGAGAGGAAGTCTTGTTTACTGTGGCCCCACTATGTGCTGGGCCTGGGTCAACTTCTACAGAAGAGCAAGCAGCTGGGACTGGCCCCAGCTCACACCTGAGGACTGAGCACCAGATGACCGAAGGAGACAGAGCCCTGCCTCCACTCAGCCTTGTGAAGTCTACACTCACACTCAAACCACCAAGCTCTCAGCCATCCTGTCAATTCTGGCTCGTAGAGGCCCTCTGGACAGAGCAGAACTACCCTTGTGGGTTTCCAAGGCTGTAAGTCTTTATCCGAGCAAAAAACCCATCTTTCTCTCACGGAGTAGCTGGTGGGTTTGAGCCCAATGCATAACGCCACCAGAGCTTCTTAATTCTAAACTCAAAACCAAACCAAACTCCATGGTGGCTCATATTGATCCCCTGTGGGTTTCCAAGACTGTCCCTAATGACAGAAGTAGAAAGTCCAGTCTCTCCGGAGGAGCTGTTGGTGGTTTTGAACTGCCAACCACGCCAGCTTGCAGCCCAACTCATAATCCTACATTATTCTAAACTAGCCAATCAGAATTCCTTACTTATTGTGTCTTATATCTATGAGACGGGTCAACACTATTGTTAGTTACTTATACCCAGTTTTTCTTTTAGGTCACTCCCCTCTAAGGTCGATTTAGTTGATGTTTTAAACCATTTTATTGACATATAATGCCTACATATCACCATTTCTTATATGGTGGTTACCTGTTGGGCTGCTAACCATAAAGGTGAGTAGAGTTCAAGATTATCAGCTGCTCCTTGGGAGAGAGACGAGGCCCTCTAAAACCCACGAGGGCGGTTCTACCCCGTTCTACAGAGGTGCTCTGCGTGGACATCAAATCAACGGCAGTAGGTTTTGGTTTGGGGTTTACTCCATACAAAGAAGGAGCCCTGGTGGCGTAGTTGGTTACACAGTGAGCTGCTACCCACAAGATTAGCAGCTCAAACCTACCAGCCACTCGGTGGGAGAAAGATGAGGTGGCTGCTCCTGTCAAGATTTCCCGTCTTAAAGAGGGGGAACTGACAGCAACGATTGACATACACCCCCCTCACCCCCACCCAGGGGGCTGAACAGCAGAAATGTGGGTGAAAGAAGTCAGTGGACAGTGTAAAATATGAAAATAAAAACAATTAAAAATTATCAAGGGTTTACAATGGGAGGGTAAGGAAAAAAGAGGGGCTGATACCAAGGGTTCCCCTCAAAAGAAAATGTTTTGGAAATGATGATGGCAAGATACGGACAAATGTGCTTGATGTATGTATGGGATGTATGTATGGACTGTTACAGAGCTGTAGGAGCCCCCAATAAGATAATTTACAAAAATAAAAAAAAGGATTAGTAGTAAAGTACAACATTGACCAAAGGTTTGCATGAGTCCCAACAAAACAAACACACGAAAAACATGGGGAAAGATCACCATCCTGAAAGCCCCAGGGCAGGTCTCTGTCCTAGAGGGCAGTCTCCTCTGTCCTGGGGGGCAGTCTCCTCTGTCCTGGAGGGCAGGTCTCTGT